>NC_091414.1:1526616-1845732 GCF_032191515.1 Phaenicophaeus curvirostris
GATGTGGAAGGCCAGAGCACCCAGACATTTGCCCCTGAAGTGGAGTGACGGGCAAAGGCTGCCACAAAATCCACAGGAGTTCCTTTGCCTTCGGTGTGGGAATCAATGTTCTGCAAGGAGCCAAATCCCCTGCTTGTAAATCAGTTCAGCTTGTAATATCTGTCAAGTGTTTGGGGACACCTGGGTATCTGATGCTGTATAAATGTCAGTTGTTATTACAGTTTCTTGCTTGGGTTATTGATTTCTCCCCTGCTGTTCTCACTGGGATGGAGTGATTTGAGGTCTTTGGTAGATCAGCTCTTCTTCCTCCAGTTTGTCTTGCTTACCCCATGCTTTGAACCCCTTTCCCCTGGCCTGTGGTGTAGTTAGCATCTCTTATCACCATGACAGCTTTGGCTGCTTCAGCTTTTTCTATCCTGTCAGCCTGGTGTGTTAAACAAAGCCCAGGTCCTGAGTACAGACTCTCTGGGGCACAGAATGTCTCCTGTGATCCTTGTATTAATGTTCTGTGGACTTTGTATTCTGCTTCTCCTCCAGTGCACACATTCACACCCACTTACCCTTTATCCTATAAATTCTGCTCTTGTTTGAATGAAAATATGGGCAGCCCTGTTATTTTAGTCTGAAGGACAAAGTTATCATTCTTTCTCCTAGTAAATGCGCTGCCCTAACCTTTGAAAGATCAGCTATGAGATATGAACCTTTGACAGGATCTGATTCCCTGGAGTCCTGCAGTGTTTTAGTTCAGCACTCAAAGCTGTTTCAGGTAAGGAGAAAGAGGAAAATTATTCTTCTCTCCTTCCCTTTCCAACTCCAAAAAGGCTTTTCTGCCCCTGTTTTCCCTACTGCTATCATACCAAGAAACTTTCTTCACTGCTGTAGAAAATATTGACCTTTTAAGGGCAGAAATTTTGATTATTTAGGCAGGATTTATCAAACGCACTGATACACAAGTCTTTGTCTTCCTAAATCATATGCAAAGGCAGAAAGACCCTAGACTTAGTGGGTGGAGATAAGCGTGCCTAGGTTAGTGGGGTCCACATTACACTGTCTTTCAGGGATGTATTCTCTGAGCCTCTTGGGTGCTTTAAAAGCCTTTCCTGACTTTCCGAAGTAACATGGGTGCTTTCCCATTGCTATAAGTGCCACCAGCCCAAGGAGCACTGATCATAGAATAACCAGGTTGGAAGAGACCCACTGGATCATCGAGTCCAACCATAATAAAACTCATGTTAGCTAGGACAGCGAGTGCATGATGTTTGGGGCTGCTGGTGAGCAGAACTGCCCGGTGTCAGGAGTGTCCTCGCATAGTGAGGAATAAATACTCAGCTGGTGTAAACTGACTGCGTGGTTGTCGCAGGGGTTGTTGATTTATGGAGCTGAGGGTCCGGCTGGCTCATCTTTTTAATTAGTATGAGATTTGTCTGGAAGCCCTCCTTGAATCCACATGTTTTGCCAGGTGCTTTGGAAACACAGCATAAGTGAGTCTTCAGGTCCCAAAAACTTGCAGTCTGCAGTGCAATTAGAGGTGACTGCTGCTTGAATCCCATCTGCCAGCAGCTGCTCCACAAATGTGGAGTGCAGCTTGGATAATTGCCCTGAATATCACCCAGGTAAATCTTGGAACCAACACTTCCGAACGCTAATCTGCTGGCTGTGCTCAAGCTAGCTAATTCCAAACCTCTGTGGTGTGTCAGCTCAGCTGCAGTCGTGTCCTGTAGTGCCACGTAGATCCGATCACTTGTGCTCAGAATCGTGAATACAGCGACTTGACCGGGACAAAGAGCAGGTTGGTGTGGGAGATGGGAGCAGGAATAACATTTCACAGGTCTTAGGCTAGCATCCTGCCTGCTGCATCTGTGATTCATCTGTGCTTCCTGGCGGAGTGTTCCCGATGCTGAACAGTTCTGACCGAGCAGAATGAGCATGTGATTCCTCTGTGCTTGGCAGGGAGCAGGATACAAATGTGGGGAGGACAGGAAAAGGTGTCATGTTCACCTGAATGTGTATTAGAGGTTTCTATGGATTTTTCTTCCCTTTCCTGTGTGCACTGGGAGCAAGAGGTGATAAATCAGGGGATTTTTGTCCTGCGCAAAAGCTGGCATTGCTAAAATATCACATCATCGCAAGCTGCCATAAATGAGCTCTTCGAAGAGACGCAGCTGGACTCTGTGAATATGGAAGCAAAGTGATTACCGGAAGCCATCAGCTGGTACTGGCAGAACTGTAGGGAAGTCAATAACTTATTAGCACTAGTTTCTGGATTATCTGCTTTCCTAAAGAGATTCCCACCCCCACTGCTCAAGTAACCGGTGTTTCTGTTACGCAAAACTGTAGATTGTCGTCCCATTTTATGCTCCCTACTCCAAGTCCTGGTGTTTGAACAGAGCAAGAAGAGGTCTAAGAAATGCCAAAGGCAATGCAGTCACAGCTCTGAGTTTGTTTAAAAGTTGCTGCTGTTTGCCCTCTCTGTGCTTCTTGGAAATTATATCTTGTTCCAAAGACACCAGGGGAAGTAAAGAAGGCTGCTTAAAGGAGCTGCTGAGAGAGCTGTGCTCTTTGATGCTTCTGAATTTCTCTGATAATGACCTCTGCAGTGGTGAATGGGATACCTGGAATGCAGCAATACCCTCTTTTCACACCACTGTGCTGCTCTGAGCAGCGCCAGGTATTACCTACCTAAAGGCAAAGGGCTCTTGGTGCTGTTCCAGAGGAGCACTTTACTTGGGCTAATGCTGTGCCTTGGATTTGGGAATGGGTGATGCTGACCACAGGAGACTGACGTGGGTAATCTGAGCAGGTCCTTGGAGATGTCTGAGGTGAGGGAAAATGCAGACCCATCCTGTTTGTCTGTCATCCATGATTTAGATTGCAGCCCACAGATGTTCTGTCTGACTTGGGACTGTTCAAGAACAGCTTCTGACAGAGCTGTTTGATAACTGTTCTTGGCATCTAAATGTGCTTGGAAAGTGATGGTGAGAAATAGTAGGAGGTAACCACCTCCAAAATAAAGATCCAAGGCAGATAGAGATAATCATGTGTTCTCATGGTGAAATAGCAAGGAGGAATGTGACATTTGTCTTTTTAGGGTGGAGAAGTCTCTGCATTTAATTATGTTGGGGTGGGTACCAAGTATGCAAGGAAGAAAAACGGTTTGACCATTCAAACTTGAGGGAGAAGAGGTGCTGTCCTGTGCTTCCCAAAGCCTTCTGAACACTTTGCAGATGTTTTGGCTGCTCTAGAAAACTGGAAGCTCCACCAAGTTAGTAGAAAATAGGAGCTTGGTGCTTGGATACAGAGTTTCGCAAGGGGAATTCTCCTTCGCTTCTGTCCTCCTTCGCATACACTAAATTAATTTACTTACTTGATGGACCGTAATATCTCTATCACAAGGAAAGCAGAATATATACTGCTTTTTATATACATATTTCTTGCCCCATTAAGCTATTCTCCGTGTGACAGAATATATGAATAAGTTCCAAGAGGTAACCTGAAATGTTTTAGGGCAGAGTGTTCTGTAATAAATATATGTGCATTTCCTTACTGGGCAACTCCTTAAAATGCAACCCAGTGAAAAAAGTCGGCTTTTAAATTACTGGGTTAATAAAGAGATGCCTATATCTAACCCCTTCCCCTTTGTCAGAACCTGCATTCCTGCTGGGATGAGGGCATGTGTTGCCCAGAACCCTTTGACCTTGGTTTGTGGAAATGGATGAGGTTTATGGGCTCATCACCACTGTGTAGGAGAGGAGGTGTGTCCCAAGGCATCTTTGCAGGAACAGCTCTGCTGCATTCCCAAGTGCTTTGAAACCTTTGAATGGTTGCAGGGGTCTCTGGTCTTGGAGTCTTTGTGGTTTTTACTGGTGTTTTGAAAAAGAACCTTTCTCAGCCAGGTGTTCCCCCTCCAAACCCTTTGCTTCCCACTTGGAAAATCATGTGTGCCCTGGCTGTCTCTCTTCATACCCACCATCTCCTTTGAAACCCACTGCCAGCAGATGAACAGTGCGGGGCAGGAGCCTGGAGAGAAAAAACCTTGTTGACAAAATTTATTTAAGCATTTAGCACCTCTGCTGCTGCTCTTCTGTACTGAGTACACAACGGGGTAATTTATGTCCTGAAATTACAATCCATGTGAATTAGTCTGGCACAAATACATCATTTCCTAATAATACGGACAAGATGCTTCAAGGAGTGATGATGAGAACAGCCCTTTCCTTATACGCTCTGCTTTACCTGCTGAGTAATTATCTAATCACTTTCTTCTAAACATATAGAAGGAATTTTATTCCCCCTTTGCCTCTCTCCCATAATGGAACACATGCAGCCTGGAGGCTGTGGTGTAAAACAAGACCCAGATAGATCGGATTTGACTTCTGTGCCGACACACACATGCATCCCAGGGAGAGTGCCCTGCCTCAGGTTAGGCTTTTGGGGAATGTCCATGTGGGAAAATTAGTGATGTCAGGTGATATGAGGTATGGTTTGGAATAATTTCCTTCTTTATTTTCAGGAAGAGAAACTTTGCATTTACTGCAAGGTGACGTCTTAAGTGTGAGTGATTACTGGGGGCCACTAATGTTCCGCATGCTCACACACCTTGCTTCGGTTATGGCAGCTTGTTCTATAAGCTGTACCTTAAATAGGTGACTTTCAACTTCCTTGCCATGTGGTTTATTTGCAATCAAAATTCTGTATCAAAGCTGCATTCCTCCCCTGTGTTTTGTACAGCACCGAGCCCAGGGGTTCGCTGAGACATTTGGGTTTCTAGGTTCTTCTGCAATATTAATTGTTGAATTGTGACTTAGTCAGGAAAACCCTGAGCTAGATTTTTTCCCTCTGTTCCCCTGCCTTGGCTTACTGACTTACCTGCTCGGCTCTGAGATGCTTGTAGGCAGGAGGTGCTTCTCTCTCACCCGAGTGCAGGACCTTGCATAATCCTGTTTGACTGCCTGCTGTTACCATAGTAATAAGTAATGATTAAGAAACCTTCTCTGAATTCTATTTGATAGCAGAGTCCTTGCAGAGCTAATGATTGGAAGGGTCTGGGTGAGCGTGGATCATTTGCTTTGCCCACAGCACGCAGGGTGCTAATATCCGGCCAGAAACCTTGGAGGAGCTGCTGTTAAGAGATGTCTGTGCAGCTCCTGGCTGACCATACCTATCGTTTACTGAGCCCGAGGTGTGCTGTTTATGGGTGTTTTTAAAGGGCTTCAGAGATGGTTGATGGCAAAGAACACAGCTCTTCCATCTCCAAATGAAATGGAGCCTCTTGTCCCAGGGATGTGACTTGGTCCAGTGCCTCTGGAAGTAGTAGTTGTGTAGGATTAACATGGTACTTAAATGCTTTCTAGATTGGAGCCTCCTTGTGCTCTAGTGCTGGTGAGAGATAGATTGCAGTATGATTTCACCTGGATTCTTTGCTTACTGGCTGTCACACATCAATTTTCAGGAGCTTTCTTATGCCATTTCTACCTTTTTCATAGCTGTATGACAGCAAGCTGTGGTCATGCTGATACAGCGTGTATTATGCTGCCAATTTTTTCCCTCCCCAAGATGTAATAAAGTTTATCCAAACCCTGTCCAGCTTGTAAGCAGCGCAGGAAACAATTCACAGATGTATGAGGGTCTGCAAGGGAAAAGAGGAAAAAGGCTCTGAGAGGTTTTTCATCAGTTGTTTAACCTTGTGGCCTTAGAGCAATAGTGGAGTGAGAAATGACTTCTCTTCCCCCATGCTTCATGGTGCAGTGACCTTGCTGGATAATTACCTTCAGGTCGTTGTTGCAGCCACCTCGAGTACCATAGGGAGAAGAGAAAACCTCATGCATGTCAGATGCTGCTTAGGTGGCAGTATGACTGTACTGGGAGACAAAGCAGGAGCCCTGAAATCATGTCAGAATAACCTGTTGACACCATTAATAAAACCTCATAAATAAGCTGAGCAAGATGAGCAGTTTGCTCTGTCCTTACCCAGGCAAAACTGCTCTTCGCCTTTACTATTTGTGGTTCCTGTTGTTAAGAGCTTATTGCTAACCTTGGATGCAAGGGTCCTGTTTTCATGGCCCCACGTGCACTGTGTCACAGCCTCGCTTTCCGAGAAGCCTTGCGGACAAAGGGACTGCTGAGAACTGGAGGAACAAGGGGATCTTTTCCACAGTTGTAGAGGACAGGCAGAGCAAAACAGAGAACCTGAGAGCCTTGAATGTGAGATTGATTTCAACTGATACAAGTTTGTTGAAGCAGTAATTCATTCCTGTTTAGCCTGCTCACTGCTGCTTTTGCTCTGGACTATTAGAGATGTATAGGATCTGTTGGAGCATGTCCAGAGAAGGCCACAGAGATGATCTGAGAGCTGGAGCACCTCCCATATGATGACAGGCTGAGAGAGAGTTGGGGTTGTTCAGCCTGGAAAAGAATCTGGGAAGACCTTAGAGCAGCTTCCAGGACTGAAAGGGGCTCCAGGAAAGCTGGGGAGGGGCTCTTGGTCAGGGAGGGCAGGGAAAGGACCAGGGAAGAATGGTTTTCAGCTGCAAGAGGGGAGATTAAGATGAGATCTGAGGCAGAAATGTTTTGCTCTGATGTTAGGGAGGCCCTGGCCCTGGTTGCCCAGAGCAGTGGTGGCTGCCCTGTCCCTGGAGATGCTCAAGGCCAGCTTGGATGGGGCTTGGAGCCCCTGATCCAGTGGGAGGTGTCCCTGCCCATGGCAGGGGTGGGACTGGATGAGCTTTGAGGTCCCTTCCGACCCACACCATTTCATGATTATGTGACTGGCTTGATTAATTCAATGTTTTTATAGCAGCTTTGCAGGGCTTGTTCCATCCGGAGAGCTGGTGAAGAAAAGCCTGTTGGGGCAGATGTTACTGGATCAACACTTGCTTATTTAATTTTGTTTGATTTTATAACAGAAAAAGCCTTTCCACAGGGCCCTGAGCAACTTCGTGGGATTGAAATATAAAATCCATAAATAACAATAAAAAGCAGTCAACCCATCAAGTAATGTGCGTTAACTTAACCAACCACTACGAAGCCTTTCAATGACAGAAAATTAATAATAGGAAAATATGTTATCATGTGATGTGCTGCCCTTCATTGTGAATCTCAGTACATGAATGCATTTACAACCTCAGGATGAATTATGTATCTCTTGGCTGTGTGGGCTCCTAATTGAGATTTGAACTCCTTGATACTATTAGCATGCAAATCAGAAATAGCGGGAATAATAATAAAAATTATCTTAACCTACTGAACTGCAGTAACAATACTGTAGCCAGAAAGGGATGATTGTGCAGGTTTAGCTTCTGGAGATGGAGATTAGCAGAGAAAAGGCAAATCCAGTTGGCCTGTCTGAGTGCTTGTGGATATTTGTAATCCATGTGAGCATGCTTCGTTGATGTACCCCACGGATTCTCTTTGCAAATGCCCCAGTGCCAAAACAGGCATGGAACCAAAGGATTTTGAGTTGTGAGATTAATTAACCCTAACAGTGCTATTAGAAAGGTTCAATTTTCATGACACTGCTGATAAGTTGGGTGCTCTGTGCTCTTTTTTTCGTTTCTATGGTATTATTCACAGTTGTAATAAGAGAAGACAACCACTGCAGCTAATAATTTGTTTCATAATTTACGGAAGCCTCTCGTACAATGGGGATGAATTGTACTCCTCCTACAGTCATGAATTACTGGTGACATCATTGCAGTCAGACGTAGTGAAGTGAACATCACTGCACTTGGGGTGCAGGGATGGGATAAGGGCCAATGGTTTTGGGTTGAAAGAGGGGAGATTGAGATGAGATCTTAGGCAGAAATGTTTTGCTGTGAGGGTGGGGAGGCCCTGGCCCAGGTTGCCCAGAGCAGGGGTGGCTGCCCCATCCCTGGAGGGGTTCAAGGCCAGGCTGGATGGGGCTTGGAGCCCCTGATCCAGTGGGAGGTGACCCTGCCCATGGCAGGGGTGGGACTAGATGGGCTTCAAGGTCCCTTCCAACCCAAACCATTCTGTGATTTCATGAATGACAGCATCAAGTCTTCTGTTATGTTGTCCCATGTGCTTAGTGGAGAACTGTCTTCCTGAAACCTGTCTTTAAATGCCAGATTCTTCTGGATCTCCCTGTTCCTTGTCCCTGTGAGGGACGGGAGGGAAATAATGATTCTACAAGATGCTACATATCATATGGTCAAGAAATGGCAATTATTTAGAGCTCATTGTGTTTATCTATTGCTTTCAAATGGGGCTGCCAGACTGAGCTGGCTCCAGCCAGGGTCTTCCCATCAACCTTACACCATTATCTTGGGTTTCTAATGACATCATGTCCATTCCATCGCTTATGATGGTTCACTTTAGCCAGGGAAGAGGATTATCAGTCTTATTTTATTACTGATGACAGCATGAGATTTTTCAACCACCTGAAAACACTGTTTGGCTGCTCACTTTGTAAGTTACTGTGTTATTGTGAATTATGGAGTCTTTTCCTTCTACTCCCAGCAGATAAAAATGTGTTTTCTTGCAGCTTATCTCAATGTAAAAATCAAATCTTGTCTCTATCTGTAATGCGTGATGGGATCTGAGCATAGGCTGAGAGAAGATGCTCAGGTTTTGAGCGTGATTCTTTTCTCTCCAGGGGCCTGAACTGAGCACAGTCAGAACTTGCCAGTGGATTTGCAGGACCCCAGTACAGAGGCTTTTACAGGGGAGCTGAATTTCTGGAGTCACTTGTGAAATATTGGTTTAGTAACATCAATATCAGCCCTTCTAGCAGTGAGCCCCAGGTGAAAGCCCTATTAAGAGCTTCTGCTCCATTAAAGTCCTTGTCCTTAATCCCTTTCTGTGATGCTGAGGTGCAATTGCACATAATTATTTGCAAGGGTATAAAACCCATCTGCAGTGCATGTGGTGCTTAATGCCAGGCTACTCTGAATTTCTCAAATACCTGTACAATCATCTCTCTCATTGTTCTCCTGCAATCAGGATTTAATATTAGGAATGGCCAATAAGAAACTTGTTCTTTCCTCGTCTCCTTATTTGTTGCCACTCTTGGATTAAAGTGGGGTCTTCTAAATAAATAAAAATTTAAATTGCATTTTATTTTCTTACCATCTGCTAACTCTCTGAGGCAGATTGGGAGATCAATTATCACAGCAGTGAATGAATCTAATTTTTCAATATAATTTATGGGTAATTCCATATTCTCTGCCCAAGAAGCAAACGGTACTGGCTTCTTCCCAAAAGTGAGCTTGGAAAGAACAACAGAAGCAGCTTTGCAGAACCAGCAACACCACTAATACAGCAACGAGGGCTCCTGGTCTTCCAGTGGTTGTGATGCTGTATCTTGCTGTTAGTAATGGTGAACAGTTTATCAACTAACACTTAGTGGAGGGAATTGAGGCAATTCAGTTTTGTATGGATGGTGCTCTTCTGGCACTGGGGACAGCTGGAAATTCAGGGAAAAAACTTAATACACCTACTCAACTGATATTGCACTCATAGGGCTTCTTGGATTGCAGTCAGGCCAGCAGTGGTTGGCAGGGGAGAGCAACCCTGTAAGCAGTTTCTGAGCACTTACATCACTTATTGAGAAGTGCGTGGTTTAGTGTGCACTTCAAATGTGCTTAAATAATTAAAATAAAAGGTATGCGTGAGTTGAGGTGGGGGAGTGGGGAACCAAAAGAGGCTGCAACACTTGTTCTCTTAATGTAAAAACTCAGTAACTAAATATCCCTTTAGATCTACCTGGAATACAAATAGTGGCAATTAATTGGCAGTAATTTACAAGTCCTTCATTCCAGAAGCCCCAGGACATAGAGATTGGGAACAGTGAATCTCTAAATGTTGGCAATGGCTCTGCTCGTGGCCAAAGATGCAAACAAGTGAGGAAAGGGGTTTGTTTACTTTTCCCATGTTATTTATAGCTTGTCTTCACACAGTGACAGCACGTTTTCATATGTTGGATTAAAGATTCCTTCCCAAAGCTGACTGGATTGATTTCTCCCCTTTCTGCTAATGCACAAAACAATAAATGATTGTATTTCTCAGTGCGAAGTGGGCTGTGAATCTAGAAACTATCTAAACTGTAGCATGAACCCTCAAAGCTCTCAGGAAACACAATAGCGTGAAGGAGGTCACTTGCCAGGTCACAGATTTTCTTTTTTTGCTTCTTCACTGAGTAACTGCAATTTCTGTGTCTCTCTTATGTTTGTACAATCACCATTGTCCTTTGCAGTGTCTATGATTTTCCATATTAGAATTGAGACCTCTGTTCTTCAAATGACAAGTTCAAATAAAGTAACAGCCACACCCTACATTTTTATGCAATTTTGGGGATGTGGTGCTGTGGTTCTGTGATGGATGGAAGGAGTAGTGGCTCTTGACTACCTGGGATTCTTTCAGCAGGGGTAGAAATTGGTTTTGAACATGCATGGGTAGCACAATGTAGTGTGATACAGGAGATACAGCACAGTGTTTTGGTAACAGAAATGTCAGCAGTAGTTGTGGTGGTTGATGTGTTATCGAATCTGTTTAAATGTGAGTGTCCCTGGTCTTGGCAGGAGGCTGGAACTGGATGGGCTTTAAGGTCCCTTCCAACCCAAACAGTTCTAAGGTTCTGCTGTGATTGTGACAACGGGTACAAGGCTGCATATGACTCGGAGCATGTTTTATTTGCAGGATGGAGCCACACCACTCTTGTCTGAGTTTGCAAGCCAGCCAGGACAGAGACTTGCCTGTTGCGTGCATTCAGTGCACAGTGGGATCTTGGAATTGTTCATATTCTTTTGGAGTCGCTCTGTTATAAGTAACAGTGGTAGCAGAATTGGCCAAAAGGCATGTGAGGGACTATTGCTTTGATGTTTAGAGTGGGAGCTTGGTCTCTGCAAGATGCTTTCCTGGAGCCTCTGAGACTCAGTGCAGTTAATGTTCTTTCTTTGTGTTAGTGAAAACAGGATCTGCCCACACTGTGGGGTGTTCAGGGATCTGCATAGACTCTACCACGTGTTGTGACATTTGCAAAAGACTTGATTGTTTGCACCTCTGAGCATTTAGGCCTATAAATATTTATTACCCTTCTCTCATGTAAGTGTCACAGCTAAGGCAGGAATGACCTTCCCTCTGGCTGTGACTGGGAAAGAAGGGAACCCCTCCCATGAAACAGCAGTAAAGGTGCAGGATTCCCAGCCTCTGATAATTTAACAACATGCAACATGCTGTGGAGCTTAAGTGAGCCAAAGGAGGGGGTTGGAAAATGGGAGAGGAGGGGCTGCTCAGAGCAGGGAATAGTTCTGAGCTTAGATGGCAACATACCCAGCTTGGAACTCGTTTGCAGAGCTCTGCCACTTCAGGGCTGCGTGGGCTTTGAATTGCTTTCCAGGGCCTCTTCATTAAGGTAGATTGTCTCTGCAGCCTTAGAGAGTGGGAGAAACTCTATTCACTTCACCTTTAGAAGATTTGTATTAGTTGGTTGCTGCTACGAACAAGCAGAGTTGTTTCTTTAGTTTCAGCTACAGAGTTTTAACGCTGAAAGTCCTTATTTGAAACGTCCTCTATGGCTGCAAGGGAATATTTCCTTTACCTGAAGTTATTGACTGGTAAAATGAAAGGTTGGCAGGTATTTCTGCTGGTGTTGGGACACAAGGGCTGTCAGGGCAGGGGTGGTCCAGGTGCCACGTGAAGCACTTGCATAGGTGGAGAGGGAGCCTGGCTGTTGAAACCTGGCCTGAGAGGACCGAAGTGAGTCAGTGGATTGACCAGAGGGAAGTGGTGGACAGGGCAGGAGAAATGTTCTTAATTTGTAAAGAGAAGGGAAATTAACCCAGGTGTCTGGAGGGAAATGTTTATTAACTTCTCCGCATAGCAGTCAGCATCGCTCCATCTGTTCTGCCCTGAGTTAAAACATCAGGGCTGGGGGGGGCACGCTGGCATATGTGCCAGATTAGACTAGAAGTGTCCTCCTCTGCTCTAGGGCAGTAAAGATCACACAGAATGAGAAATAGAGAGGAAACAGGAAGCCTTCTCACAAGGTAACTATTGATTATTTAATGAGCTGTTAACTAACAGCCTGTGGAATACCTGCACATTGAGCTGCTTCAGCCCGAGCTGGCAGCTCTTCCTCAAGGCAGGCACAGGACACGGCTCCATGGAGAGATCGTGTACCATCCCCAGTCACCCAACCGCAGAGTCTACTGTTGGGACAGCCCCTCTGCATCAGGTCCCAGGGCATGGAAATCAACCCTGTTGAGCTGCTGTCTTTAACAGGATTCTGTAGAAATAGCTACTTCTCAACTCTGTGTTAAGCTATGGCCCTGTTTCTGCTGACAGGGTTTCTAGGGCTATGTAGTGATGTATTTATTCAGCTCACCCTGTTCTAGCTGTTTGTTACCTTGAGCTGTACTCTGTGCTCCAGGGTTTGAGCACTGGCATTATATCGCAGTGCCCTAATTCTTTGCCTCTTCCAAACAGCTCCCATGTAACCTGTGCATGTGGTACATCAGCGGGAACTTGGGAATAATATTGCTTTAGAAAACCCTAAATACATGAAGAGGAGAAGATACTGCAGAGCTGAGGTTGTTGGAATGTCCTCGTTGGTGTGACTAGGATTACATATGTGTTTTGTGGGATGTTTTTTTTTTTTTTGTAACCCAGACACTGCTGTTATAAATGCTCAATATCAGTGTTGTGTCCACAAAGTTTGGGTATCTGAGCTGAGACAGCAAAAGGAGGAGTGTGTTGAACCTGACCCAACAAGGTGGTGGCCAGTAACTCATGTATAATCCGGCATGAGTTTGTCCTGCTTGGGATTGCTCCCTTCAACAGTTTCCCTGCTGGTGGTTATTTGAGCCTTGAACTTTACTTCGGGGGTAGGAATTCAAATAGGATTGGAGGGAAAAAAAGGATAATCTAAAGATTCAGACAACACACAGCTAATGGAGACTGCAGAAACATTTTGATGTTCATATGCTGATTGCATCCCAGTGCTTTACAAACTGCAATCACTTCATTCTGTTTCTGCTGTGTGTTTTTGAAAAGATTTCATTGAAGCTTCCCTAATGAGGCAGACACAGAATAAAAGAGGTATGTTATACATGGAAATGTCTTCTGGACGCTCCATGTTGGTGGTTCTTTGATTTTATCTCAGCAAACTTGTTCGCTTTAGAGACAGGAAACAAAATTGGTTTAATTGAGGGACCAGCCAGTTGCACAGTGAAATCTTGGAAACAAGCTGTGCTCCTTCTGTGATGTGCCTGGACTGAGCGATGGGTCAGGGAGCCTGTGTGGGTACCACTGTCTTCTTGGGCTGTTGCTCTCCCTCCTGGGATGCAGGGGCTTTTGCTCCCCCAAGCGAGCACCAGGGAGATGCTCTGGGAGATGGTGTGTGTCCTGTAGCAAGTGTTCTCCAGGTGTTGCTCCTAGATAGTGCAGTTTTGCATCAATATAGCACAGAGACCAAGCCAGGCTTCTTGTTTATTGGTACGATCCTTCTGTGCTTCAGTTTTGAAGGCTGCTGCAAGAACCGGTGTGACTACAGCTATCCTGGAAGGAGTCCTTGGTGCCATGAATAACATCTGTAGGCTATTTCTTGATTCTTTGCATATGCAGACAGTAACCCTGTGGGCAGCAGTTTGACTCAGCAGCGTCACAAAAAGCTTTTTGTTTTCTCTTCAAAATATGATGCTGCAACAAAAACAGTTTTTAATAAATGAGAGGAGACGCAAATGAGGTTGTTGCCAGGGAAAGGTGCTTTCTGTTTTGTGTCAGTCTTGGGTTTATTTCCTTGGTTTGTTGCTATTGAGGAGACAATTCAAATGAGCTGTGGAATGCCTAAGTATAGCTTGGTGAAGGTGGTTTAGCTGGAATATGAGTAGACCAATATCTGTAGCAAGGGCATGAGAAGAAGCCGAGTACTTCCAAAACTGCAGCAGAGTTTGAACTGCCTCCCTGCCACAGCTCTCACCATTTTCTATCATTTGTAACATCCACTGATAAAATCGAAAGGACAAGTCTGTATTTCTTGCCTGTACAGCAGCAAACTGTGTAAGACATTTGGAATCTCCTAAGATTTCTAGACCAAAAATGTTTCCATAGTAAGTAGCTACAGTTTCTGAAATTAGCCTGCCTTGAGGGTGAATTCATATCAGAATACCTCTCCTCCTAATTTTAGCATGAGCATCTTGGGAAATTATGCCACCAAGTCTGTGGGAGTCTGAGATTTTTTTTTTTTAGGGCCAGGAAGAGCTACAAGCTCAACTCATCTGACAGCCAGCATAATGCTGTGCTCGGCAATTACAGCATCAGGATGGTGTCTCGTGCCCCATCCAGCAAATCTCTGGGATGCAGGCAGTGATTTAGAGACTCCACGTGAGGACAGGTCAGCCACATTCGTAGCTGAGTTGTTTCTAGTAGTTAATCACTCCTTGCTCTTCCTAAGCCTTTGGGATGCAGTTACCTGCTGGGAAGGGATGTTCTTCCTTTTGCTGTGTAATGGACAGGTAGAAAAGCAGAAAGAAGTCCAGAAGAAACTCTTACGTGAAGCACTAGCTCTATGATGAGTTTAGTCACCGCTCCTGGTTTGCAATGATGCAATGAATCCCCTCTTTTGTCCTGTTAGAAGGAAAAACACCCTTGAAGCATTCTGTTGTTCCTGTAGGAAAACAATGCATAGAGTATGACAAATCACATCGCACTCAGCCAAGTCAAAGCCTTTGTACTCACTGGCTTCCTGCTTCTTCCACTCCTTTCAATGCATGTGGCCTCCCCCTCCACTCCTGCTAAAATGTTCCATGTCTTCCCTTGTCAAACCACAGTGTTTTGGAGTCGTCAAAGACAGCATTGCCCTGTTCAAAGAACAAACTTGGAATTTGTTGGCGTTATGAGCAGCTGGAGACAGGTTCCTTTTGTACCTGTTTCTCTGCTTAGACGCTTGCCAAGACAAATTGAAATATAAAAATAGCTGCCCTTGTTTCAGCAATTATATTTAATAAGGCTTGGAGAGAAGGATATTCTAGGAAATACAAGAGAGTGAAAATTGAAAGACTTCTGTCACTTTTGTCCTGGCTTTTACTGATTTGTGATCTGGCTCTGATTCTATGGCAGCACAAGAAATTCATCACTGCACGTGCTTGTGTTCTGTGTGCAAGCCTGTCCAGCCCAGTGAAGATGACCTCTGAGATCACTTGGTTTCTCGGTGACTCTTAAAACATCTGAGCATGTATTGGAGTCCCGTACTGTTAAAACTGAAATAGGTGATTTATTGAGTTACACCTCCCATCCCAGGAGGTGTCCAAGGCCAGGTTGGATGGAGGTTTGAGCACCCTGGTCCTGTGGGAGGTGTCCCTGCCCATGGCAGGGGGTGGATCTGAATGGGTTTTGAGGTCCATTCCAACCCAAACCATTCTGTGATTCTATGATAATGACCTGAGCATGAGGGGTTGTTGCTTGAAGCCTGTAAAAAACGTAATGGGACCTGATCTTGGTTGCAGCCTCCAGTCGTTACTGTAATAACCATAATTGGAGGGAGTCTTGAGCTGTCTCAGAAAGAACACCCGTACACAGGTGAGGGCGAGTTGGATCTTGGCTGGGGCTTTAAGGGTCTCCGATAAACAATATCCTAGGAAATAATTAAAGCCCATGGCCTCATTCTTTACAGTCTTTAGATTTCTCAGCAGCGTTCCAGCTCAGGTCCCCAGTTATTAATACTTCAAAAGCCTCTCTGGTACTTAATGTTCTACAAAATGTAGGCATGTTCCCTTAGATTATATGCAGAAAGTGACTGTTTGCTCCTTCTGCAACCAAAAAAAAAGCCCCTTCCTTCTTCACAGTTCAACAGCTCAACTCGAACAGCAGCAGCAAGAGAATCAACACTGGGCGCAGGCAAACGGTGCGGCTGCTTCCACTCTGGAAACGAATCAATTAAAATTGATTCTTCCAGAACGTTGGCAAATAAACTCCCCCCATTTTCTAGGCTCTCTGCAGAAAGCTTACTGTAGTGTCATGTAAAATATTTATGCTAAATTCATTTGGAAGCTGTAACTTACATTATCTGCAAATGGGTTCAATGAAACCTTTTCAAAAAGCATTTTCCTTTGGAGTGGAGAAATGCTTTACTGTCCCCCGTGTTCTGGGGTTTGAGTCCTCACACCCTCCCTTTTATCTATCCAGGAATAATTTGTGTTTCAGGGAATTGTGTTTAAATATTTTTCTTGTCTGTTAGGGAAATCTGTGTCACTTTGGATTTGTTGTCTCTATTTTTTTTTTCCTGCCCAGTAAATATATTCTCGCTTTCTTTTGAAAAGAGAGAATATATAAATATTCTACTTCAGGTCTTGAGTTGGAGAATCAGCTTTGACTTCCCAGCTCTTCTGCCACGGGCTCCCTGGATTTCCTTGGGCAGTTCTGGCTGCTTTTGGAAACTGCAGATGTGAGTATCTTTTAGTGTTAGTTAAATTATACTCACTGCACTGCCTGCAGATGAAAACTGTTGTTAGCTTTATAGTTTGAGGAACCAAGAGGCTTAAGGGTTCACCTACACAAGGATAGAAAAGTATCTATATAGCCTGGTCAGTTGTGGTTTTCGTCCACTTGTGGGAACACCTTGCTGTGTGTGGAAGTCTCCTGTCAGCCCCAGCCGTGCAGCTGAGTGATTTAGTCAGCATTAACTCTCCTCTGTGACTCTTCATCTTCACACAGGTTGTTTTCAGAGACACAAAGTGGTGACAGTGACATCCATGCACACGGGTTTGTTAGAGCTGCTGTTGCTTTCTGGAAGTCTCAGGTTTTTGTTGTTGCCAGCGTGGGTCCTTTACTGCCCTGACTTGCCCTTTAGGAAACCCTTTAAATTGCTCAAAATAACAAGCTGATTTCCTGTGGAATTCCTTTCCTTTCACTTGCAGGACTCTCCTCCATCAAAGAAAAAATTAGGTTGCGCTAAAATGGCCCTTGGCTGCATCCCAAAAACCTCCTTGTGGTGGGAAGATGCTGCTGCAGTGATAAATATGCTGCTTTCATTATTTTAATAATTAAAAATGCACTTTAAAAATTCCTTCTACACAAGCTATAGGAAGATCTGTTGCCTTTATTCTTGCCTCTCACAGATTCTTAAGGCTTTATGAACGCTTTAAAGCCAGAATAAAGATCCTTTTTATATTCAAAAAACAGATGTGTCTCAAACTGCCATCCTATTCCACATGGCTGTAGATATTTTCTTTTTAAGACGTTACATATGGGCCACAGTCTTTTGCCTTTTGTTTTCTGGAGATGTGTAGGTTTAGGGCAGAAGAAGTTCCCTGCTTTTTCCTCAACGCTTGTAAACACTCACTAGGTGTGTAGTCAGCAAAAGCTTTGGGAACCTAGAGGTGAATGATGCCCTCTTCCATGGAAATAAATGCTACATATGAGAGACTGCCTGTGTTCTTGTGGTGCTGGGGCATCAGTAGCTCACACAGCTTTTCCTACTGCCCCAAATGTTCAGATTGGATGGCTCCGTCTTTGTGTGTCACTATTATAATTTGGTTTTACTGCCTTTCTTAACATAAGTCAGACCTGGGAATCTCTTGTAGCGATGGCCTCATGGCTTGAAGCAGAAGCCTTCAGAGAGGTCTGCCCCCACCCTCCTCCTCCTGTCCAGCATAAAATGTACCTCTCTGATGTGCTGTGGACCAGCTCAGAAGCAGGTTAAATTTTAATATACTTAAGAACTTACGATATGTCTGTGGGAAGTATCCCTTTGCTGCCATTTTCCATCTGTAAAAGGAGGATAATATTGTTCCGTTCCCAAATGGCAGCTCCTAATGAAGCTCACAGATCCTGCAAAGTACCCAGATCAGTGGGGGTTTGTTTCTGAAATTACCCTGGCATTGCAAGGAGGTAGCAAAGGGTATTGGCGTAGTGGACATTATGCAGCTTTATCTGTGCTCGATTGGACTGCAGAATATCAAAGGATGAGAAAGTCCAATGAATTAAAAGGGCAGCTCTGTTCTGCAGAGTCATTATAGCAGAGTAATACTTATTTTTGAGATTCACCCAAGAAATCTCCCAGAGAAATAGAACTTGATGCATCTTGGCTCTTTGGGTTATGTATTTGTTTTCATGATTACTTTTTGGCAGGAAGTGTTTTCCAAAGGAAATAAATACAGGAAGATATTAGATGTGGAGAATTGATGTTTTGTAGGATCCGCTTTCCTCCTGCCTTGCCTTTTTGGTTTGGGGTTTTTTTTTGTGTACTGTTTTGTTTTGTGAGCTCAGTTTCAGTTATAATGAAGTTTAAGTTTGATTGTCAGAAGAGGATGGTTTACAGCACATCAGCTGCGACATGAAGGTACCGTGATGAATGGTTTAAGAAAATACAAGGAAAGGAAAGCACTGGTTTCACCGATGGGGCAGGTTTGTTGACAAAGAAGTCACTTTGGTTTGGTTTTGATTTGAGTAGATTTGATGTGAGTGGTTTCTAGTGGTGCGGTCAACATCACAGCTGTAATGGGACCCAGGGGAACACACCAGTGTGCAACTGAGACCTGCGGTGCTCTTCTAACCTGCATCTTCTTCATCCCACCCTTCCAGGCCACTCCTTTCCATCCTCATTGAACTGATCTTCAAGCACAGGGTGTGCGTTTATGGGGCTTCCCATTAAACCCAGTTTGCTCTTTGATTTCTGAAGTGTAATGGAGTAATCCCTGCAGCCCGGTAGAATGGTAGTGGGAGGGTAGGCAGGATGGCAAACGGAATTGCTGGAGGAATCTGGTGTAAATCAGAGCAGGTAGTTAGAATGGAGGAGAAATGAAAAGAGACTACTTTATTACTAGAAACTCTAAGTTAGTTTTCAGTAACTGCATTGGGAATAAGGAACACAATGTGCTATACCATAGTCTTTTAAGAAAAGGATGCGGATGAAATCCCTCCTGAGGAGAATAATGAGGTTAATAAGGATAGCTGTGCCTCCCCAATTAGGGAACATGGGAGGCCAGTGTCTAACTACCTTGGCACAAGACACTATGATGTCCAGGTGAGGCTGGTAGTTTTTTAAGTTATAATAAGCAGGCAGATCAAAATGTGTCTCTGTAATAAATAAAATACACGCCAATTCATGGAGCGGGATTGCAAGCAAACTCTTCTCCAAAACTGCATGCCAAAGGAATCCAGTGCCTACAGAAGAGCAAAGCTCTGCGATCTGCAGCTGTGGGCTGTCCCCTAGCAGAATTCTAGGGGGAAATCTAAGCTACTTGTAATTTTGAGTTAACTTAAGTGTTCTTTTAGTTTATTTTGAAAACTCCTAGCGGAAGTATCTGTTTCGTCTTAAAAGGAAAATTTAAAATGAGTGAAAAAATTCACTTAGTGCTGAGCACTTTTTAAAATGTGAATATGGCAGACCAAACAACCCAAGGCTTTATATTGAACCTTCAGTGAGTTATTTCCTTGAGTGTTGTGCCCTTCGTAAGGCTTTGTATGGTGGAGGATGATCTTGTAATTTGTGGTACTTGAATGTCCCTACCAGTTCTTGTAACCTACTGGAGAATCTTTGTTTCTGGTTTCCTCTTGGCTGTGTCCATGTCCTTGAACGAGCTGACGTTGCAACCCCAGAGACACACGAACCTTCACCTGGAAGGGTGGAAAGCAGATTGCAGCAACAGTTATGATGCCCGGAATATAGAATCATAGAGTGGTTTGGGTTGGAAGAAACCTTGGAGATCATGCAGTAATGGGAGTGATTGATACTATTGATGGTTTAGTGAATTAGCTTTACTGGCCTGATCTGCACCTTTAGAAACAGGATGTGACCTTAATCCACTTCAGAGAGTTGGTTTAAGGTATTTGCAGTACATCACTTTCTGTGTATCACTTCCCTTTGCTCTCTTTTGATCTGTTTAGTGCCCGATTTCTTTAATGAAAGAAGATTCAATGTTTCATTTCTAAAGAACATGCTTAAAACCGTTTTCTGGAGAAGACAGACAACAGTTCTTTTTCTGAAAGTGGCACCACGTTGCAGCCCACAACCAGCTCATCGCAGGAGGCAGAGGTAGGGGCTGGGCGAGTTAAAATGGAGCAGACACTGAGTTTCTGGAAGATCTCTCTTTTGACATTTCTGCTTTCAAAAAAAGCATAAGAGGAGAAGGAATATTTTTCCTTCAGCTTTACACTAAAACTTGAGTTTTGCTGCTGGAATATTTTTAGCTGTCGGTGTTGCAGGGAGTAGCGTGATCTGATCTCAAGATGCTTGGCAGGCATCTCTATTACCTTTGAAAAATCTGGGTGGGATGTGTTCCTTATTATGCTGGTATGAATCCAGGAGATGCAGCTTGAGGTTGTTGTCTTTGCAATGAGGCGCTTCCTTGCAGTGCAAGGAATGCAAATGCAATCATCCAGCTTCTCCCCTTTCCAACAATAATCAAAGTGGCTTTTAAAGGCTGACATACGGTAAAACCCAAGAAAATAAATGAACCTGACCAAGGCAGTAACCAATCCAAATCACAGGTAAAATAGTCCCTAACCTTCACCCCCACCAAACCAAACAAAACCCACCCAAAACTCCATCCCCATCACCACTGCCAGCATAAAGTTATGTAATGAGATAATTTCCCTTTGATTTAGGCTTTATTATTTTGGCATCTCAGTGTGAATTTCATCAGTGTTTTAGTTTATAACGGTCTCTTTTTGTGTTCTTTGTGACATGATACAAAAAACCCTTCAAAGCATTTATAAGGAAAAAAAAAAAGAGTCATTATTTTTGATGAATTACATACTGTGGTCAGGGTAAGGAGAAGCTCAACCTGCCCTTCCTCTTTTAGGAGTTAAACACAAAAAGAAAACAAGGTGTCAAGGTTTTGAACATTGAATCAGTGACAGAGACGGTGCACACACGTTTTTAAGTGTCATTAAGGTCACTGAACATTCATTCTTAGAGGAAGGGTCATGCTGACATGGTGATTATTGATTTTCCCCTAACCTAGAGTTTCTCTTTTCCTGTGTGTGTGTTTGTATGCGTCTTATTCTTGTTCTCCCTTTTTCTTGTGTTTCAATTTACGCTGGTTTAGGCTATTAAGTTGGATAGTCCTAGAATGACTGGAGGTGTAGGGCAGTTCTTGAGTTGTAGCCCTGTAGAAGGGGGCTCCTGCTGCCCAGAGATGCTCTTAAACTGCAACAATTGGAGAAATGTGATTCCAGGGGCTCAGCAGGAAAGGTGCCTGCGCTTTTGTGTGGACATGGCTAAGCCCAGGGAGAGGTTTGTGGTTAGCGCTGGTCTGAGTCTTGGGGCTAGACTGAAGCTGGTATAAAGCACAATCTTCATTGAAATCAGATACAGAAGTTTGGAATAACAGCTCCGAGTGGAATGTGGAAGGCTGAAAGGACTCCAGGCTGGAGACAACTGGAGCTGTGGAGGATCAGCCAGGAAATGCAAAGCATGTCGAGGAAGGTTGGTGAGCATTAAGCTGAAAACTAGACTGTTACTGGGCTGTCAGTGGGTTTGCCACTAACCACCCCTGGCTGGCCGAATCTTAGCTGCATCAGGGTTGGCTGCTGCAAAGAGTTGGGATCTGCTGGGGTCTGGGAGCCCTGAGCATCACCCCTGTCCCAGGGTGCTCCTCATGGGGTATGGGTCTCCAGCCACCCACTGCTTCTAGATATTCTTCTGCCTTCAAAGCCTCAGTGTAGTGCTTTATCTGCTCCTGCTGAGACACCTGGTGTCTCTATTAGCTCGATAATTGCTCACCAAAGTTCCTGTTTTCATAGTGGTGATAACAGTTGTTAATCACATGCTGTGCTAGGATTATGCCTCCTATGCCAATTCCGTGCATTATGCAGAGAACTTGACACATACCAGCCTGGGAAGTGAATTAATGCAACTGCAGCGAGTCATTGAGCTTTACTTGTGGGCATTCGTTGTGAAGATTGAAGTCACGTTCAAAGGTACCTAATGAGGAATCACAATAGTCTTCTGGACAGCATCTTTGTTCTCCTGTTTTTCATCCAGGGACAGGATCACAGCTAGCAGAGAAATGGGAATAAAGTGGCCATAAAGAAAAGAGCAGCAACCAGCAGAGAAGAAAAAGACAATACTTGATGGTAAATCCTAGAACCATAGAATGGTTTGGGTTGGAAAGGACTTTAAAGCCCATCCAGTTCCACCCCTGCCATGGGCAGGGACACCTCCCACTGGATCAGGGCCTCCAAGCCCCATCCAACCTGGCCTTGAACCCCTCACAGCAAAACATTTCTCCCTAAGATCTCATCTCCATCTCCCCTCTTCCAGCTAAAAAACATTCCCCCTCATCCTTTCCTTGCCCTCCCTGATCAAGAGCCCCTCCCCAGCTTTCCTGGAGCCCCTTTCAGTACTGGAAATTCTTGGAACTGCAGGACTACTGATCTTGAGCCATGAGTAAAAGAATTAAAACTGCATAGACTGGATACGGTTTTCTAAACCAAAGGACTAAGCTGATAAAATTAGGGAAACAGAGAGTGAGCTGATGCTGCAGAAACCAGTACCTATTATAACATGCTCTAAAAATAGCTCAGGTTTCAGTCAGTTTGTGTCAAGCTAAGTAAGAATAGAGTAACTGTCTGCAGTCTGTCCATCTATTACCAGCTGAGAAAAGAAAGGAAGACTACACAGACAAATAGCTAGCAAACCTTCTTGTGGGAAGGAAAAATTCATACTGTTGTCTTGTATTTATAATGGAAGAATGTCTTGCAGCTTCACCAGCAGACAGAGGACTGATTTCTGCCTAACTTTCATCTGCCTAAGCAGAAAAACAATTTAAATACCTAACTGTCAGCAAAGTGATGGCATTGTGTGTCTCATACTGCCCCATGTACACATGCTAAGTGATGGTCGGTCACGAAACGTTGAGTTTGTGATGTTGCATTATTGCTCGGCATTGTTTATTTCAAAGTGGAATGGAGGGGAAACAGGGCTGAAGGGTCTGTAAAATTTGAGTGATAAATGGGAAGAGAAACTGGCAAAGGAGTCTTGCAAAAAAGATGTCAAAAATCTCCAGTATGGGGAAAAGAGATTTTAGTTCTCACCCACTTAGTACTGATGGTGAGACACGTTCACTAGATCTGCACTGGTTATGGACCTGTCCATCTATATCTACACCTAATCTAAGTGTAGCTCTCTGCAGTTCAGTTAATTCTGGTCTTCACTAACAGGAAATACTCTTAAGGATTTCTAGTGCAGCCTGATGCTCTGTTCAGGTAACTGTAATGAGGTGGGTGCTGATAAAATCTCTTTAAGCATCCAGATTATGGGGTGGTTTGGAAGATGTAAAAAAAAAGATTAAGTGATTCAGGTGAGTGTTCAAGCAGTTAGGGAAAGGTGCTGCTGAGAAAAATGTGTGTGTTTCCTCCTTCCTTCTGAACCCCTGAAAGAGTATGACGGTTGGAACTCTATCTTAAGAGTCTTTTCCTACTGAAACCATTCTATATTATCCAGAGTCGATTAGTTCCAGCTCTGAAAAGACAACCTGGGCTAATTGTTGACCAGTTAAATGTAACTTGGTAGCAAAGAGCATTCCCCTTAGGTTTCCTGCGTTTGTTGTCCCCTAACCTACAGCACAACACACTCTCCAGTCCCCCAGAGCATCCGCAGCAGGGAAATAGCCTGGGGGAAGCAGAGTTCTGTCCAGTGCACAGCAGAGCATGGCTTCATTCTCACCAGGTGGCCCAGGAGCTGCCCCAGCGAGCAGTGAGATGTGTGAATAGGACACAGCAAGGGGATGGGAGGGTACTGAGGGTTGCTGGCTGCCCTTTCTTTTCTAACTGTTTATCCACAGCAGAATGTGGGGCAGGAGGGTCAGGGGAAAAGGCAAAACGTGGCTCAACAACAGACTGCTGCAGGGAAGGAGAAAGCTGCTTTTATTGAATGAAGCTGGCACAAATGAAAACAATTTTCTTCCCCTTTTGACTTAATTTTTCTCTGCTGTGCTTTGCATAATAAGGCTGTAGATCTATTGCTGTTTCAGGCCAAACTGGGGGGCAGTTTCTGCTTTTCCTTCTTCTGCTCTTGTCTATCAAGAGGGTTATTCAAGCCAATACCGATGGGCCTGGTTATGACATGGTGGGCACAGCCAGCACATCTTGGCTGCAGGAGCTGATAGGCTTTGAATGGTGTTTGGCAGCACTTGTTATAGATAGTGTCTAGGGTCAGCTCTTTGGCTCTGCAGCACACAAATACAGATTTGTTCGCTGTCCCTGGGTTAGAAAAATCTCTTTAAGGCTACTATCCAAACAGAAGGAGATCATTTTGAGAAACCTCTTTGCATTGTTCTAGCTAGGACAGATGAGCTCCTGTGTGTTATTCACACGCGTCCTCTAGGACCTACCTGAGAAACCTACTACCCCAACACATTCATTAGCAGCAGGTAATGGTTCTGAGCAGCATTATTAGTGGTCTTTCTTCCTCCTTCTGTATCCTGTGGTTGAATCTCTAGTTATTTGCACCATGGTTGTAGAAACTCTGTTCAGTCCGTGCTGGGACCAGCTTTGTTGGAGAGCATGGGCAGACGATCCCACTAAGTGGGGATGTAGAACTTAAAGGATTCTTTCCCTGACGTGCACTTGTCTGACAGTCCTGGTTCTTTGATGTCTGTTGATCATTAAAAACCATTCTTAATTGCAATTAAGAATGAAGGGTGGCCAGATCGAGCATTAATAAGGCTGAAATGGTGAAAAATGACACCTCAATCGATAGCAGCTCGATTGCAAATGAAAGGAACATATAGAAAGTTACTTGAGTTTTGTGAAGCGCAGGGAGAACAAGGAGGTGCAATCTAGGTGCAAAATGGTTTAATTTTTTTAAAGCTCTTTTTGTTTAAATTGTGCCTTATCCTGGAATAAAGTGTGTAATAGTCCATTGAACAGTTGTGCAGACTTGATGCATTATGATATTTTTATGTACTGTTTGAAAAATTACAAATGGGAAGGTTTACTCGCCTTAAAACATTTTCCATTTAAAAGGCATAGAGCTACATCCAATACCAGATGACTTTGTTATGAATAATAGAAAACGATAAGCGAACAGTGTGCTGTGACTTCTCTGTGATGGTTTGAAGCTCCTCCATTCCCAAGCACTTATCAAAGCTATTAGGAAGTATTTGGAATTAATGACTAAACTTGTTGGTAATGCGGTGATTGTGTTAAGTGCCCACTCGGATGTTGCCACCCGATTCCTGGGCTGATTTGTCCGTGTTGCTCAGCTGAAGTAAGAGAAGGATTAGCTGAGATGTAGGTGCATTAGGAAGCACTCCAGTGCTGTTATCAACCGTGCTGGTTCAGCCCTGCGAAGGCACTTAGGGAGCGCAGCAGCGTGTGGTGCTGCAGGGACAAAGCGAATCAGTTGCATGGCAGAAGGGAAGCTGCCACGCTGCCTGAGCAAGTCAAACGATGTTTTTCTGTGCTTTATTCTGCAGGGTGCTGAGCACTTTGGATCTGTGCCTGCCATCCCCAGGAGCCAAGGGCAGCCAGCACCCCTGCAGGGTCAGACACTCCTTCATTGCGGGCTATTCCTATCTTATTTGAAGGAGTGTTAAGAAACAGCTGCCTTAAAGTAAAACTCTGGTTATTAATTGTTATTTATGTTAGGAAAGTTGAACAGAATCTTTGTTTTTCCAGAGTGTAATCAGTCATGTTTTGATATATACAAACAAAATAGCTTGGGGAAGATCAGAGGGAGAAACAATGACGAATGATCCTGTGCTCAGGCTGTGGATGCTGGTGTTCCAGTCTATCCCCTGCCACTCCAAGGTTACTTTCTCCTTCCTTTAAAGGCCCCTACACCAGGGAGCCTCTTTTCTGGGGGAGAAGAAAATCTTCCAGCTTAGCAATGGCATGCTTATTCTGTGTGCCTGGGTGCGAACTTGGGCAAAACAAAGTCTGAACTCAACTCTGTATTGAATTCTGCAAAACTTGGGTTTCTAGTCCAGCACATGGCCAGGTTCCCAGGGATTTGGTGTAGAGTCAGTCACCAGTTCAAGGCACATTAGCCCAAGCTGAATGAGGATCCTGAGCTTTTGTTACCTGCAGTGTTACCAGATCTTCCTTGGGCCGATCAGGGCAGAGCCAGCCTTCAGCCTTTTGTCTGACTCATTAATGGATATAGAAGCACAGAAAGCACTCACTCTGCTCAGAATACCTGTCCAAGCCATGAGGAACTGGATGGACACCAATGGTGCTGCATTGCTCTCTTGATATAAACTTCGTGTTGTCAATATCGGCATCAGTCTTGCAAAGAGTTGGATGCGAGGTCAAAAATCTGGAGCTCGTTTTCTAATGGATTTGCAGGGCAGCCTGTGCAGCGACTCTCTGTTCTTGGGTATGTTTCCCTTTAGCCTGTAGTGGGCTTCAAGCCAGACCCTGAATTTCACCCCTCTGCTCACTGTACAAATCTCCAGTGGAGAAGCTGTTGCAATCCTGTGCCAATGCGGTGTGTGTTTTGACACCAGCATCGCTTGCCTCGGCAGCTTTCTGGCCGGATCCCTGCTGAATCTGATTTCCTGCACGTGGCTCTACACGATCGGCACAGACGCCTGCCTCTGGCTGTGAAGGTCTGTCTCCTGTTCTCAGTGTTGATCACAATGACAGCTGTCATGTGCTGGCTGCCTACGCCGCTGCACCTCCACGAGTACACAGATCCTGACATGCTCTTAGAACATCCACTCTGGGCTCCGTGGGCAAATGTTTGTGATGTGTACGTGCATGTTTGCACACGCACGTCCTTGTAATAGGTGATTTGCAAAGAAAGACGCTAGGCAACACAGACAACTTTGAGCATCATCTGCTAAAGGGCCCTAAACAGCTTGTATTTGTTTAGGAGTGAAAATCTTCCTACTGCTCTAGTGTCAACCATGTAGTGTATCCAGAGATGCTGCGCTTCTGGAAACTAAGGTTGAAACATCTGAGCATGGGGTACTGTAATTGCTGAGATAAAATGCCACATTTGTAAAATCCCTGTGTGACAAAGAACTGCTGAGTGGTCCAGGCCAGATGCTGATGTCAGCTCCTCCGGCGTATTCCTATTTCTGCTTCCAATGGATCGTTCTGGCTTTGCGTTGGAGGCTGGCTCCTGGCCAAAGAGTTGTGTCTTTGATCAGGTAAGACAAGTTGAGTCTTTAGGACAGACAAGATGTTGTAGAGGTGCTAGGGACTGCTATAACCTGCTGGTTTTCTCCACTGAGTGGGAAGATGACTCAGTGCTGTGGCTACTGCAGTCTACCCAGAAGGTTAGACTCGGGAGAATGACAGAGCTGTCCCACTGAGGAAGTGATGATTTATTTTTGGTTTCATGGAGACACCTGTAACTTCCTAGGGTGTTTTTCTTCTTGGGTAGTTGCTTTAGAGTGACCTCCTAAAATGACCTTGAATCCTGCATTCAGTTTTGGGCCCCTCACTACGAGAAAGATGTTGAGTTGCTGGAGGATGCTCAGGGAGGGGCAACAGAGCTGAGGAAGGGTATGGAGTATGGGGGTTGTGGGCACCTGGGTTGGATTGGGTATTAGGAAAAACTTCTTTAATATCAGAGTGGTGAAGCATTAGCAGAGGCTACCCAGGGCAGTGTTGGACTCCCTACCCCTGGAGGGGTTCAAAACAAACATGTGGACGTGGCATTTCAGAACATGGTTTAGCAGTCGTGGTGGGGTTGGGCTGACGGGTGGACTGGATGAGCTCAGAGGTCTTTTCTGACCTTCATGATACTATTCTATGATTTTTATTTGCATAATGATCTGTGTGTGCGCATCCATACGAATAAGCAACACTTTTATAGCCTGCACATGCTGGGAAGCTGAGCTTGCTCTGACCTTGCTGAGGTCTTAGGACAGATTGATTTTTCTTGCAAGGTTTTGAGGTGTCCATGATGTGATTGGTGCTGATGTTCTGGCCTATCAAGCTTAGCCTCTTTCAGAGGAGGGAGATGCCTGATCGTGGAAGGCATAAAGTCCCTGCTGAGGTATTTTTGCTGTGACAGGAGACGAAGTGAGGTGCGACATTAGAAGTCCAAACGAATACATGGTGGTTCATTGCCATCGAGAGCTGGGTCACTGGTTGCACATCGAATGCCTCTCTGACTTCTCAGCATTAATGAGGAGCAGGAGGGTTTCTCATCAGTGATTCTGTTCCTGTTAGCACACTGGAGTGGCGGGGATGCTGTACAATACGAGGGAAAACACTGGGGCCACTTGAAAGAACAAATGCAATTTGGGGGAGCTGTGTGGAGCCTGATAACAAAGCTGCAATTGTCTCTCTTCTCTCTTTATTTAGAACTACCTTGTAGCTAAGTTTAAATAATAGCATTAAAGAAAGAAAACAGAGATCAAATACCATACAAAGCAAAGTGCTTCAGTGCTTCCAATTTAACGGTCGTGTGAGAAACTGAAAAGAATCGTACTTGATAATGAGTCATTTCATCTGAGTGACTGTTGATGAAGAGCTGCTGTTTGTCATTTCTGCTCTTGAGGGACTCTTCAATGCTAGAACAGTCACCAGCTCCTGGGAAGGAAGGTCCATATTCATCCAAGGTGAGCACAGGAGCTACCTGTTGGCTCCTGGGGACTTCAGACCAGACCTGGGGTATCTCATGTTCTGCAGTGCCCTGCTGTGATGTTAATCCTGAAGGGTAAAGGGTCTGGTGGCCACCTGGCTTCTTGGTCCTCAGGCATGGTCTGGCCAGAGTTATTCGTAAGGTGCTCTGGCACTGCCTCGTGAAGGCTTCTCTCGCTGATTGTGCTGGACCTTCAGAGTGTCACCTCTCCAGGTAACAAGTTCAGAAACAGCGCTGGTAGCTGCAGAGCTTTTCAATCCTAATTCATTCCTGTCACTTTTCCTGTCCTGCTGCCTTTTTGGGTTGCTGGGAGAAGGCTGTGCCATGCAGCAGTCCCGAAACGGAGAACAGAGAGGATGGAAACAGGAAGGAGATCAGGAAGAATTCTAGGTTTGCTTTTTTTTGGTGTAAATTCTTCTGTTGTCAGAATGAAACCGTGCTTCAAAAGTGCCCTATCCATAAACTTCATGTGTTAGGCTTCAAGGAGATCTACTTGTAGGTAGGTTTAAGTAGTATTTTCTTGTTCGCAGCATGAACAAATACCACGTAATGAAATTATGAGGCTCTGCAGGAAGATGGTTGTACTTTGCAGCCAAATTTATGCAGAAGAGACCAAATTAAACAAAGCTTTGATATTTGTGCAGCCAAAGGTGGCATTTGTCCATCCAAAGCTAGTTGTGATATACTCTGAGGAGGGCAAATGTGTATAAACTTGCTCTTTAAAGGCAAACTTTTAATTTTGGAGGTTCTTTGCAGATCTTCCCTGTGTTTTTTGTGCAGACTGGCTTCTAAATCTCTGCTGGGCAACCATACATTAATATTTATCCCTTCTGAGCTCTGTTTTGGGGAACTGAACAAGCGGAATCTCTACCTTTTAATGCATATTACTCGCTGTGTAGGGTTTTCACAGCCAAGATTATTGAAAATAGTAAATCTGAAAAGAAAATCCATTTTTAAATCATTAAAAGCATTAAAAATGACCTTTACCTACTGCAAACATAAGCCGTTAATAATGTGCCTTGTACTGGACAGATAATGGAGATCTTCCACCCAGGGATTATGGGATTGTATGAACTCAGGGCTGGTGATTTACTGAGAAAATATGTACATTTTTAAAATAATAGGTGGAGCCACATAGGTACTGATACCTCTAGCAGGGTACATGTCCATCTTTTGACTATCCCAGAATGAGTGCCTGTTCAATCAGTCTGCTGAGATCTTGGCATCTCTGAGCAAGGGAAGATGATACAAGTTTTTGGTGTGAGTTTCCATCAGAACTGTATCTGAAACATGGGTAAGGCTCTTTGTGTTCTTGGGTAGCTTAAATTCAGGTTGTTGGTTTGATTTACCTTGCTCTTCTGTTCTAAAGGAATAAAGTCCAGCAAGAAATCAAGTATGTGAACGTTTCTAGCTGTAATTCATAGTGCAAAGCTTGGAGAAGCCTCTCTGTTCTGGTGTGATCCTCTTCAGAAATGCTCTGCTGTTTATCTTCGTGTGGGACATGAGCGGTCACCTTGTAGCTCTTGTCCAAAGCAGGAGCAAAGAAGCTATGGCTTAGAGGTCTGGATTTCTCTCTGGTGCCAGTCCGAGCAGTTTCCCTGCAGTCCTGCATTGACCTGCATCAGCTGGGAACATCGCCCAGAGTTCCCTGGGGGCTCTGGAGTGGCTGTGCTCCAAGAATTGTAATTAGGATTTCAGAGTTACCCAGTGTGAGGCATGTTTTATGCTTCTGGTGTGATCCTGGAAGTACTGTGAAGGGCTCTAACAGCACAGGCAGGGTGGATTTCCCAGCTTTAAGTGAACAGGGAGAAGGTGGGGGGGATGCTGGTGTTGTCGCCCTCATCAATCTCCGCTTGCTCAAGTCACTACTGCAAATAGAAGCTAAATGTTGAGAATGTACCCGACATTGCAGACAAAACCTTGCACAACGCTCCTTGCAGCTGAGGAGGCTTCGTGGCAGCTAGGATGTGTCAGGGTGATTTATCACACAGCTTCTGGAGACAATAAATGATTCTGGTGGCAGAGCAGAGCTTTCCTCATTGAAGAGCCATCAGATTTGCCAGGACAGTAATGGTCCTGTGGTGGCGAACAGAGCCAGGCGTGAGGGCTGCCAGGTGAAACAGCAGCAAACCCTGCCTCATGGAGAGCTCGTTCCTGCAGCAAACGTGGGAGAAAACACATGGGCTTCTCCTTTGTTATGGCTGCCTCTCCAGAAGTCAAAGGGAGATAGTGGCTACCTACTCTGAATATGAGTTTAAGGGTTGCACAGTCCTTGGGACTGACTCCTCGGTGCAGTTTTCTGCTTGGATAGACCTTTCACAGGTGCCAGCTGGACCAGACCCATCTATGTGAGCCCCTGCATCATGAGCCTGTTGAGTGTATGTGGCTTTGCTTGGGACAGCTGAGGCCATGAGTCCAAATGACATCAACCCATCATTTTCTGTCCCTAAGAAACACATTTGGAATCCCTTGGATGCCCTCAGCCTTCTTGTTCAGCAGATAGCGGTGTGGTTTGTTCGGTCTTTGACACAACTGGAGTCCAGCCTTGAGCTCTGAGCCATGGATCCAGCACTTTGTGACCTTCTGTGCTCTGCCAGCTCCACCTGCACACCCTGGTCCTTTAGGAGGCTGAGCTGGTGCTTAGCAGAAGGCTGGGATTGTGACTTCAGGCACTGTATAAGTGCATCCTGAAAGGCACTGAGAGCAGGGGCTTCCCCTGGGTTCCAGGCTGTTGCCTCCAACGCTGCAGAACCTGGAGTCACCGAGCGCTGTTACCTTTCTAACAGCACTAATGATAGAAGTGTGTCCAGCCCTTCTACTGAGCCTCACAAGGGAGTCATCCTGATAATATACATTAGACTTCTGAGATTAATCTCCCCCCCGTTTATTTCCTCTTTCTTAACGAGGCTTGTTCCAGAGACAATCCTCCTCATAATCCCCTCTCAAGGTGAAAGGCACTTCAACAGCAGCGCTATAAAAGGTGGGGGTGGTAGGGAGCTCTGCAGCCCTGCTCTTCACAGAGGAAGCTTTGTGCAATCAATTAACACAGGGTTAACTCTTAAACGTGGCTGTATAATTATGTCTGTCTCTTCTGTTGATATTCACCTGGATTAATTATGTCTGAGTGTGGTTGAATGGATTCTTCCTAACACCAGACAAAGAGCATCCTCTTCACCCTGGGAAAAGACACGTGGCTGGGACGAGGAGGGCCTGCAGGGCAGGATGAGTTGGACAGGGGGGTGATTGGCCACCAATAACACAGTGCTGTGCTGTAGACTCATGCTTCCAGATTGTTATCCTCATGGGAAAAGTGGACTAGAGGGGTGAAAATGGTTCATCCAGACCTCTGGTGAAGTGGCAACCGAGCAGGAGTCAATCCAAGTGTTTTGGTGAGGAGCTTTCTGTTGCACTCACCATGTCAACTGGATCTGTGGATGCATGCATGCTGTGCTGAGGTGGGAGAGAAGAGTGTTCATTGAGCCAGAGCAGCCTGCTGCTGCTTCTGGTTTCCAGACATCCCTGCCACTGGGTACATCCGAAGCCCATGGTGCATTTATTGTCAGTAGGGATTTCCCAAGCAGCTTAAGTACTTAAGTCTCATTAAAATCTAGCAGGAATTGGGTCTTGCCAATCTCATTTGTGTCTTTGAAAGAAATAAACCTTCCCTTCTTTCTGTTAGAGGAATTTTCACTCCTGCTTTTCTGGATGGACTGTGCCGAAAGGCTGCAGCACCCAGGACTCCATATGCTGCTGCCTTTACAGTTTCAAGGCGGCTCACAAGGTACAGCTGGGCTGAAGTGATGCTTTAGCCCATTATCTACGAGGTATGGTGCAGGGGCTAAGTCAGTTAAGTGATTATCCTGGGAATGTATGGGGCAATAAACGTCTGCCTCGCTCATAACCCAGCAGCGAATGCAAAGAGGTACTGCTGGGCTCTGCTGCGTTTAGATTGCAATTAGGTTACATATTTTAAATAAGCATACTTCAACTGTGCTGTAATTCACTGAAGGTGAAATTCACCCCTGTTCCGCAGCGCAGGCCAAGGCCTGTGAATTGTTAAATTCCCCCCTATTTTTTTTTCTTAATCTTTGCAGCTCTAACATTATCCTTCAGGCCGTTTGGCCTCTGGTTGTTTCAAGGTGAGCACCTCAAACACCAAGTTTTTACTTCAGAGGTGCAACCGAGCCTCTTGTATTTGAAGGGAGTGGAGTTTTGTATTATTTAAGCTGGAAGAGGAGAGATTGAGATGAAATGTTGGGAAGAAATGTTTTGTTATGAGGATGGGGAGGCCCTGGCCCAGGTTGCCCAGAGGAGGGGTGGCTGCCCCATCCCTGGAGGGGTTCAAGGCCAGGCTGGATGGGGCTTGGAGCCTCTGGTCCAGTGGGAGGTATTGGGGGTGGGACTGGATGGGCTTTGAGGTCCCTTCTGGCCCAAACCACTCCATAATTCTATTTACACTGGTGAAAACACCTGGAAGAGCTGGATGCCGTGTGTAGCTGCTCTGCGGGTGGAGGCTGTGCCTGTACTGCATGATGACCCTTTGTATCCAAACATCCTGGGCTGCCATAGGGACTTGTTATGCAGCTGGCAAGTTCTCTGAACCCAAAGTGCTTGGGCAAATTTGAATTCAGGTCCTGCACGTAGTGTGACTGACACCTAGGTTTAATGTTTGACCCAGCCAGACAGCACCCTTGGTCTAAAATGCAGGTCATCCTGTCCCCGACAGTGACTTCTCCTCAACTGCCACATTGTGCTTACACTAGAGTCACACTTACATTACTTTATTTAAAGGTCTGAGGGTAGGAATCTGAATTTTTCTTTTGAAGGATGAGTTCACAATAAAATAACGTACTGCCAGGAACCGGGAGCAGAAAATTAATGTGTCATCAAACTTGGCATGGTCTGTTAGGTTTGGAAAATATCTTATTTGATTTTTATCTGTAGCGCTGATTGTGCTGCTGTATCCTTAGAATCGCCCACATCTGAGAGCTTGGCTTTACTTGACTTTGAGTAACGTACTATTGCAAGTATTCTAAAAGGCAAAGCAAAAAAAACTCTGAAACCCTCTTGCAGTCTTTAAATGTCTTTTTTTAATGAGCACTGTCCCAGGTGGATGAGTATGTACCAAACCGAAGTCTGATGCAAACAGCTGCCTGGAGCATCCCTGGGCGCTGGCCTCTTGCATCGCCCCGGGTAGTCTGCCCTTGCTTTGCCATGCCCCTTCCCTCATCAGACCTGCCAAGTTCCCAGGTGGAATTCTTGCCCTGAAATAAAAAGGGAAATTTTAATTAATATCTGATCATTTGGAATACATAACTTTGGAATGACTGAACAATTAGAGCGAGTCTGTGAAACCCATTAATGAGGCTGCCACAAGGCCAGAACTGATCGGCTCTGCTGAGACGCTCTGATGTCTCCTCTTGTAGCACACACGAGGGTCATTGTCGGCAGCCCAGTCACTGCTTACGTGCTTGCAAACGTAATTGGCTTAGGAAACCTGGCCTCTTCATCCGTGTGGTGGCTGTTCATTCAAGAAAGGGAAGAAAAGGCCGTTAGAAAGGTTATTGTCTTCTGTAAACAGTCAGTTCCTTCCAAAATTCACGTTCCAGACTGGTGATTGATGGAGAAGTTCATAAATGCTTATAGCTAATGACAGCTGAATGCTCCACTGTGTTCCTTCTGGAAAAGGTTACTTCTCCGTTTGGTAGTAACCGTGGTTCTATTGGGGGTGTTCTCTGCCTCCCTTCATCTTTCATCTGGGCAGGCTGGTCCTGTGGCTGGGAACTGGGTGAGGTATTTTTGCTTGAAAACTCTTTGTTATTATCTCCTCCAAGTTCTCACGCTGCTCCCGTCTTCCTGGGCATGCTTGGGAGAGCACCAGCGAGAGGGAAAAGGTCACAGAGAAAAGATGGAATGTAAGAGAGAAGCAGAGTAATTGAAGAGTAAAGGAAGATTTTGCTCACTTGCCCATGGAAGAACACGTGGGAGCTGAGGTGGTCAAGGACAGAGCTTGAAAGAAGAAAAGCATATTATGAGAGTGAAAGGAAGGAGAGAGGAATACATAGAGCAAGAAAGAGTAAAAGGATGTGTAAGTGAAAGATGAAGAGTATAGAGCTTTTCCATCATCGGTTCTGTGCCACTTCTGACTCTTAGCAGATGGCAAAATCTCTCCCTCCTCCACATCTCATTTCTCACGTCAGTTCAGCCCTAGGGTGGCGCAGCCTTTCCTGCAGGGGGTGGGGTGGGTGCCTTTCAGCAGGAGAAGAGGTCTCTGTAAGGAATTCTGTGTACATCAGATGAGCATATTCTCAAATCAGGTGTTGCTGGAGAGCCCTTGCATCTCATGTAGTCTCTTCTTCCCTCCCTAAGGAATCGTGTCCTTTCCTAGGGCCACTAGATTTCAGGGGCTGTGGTGTAGCCAGTGTGGGCACAGGAGGTCGTAGCCTCGTGCCAGAGCCCCGAGTCAGCCTCCTCTGTCCCTGCAACGTGCGCTGCAACACAAGGGTTATTGCAGGGTTGCTCTGTGGGATCCTGGCGCCTCCTCAGCCTTGCATTCCTTCCAATAAAAACTGGAGCTCTGGGAGGAGAGATCACAGTTAAACCAGAGGGCTTTAAACAGAAATGTTAAATAAAGTTTAATAGCCCCATCGTACCAACCTCTGATACAGCCACTTCGGACAAGGCTGGGGGGAGCAAAATGGCTGGAATTAATAAAACTGTGGTTACTTTCTGTGCTCCTTGAACCTGCCCTGAGCATAAGGACTTGGCGCAGGTCAGGTTTCACACCACTGAGTTCAGTGGGACTCCTCTTTTCTGCCTCGTGTAAAGCAGCAATGATCCCCTCTCAGAGGAGCGGGGCTGGTTTCTCCCTCCTCGGTCAGTGTGATTCCCTGGTACCACTGCTGGGGCCAAGTTTCTTATCGCTGGGGAAGGAGTTAGGATGAACTAAAATGAATTAAGGCCTCTTTAATCCTGAAGAGGAGGGTTTGTGTCATGGTCTAACACAGTTTAACTAATCTACTTTAAAATTAATTTGGTTTAATTTTCCTTAGGGCCCCCATGTGGATATACCCTTAAATACCTTGAATAAATAACAGGTAACTGTGTTGTAAATCACCAGAAGTAATTGTGTACCTACTTACCTATTGTAAATCAGCGGTAACTCCAGAGGGGCCGAGCTCTTCGTGTATACCTGGAATAAATGAAGAGTAACTTGCTGTAAGTCAATAAAGCTAATTTTCTTTCTGCTTTCCTGGGATACAACAAGAGCGAGTCCAGGGGTAAAGAGCTCAGCTGAGAGAAATTCAAGCCAAGAAGATACATATTTTTGTTTCTGAGGATAATTAATTGCTAGAACAGCTGACCTGGGCTGTAATGGATTCTGTGTGAATGCAGACTCTGTTGAGTTCAGATGATTTTCCAAGGGACTGATCCTGTTTCAGCAGGCGTTGGGGTGGGGAAGGTCTCTAGTCTGTGATAGGCAGAGTATCAGGATAAATGAGCATATCTGCTCCTTGTACCTCTTGGTATATTTACCCTGGAAGGCCCTGGGAAGGTCAGAAGCACTTTGAAAACTCCAGAGGGGGTTTGTGGCTGTGGCTGAGGATAGTAAGCTGGCTGTGAAAGGCTAAGGTGGGATTGTCACATCTCTTGTTTCCTGTGATTGCTGTAGCCACAGTCTTGCTCGGAGAGGAGGTTGCTGTGGCAAATCAAGAACTGAATTCATGGCAATCACTGCTGCAGATAACACTTCACGCTGGTAGCTTCAGCATCAGATCTCAGCCCTTTCCAGGTCCCGCTAAAACAGGCACCCAGTACAGCTTGGTGAGGGCTGCAGAGCCTGCTCGGGGAAAACAAGTGTTTATTCGAGTTATTAGTGGGGCTGTTGGGGCCAGCAGTGCTGGTGAGCAAGCTTAGATGCCTGCACAATCTATAGTGACTGTGTTTGGCTAACACCCTTGCATGTGAGCTAACTCCAAGTCAAAGCTGTGTGGTAGTGTGCTCATAAAGCTAATAAGTCAAATTTGCCCAAAAGAAATAGTATGGGGAAATACTGAAAGGTTTTATCAGTGAAATGTCAGCATCCTCCATCCATTGAGGGTCATCTCGTGGCTGGTTGATACAGTGGACTTGTTCTGTGCTTTCTGGGGTTTGCCCATCTCTGTAAGCCCCAAGTAGGATTTGTGACTATGAAAAATAACTAATTATAGCGATGCTGGTGTATCATATGTTATTTTTCCCCCTTCTGACAATACAGCCTCTGGCAAATTTTCCACTCAAGTCTAAAAATTCCACATTGCTTTCTGAAGCAGAGCCCTATCCGAGCGATGCAGTTTGCACCCATGTGTGTTGTGAGTATGATGTAAAGAGCAAGCGGGCAGAGAACGCAATTAGCAAAGTGGGTAGAAACCCCATCTGATGTTGTGGCATTTCACACTCTATTTACACAGGAATTAACACCTTTGCTTTCATGCTTGGGACATTGCATTTCACTCTTGTAAGAACAATTTGTCTTGATGAGAGAATTGATTTAAAATCACATGCTTCCACTGGCTCCTTGATGTCCTCAGGGGGAGGGAGAAGGGGGTTCTGTTGTCCTCTCTCCTTGGGTCTCGCAGCTCCTGTGCAGAAATAGTCTCCAGCCCCAGAATTATTATGCTCTTAATAATTTGGTTCAGGCTCACGTTAGTTGCTTGGATTTATGGCTATGACTCAGACCTGAACTCCAAACTCTCTAGGGATTTTTCTTATTTGTGCAGATAAACCCAGTGCTGCTCTCATTTGCAAGATGACAATGCCAGCTGCTATCCAGCCCGTACCCTTCAGGAGAGTGTTTGAATCCTTCGCCTTCACAGTACGGGGATGGGAAGGCCCCAAGTTAAATGGAGGAGCTATAAAAGACTGGTTGCTTTACTGTCAAATACTACTGATCAGCGCCCAGCTGGCCTCAGCTTGCACAAAGTTCATCATCTGGCCTTGAAGTTGTTAAATTGGAACAAAAAGAGGAACAAGCTGGTTTCATGAGGGCATTGAGCGTTGTTTCTGCTAGGGATCCTTCACCTCTGCAGTGAGTCCTGGTGGCAGATGGACTGAGGGGGGACAAGAGTGACTTGATGTGCACAGGTAGCTCTCCCTTAGATGCTTTCCTCGCCTGTAAAGTATATTTGTGGTTAGGGAAGATCTAGAGATGAATGTACACGTGCGTTTTGTGGGCATTGCCATAGCACTCATCTATATATGTGTGTGCAAAGCAAACAGCTGTGTGTGGAGTGGGAGAGGAACTATATGCGTGTAGAAGCTGTACGCATACACCACTACAGGAAAGCTCTGCTTCTATGCAAGATGGAAAAACGTAGCCTGTGCTTTTTGTGGTCAGGTATGAAAGCCCCGGGGAAAGCTCACCCAAGCTCAGCAAGCACAATCTCAAAGATGTGACTGAGGGCAGGCTCAGGGCTCCAGCTGTATCTCTTTGGGGGCATCATTAACTCTATCACAAGAGATGTTTCAGTTCTTTAGTTAAATTTTCTTGCAATTTTTCTGCCTGTAAAGCCAGACTTTCCTTTCTCTCATACGTATTTTAAATTTCTTTCTTTCGTTCCTTTCTCCCTACTCTATTTGCATCTGTCCTCTTGTTCCCCCAGGGTCGGCTTCTGTTCCTAAGAGGGGGTTTTGCAGCGTGCTCTGCTTTAGACACTGCAAATGAACAACTTAAAGCCTCCTATGGAAGAAGTGGCTGCAGAACGAAGGAAATTACACTCGGTAGGCTTATGGTTGGCTGCAGCAATTTTCCTAAAACTACCTGCCGAGCCTCCTTTCTTAGCAGGGAGCTCCTACCCTGCTTAGGCACCAGAGAGGATTCTGCCTGACAGGTCTGATCCTCGGAGTTAAAAGTTTATTCCTCCATCAGCACGTTAATGAAAAGAGAAATGTAGCTTGGGGAGGAAGGCTTATGAAAAGAAAATCGAACTAAATCTATCAATTCCCTGTCCTGAATAAATGAATCTGTTAGCTTGGAGAGGGGGTGTAGATGCTTGGCAGTAGCGGGTGTTCCATGTATGATGGAAGATTAGAAAAACGTTCATCCAGCCCTTCCCAAACCTGGCACCGAGTGCTGGGCTGGTGTTTCCTGCGTGCTGTTGGCTTCTCCGAGTCACAAATTATCTAGTTGCTGCCTGTAAAGATGCTGCTGCTTGTCTCTATGTGGGTGAGTAGAAAGTTAATAGGAAGAAATGCCAATAGATGGCGCTTAGGAATGCGCAGAGGTGCTGTTGGTTTGGTGGGAACGATGGAGTCTGGCTTTGTGCTCTGCAAAGATGTTCCTTTATGACGTTCGTGTGTAACGGAAAGTGCAGGATGATGTAAATGCATCTCCTCGTGTCCCCAGCCTGCCTGCCACTGCCAGCAGCCCCAGCCTCGCATCTTGTTCCCCAATTGGTCTCATTTTGATTTTAAACAAGACAAAATCTTTGGAGATGAGATAAGCGAGGCCGGTAAAGCCGGGTCGCCAAGGAGCTGGCCTGGGTATATTGTGGGTAAATCGCTGTGCTACCTGCTGTGACAGGAGTAATTTATCTCAGGCTGGAAAAAGCTGCTGCTTCCCATCCTGAGCAGTGAAGGTCATTCATCACTTTTTGTTATTTTTGTAACAGAAGAGAGTGTGCTGGTTCCCTGGGGGACAAATTAGCTACTCTGAAAATGGATGAGGTCTGGGGCTATTTTCATTTATATTTTTAATAGTGCTATAGGAACCCTAAGTTCTGCAGCCCTCCTTCCAGCAGGGGCAGACGCAGGAAGGCTTTGAAACCTCTGACAGCGAAAGGATGTGGCCTTCGTCTTGTACTGCTGACTTGGTAGATGGCTGCAGTCAGAAGCCCCTCTGTGCCTCCAAATCCACCACAACATCCAGCGTGACTCTGAGGGCTCCTGTAAAGTGTGTGTGGTCTGGGGTGAGAAAGCTTTTAAGGGAGTGTTGGGCTGGAGACTTCACTGGACCAGACTGGAGACCTTGTTAGAACTGAGGGCTGTGTCTTCTCCTAGGAACAGTTGGATCCTGCACTGGACTTAAAGCTCTCCAGTCATGTGGAATGGCCAGCTCTGCAGAACCGTGTGTGCTGTGTGTATGTACGTGCGCAAACGTGTACCTGCATAATCTCTGTTGGCTTAGTTACGTGTGTAAATGTATGTTTGGTGAATTCTTTTTGAGAGAAAGCTGCTGAACACATGGATGTTTATATCGCATGGCAGCCTGGGTTTGCTGTGCTTGGAGAGCTCCTTCCCTTCCTGCTCTGTGATGGGGCTTTAGGGTTTGCTCTTCTCTTATCTTCACGTTTGGATTGTTTGGGCACTGAAGAGCTGTATCCAAACAGCATGAGAGAGAAGATTGGATAGCAGAGAGCTTCAGGATATTACAGATGCTACATGATCCCTTCATCACTAAAAGGATGCTGTTTCGATTACCCTGCCAATCACCTGTCTCTCTCTGCCCGTCAATTACTGTACGATCGAGGCATTCGCTTTCCTGCGTAGCCAAAAGTGGCATATAGAGATATCTTGAAAAGACCATTTTGTTTAATTCTGTGCACGAGGGAACAGAGCTGAGAGGTTGGATCCAGAGCCTCATTTCCATGGGAAATTTCAAGCAAGCAGGTGAGGCCTTTGATGTGTGAAGTTACTGGGACATTGCAGATGGGGGAGATGTTATTTGTAATCCTAGAAATTGCTTTTGTGTCTGGCATACCTCCAGTGAGAAAGGGCAGCGAGTGAGGGGGGGGATGGTGATTTCTCCTACTCTCTCCTCTCCTCTGCCTTCCCTCCCACTTTAAAGGAAACTTTTGGAGCTGCAGTATGTGCTGTGATGGAGCTGCAGCTGTGGCCAGATGTTGTGTTGCTGGAATAAAAGTTGTTGCTGTCTGATGGTCCAGTGAAGACTGCAGGGTGTAGGTTAGGGCAGCTGGCCCTGGCGTTGCCTTGCAAAGTAGATTTGGGTTCTGTGTTGTTGTTGTTGTTTTACTTTTAATTCCCTGTTTATTTTACAACGTGAAGCAAATTGCATAACCTTGGCTGTGATAGAGCAGTGATTACTTATTGTCATTTATAATGATTCAGGGACAAGCAAAGACCGTGTACAGCCACTGAAGGCTCTTTTGAAACACTCAAAGTGGCTTCTAGGGAAGCTAACTGGCACCATTCCCTTAGCTTCAGGGAGCACCGTTGCTCTCTGCTTGCTGTGGCCACGGTTCAGGGCTTCTCCGATAGCCTCAGTAATAGAGTCATTTGTCTCCCAAAATACTTATTGGTTTCACTGAAGATTTGTGGGTTCTCTTCCTTATTAGTATCATTAATTCTTATTTAGATGGAATTTATGGTCCTGTCCAGTGAATTTTATCCAAAGCGATATTTTGAAAATGCACTCGGCCTGGTGAGGAAGGATAGTGCGCCCTGCCCTGCTCCAGGCTGCCCCGGGACCATAGAAGCCAGAGATCCGGGTTCAGGTTCCTTGGGGAAGGCATTTGTGAAAACTGGAGTCAACTGACACAAAGCATGGGATTTGGGCTGCCTGAATGTCATTGCAAGTGATACAAGAATTTTTGAGTATCAGTCTTCTCCCTTCGAGGGTGTTGTGAGAAGAAATACCGTACAGAGAGTAGAATGGTGAGATTCAGTAGGAAAAGAGCAATGTTGCTGTCTTGCTTGATTTTTGCCCTCTTTTAAACATGGCTCTTTCTCTGTAGAGATAAATGGTGTTGCTGTTGAAGCAGCTCTTACTCTACAAGGGCACCTCTCCCTGCTGAGCCCAGCTGGGGCGAGAGGCTGTGGGCAGGAACCTGTGTCCTACCATTCTTCATCCATACTTTGCCAAAATTGACACTCTGATCTTCTTGCAAAACTGAGGGCTGCTAGAGGCAAGGGAGTGGATGCAGCTCTTGCCTTTGCTGGCGGACTACAGCCCTGGAGGATGAGGACCCAAAGCCCAGCAGTGCTGCTGTCATGTGGAGCTGCCTCCATCACTGGGAACCTTCCTGCCAGTTTTTTTTAGAATTCACTCTTCCAGTAGACTCTTCATTATCAGTGCCACTTGCTGGGACCGACAGCTGCTAACAAACACCAAGGGATTCCAGACAGCTTTGCAGACTATCTTGGAGCGCCTCGGGCAAAGCCTGACATGCATACAACACAAAAATAACCTATTCTGTTCACTCACTGCCTCCCACCCTTCTCTCCCTGGGGTGAGGAGCGATAGGTGCAGATCCGATCAGGCAGGTAGAGGTGGCCTTGTGTTGTAGGGGACTCCCTGGGGCTGTGTTTTTATTTCTACTGTGGTTATTAGCAAGTCTTGCAGGCCCTGATTTGGGGAAGTGACCTGCTGCACAGACCATGGTTCAGTCTGTGCCCTCGTGTTTTCAGCTTGGCTGCAAGAGGAAGCGAAGCTGCTGTGATCCTGCTCTGTTACGTGTGTTGTTCGCTTGTGAACCACCATGCATGACAAAGAGACGGGGAATTAAAAGTCCTGGGGAATTTATCAGCCTCACGCTGTCGGGTAGCTCTGTCAGAGGAGGGAGGCCCTGACTGATGGCATTTTTGTGGCACAGGTTCTTGTTCAGCTGCATACACAGCATTCAACCCAAGGTTCCCAATTTCTTGGGCTTCCCAGGTATGCAGGAAGGCAGCAAGTCAGCTCATCTCTCCTGCTGTGGTGCAGTACTCGCCTGGAGCTCACAGAAGCTCCTGATACTGGTTTATGACTCTGAGATTGTTAAAATGTGCTGGTTAGGTTTATCCTTGTTAATCCTGAGCTATTCAAATGGGCTGCTTTGCCTTTCACGTTAAATAAACAGGCAGACAAAAAGCCTTAGGAAGCACAGTCCTGATTTGCTGATTATCCCCAGCCCTGCTGGAATCTCATCCTAAAATCCATCCAAGTGTATCTGGTAGGCTCCCTTGGAGAACTACAGCATTTTGAGACGTGAAGGGCTGACTGGAAAACCATTTGCATTCAAGTACAAATCAGAATGACCTGCAGAAAACAAGCACAGGTCAGTGGTTTGAGACAGGAATTTGCTCTGTTACGTGTTAAGAGGTTGTAAAAGAGACTTCCAAGAGTATTAGTGGAAAGAAGAGAAAAGAGCATAGAATAGAGAATACAATGTATTTTCCACTCTCTTTTCATTAGCAGTTAAAACACTGCATTCCTGACACTTACGTATTTTGCCAGGAATAGAAAGAAGCAATTTGACCTGAAGAAAAAATAAATAAATAATGAAGTTCAGGGAAATAAAGAGGATTTCTTCCTTCCACACATAATCTGGAGAACATGGAAAAGATGGCAAGAGTTTAGATAGCTGTTTCTTTCTCCTTGGCCTTGTCCTGCAAGTGTCTGTGTTGGGAGCAGGGTGCAACATAATGCTTGGACGCAAACTCCTGAACAGTTTTGCATACATTGCTATCAACTTTATAACTTTAAAGAAAATAGTTGAGCTGAAGAGTTTCTAGCGTGTCTTCCAAGCCCTAGGCTAGAAGACCACCCAATATTGTGGAACGGAGCCCTCCTTTAAATTTGCAGTGAGGTTGCTCCCTCTGGAGCAGGAGAGTTCAGGCGCGTTCTTCCATGTTCCTGCTCCTTTTCTGCCTCTGGGGCTTTTGGAGTAACATGAGGCAGAGGCCGATAGGCTAATTTCTGGTCCTCTGCCCCAGCTTAGTTAACAGATGCAGTGTTTATTGTCTTCTGTTTCCAAGCCTGGTTCAGGCTCTTGATTACAGGCTGTCATTTCATGGCTGGTTTGCCTCTCACTGCAGCAACTAGGTGCACTGCACACACATTTACATTGTATAAACAAGAAGATATCCTGATTTATTTCACTTTTTTCTTCTCTGTCTCTTCAGTGAAAGATATTTCTCAATGTTGCATCCTATAAGAGATCAAGAAAAGTAATTACACCCATGGGGGTTTGTTCACTTACGGCTGCTGTGTCCCGTCCAGTTTAAAATGATCCCTTTCCTGCTCCTTGTCAGGCCCCACCTAACGTGTGTGCATCGCCGCTAGGAGGTTTTGCCTGATACTCAGCTTAATATATTCTGTGCACAGTTGTGTCCCATTATTCCTAGTTAAACTCTCTTGGATCACCCAGAACATGAGGAATGTGCAGCAGCTTCCCACAGCACAGCATAATTAGCTACTTCAAAAACTACCCGCAAAGAGCGATGCCCTCATTATGCCGAGGAGAGGAGGATTCGGTGGGGCGAGATGTCTCCAGAAGGAAGATGCATTTCTCTCTGTGAAAGAACAAGAGGCAGCAGTTGCCCTCCTGCCGTTAGCTCTATCGCTGATTGCCTTGGGAGCTTGAAGGCGCATGGCAGTGCCCCATGATGAAAGCCAACCCCTTCCTACAGTCATTAGTTTATGGTGATTACATTAAAGCCTTGTGGGTCATAGATTGCACACTGGAAGGAGCTGCAAATGGTGTTTGAAAAAGCTTTCCTTGCAGTTCCATGGATGGTTTTGGCCTCCAAAACACACTTGTGGGTGCTGGTTCCACCAGCCTACGTGCTGCAGCAGTACAATAATTGCATCCGCACTGGCTGGATTCCTTCTCCCTTACAGTGGTTAAAACAAATCTGGTTCTATGGTTCGTTGACTCTTCCTTCACTGTTTCCCTGAGAACTCTAAGAAGCTGGTCTTGGTCTCAGTTTTTCCCACTTTATTCTTGGAATCTAGCGGTGTCCCTGCCCATGGCAGAGGGTTAGAACTGGATGGGCTTTAAAGCCCTTTCCAACCCAAACTGTTCTATGATTCTAAGGAGTTGCCTGTGCACGTCTGTCTAATAACAATAACACTCAATATTTCTGCAGTTTTTCCATGTCTGTTCTGAGTGCTTTGCAAACAGAAAATAAATAAGCTTACTGTCAACCCTCTAGGGTAGGTATTATGATACTTAACAGATGTGTAAACAGAGGCACAGAGAGCTCAAGTTTTCCATGTTCAAAGCACTTTGCAAATACTGCCTAATTAATCCTCGTGCTGGCCTTGTGAGGTACGTCTTGCTCCCCTTCAAGGGCAGAGTAAAGTCACTGGTAGGATTAAGGACTCCTGCGTGCCAGTCATCTTGAGCAACCCTGCGGAGTGAGGGAGCATTCATTGCACCCAGCTTCAGAGAGCCTGTGTACCTGAGCAACGTCAGCTGATGTCTCTGGGTGCCTTCCGAGTCAAAGGAGGGAGAGCTCAGAACCATGCTGGACTTCTATTGAACGTGATTAGTGTAATTTTCTGAAGCTTGTTCAGAGCCCAATCAGGTTCTCTTTGAAGCTTCTTTAAAGCCCACGCTTGCAGTCTGGAATAGTTTTCAACAAGATTGAGTTAGGAAATGATCATCACAGTTCTGATTCCTAAGCAAACGTGTAGGTAGGAGCCAAGGCAGACACAGGTGATCGAACAATCTCGGGATTGATGCCAAGAGGAGGGCTCCTTGTATTGACAGGCTGAGAGGGTTAGAGCAGCTTCCAGTGCTGAAAGGGGATCCAGGAAAGCTGAGGAGGGGCTCTTGATCAGGGACTACAGGGATAGGATTTGGTGGTGGGGGGGGCAGTTTTCAGCTGCAACAGGGGAGGTAGAGATGAGATCTTAGGGAGAAATGTTTTGTTGTAAGGTTAGGGGGTGACCCTGGCCCAGGTTACCCAGAGAAGTTGTAGCTGCCCCATCCCTGGAGGTGCCTAAAGGCCAGGTTGGATGGGGCTTGGAGCCCCTGATCCAGTGGGAGGTGTCCCTGCCCATGGCAGGGGGTGGGACTGGATGAGCTTTGAGGTCCCTTTAACCCCAAACCATCCTGTGTTCTCTGATGTTGATGGCAGTGGCTAGTTCTCTCTGCTTGTGGTTCTTCTATCAGTGCCAACTTCTCTAAAGAGAATGCCTATGGATTGCACCTATGTAGGACACAGTTTCATCCAAGAGGATGTTTTTGTGTTCTGAGAACAAAGGGCTACCTGCACGTACGATGTGAGCGTGTGTGCAGAGCTGTGTGCAAACACATACATCCAGGCTTACGTATGGAATGTGGTCAGGACATAGTGCAGCGTGACTTCCTGAGGTGACAAAGCAGCATCTCTCTGCTGAATTCAGCTGAGCTGTGCTGATTTACATCAGCGAGGGGTCTGATCCCAGGAGTTTTAAAAACAGAGATCCTGGAGAGCACTGAAACACTTTATTAGCCTTCAACAAGGCAGTTATTTCAAGTTTGTTCAGTAATAATTATTCTTTCTGCAGTGTTCTACCTACACCATCAATTACTAATTAATCCCCTTCTATATTTTTAGCTGCTACCTGTCCCTGATCACCTTGCTGCTATAACTTTCTGGGTTCATGCCAATGCGTGTTGCCAGACCATTTGGAGACGTTAGTATGAATGTAATTACCTCTTTATTGCTCATGTAATTTTGAATCCCGTATGTAGCTTACATCCTTCTTGGAGAAGGAAGGTAAATGCATTTTTCCCTTGCAAGCAGTTCTACTACTTCTATGCCGGCAGCTGTCGTTCTCACTCCAAGACAGGAGAATGACCCTTGTGTTGCACTGATGTGAACCCTGGATGCCGTGAACCAGCTGTAAGCCACTCATCGAGTTAGATGTGTTAGCGCACAGCGAGGTTTGTGGAAGCAGCTCTTCTGCAAACAGGGGATGCAGCTCCCTGGCTGCTGTGTCCCCTGGGTCAGAGGTGCTGGTGGCCCCAGGCAGGCACCCGCGGCTGCTGCTTTTGTGAGCTCAGGAGAGAACCCTCTGCCGTTTCTGGCTTTTGACATTTGTCTCTTCAGCCTTTGGCTGTGATTAATCAGTGATCCAGAGACGCTGCTTTCATCAGGAAGTCACTGCATGCAAAGGCCCCTTGTCTACAATCTTTTGAAGCTGTTGCTTTGTCACATTATGTGTCCATGACAATGTTGAAATAAGAGAATAAGGGGAACAGAAGCTTCCTTGTCCCTGTATTAGGGGATTCCAGTTTATCCTGTTTCTGTACTAAGTTCCTTTTGCCTCTTCCATTACAATTATCACATCGAGATGTTGCCACATGCCTTCTCTCAAAGCTGCCCGGTTAAAAAGCCCCGTATCTCTTCATTTGTTTGCGTTAACTCTCCCCACCCAGCTGTGCCGCTTGCAGCTGTGGCTGCAGTTATGTGCTCAGGCATGTCCAGGACTGCAGGTTTCCAGGCACAATATATAAAAACCCTGCCAGGCAGCAGACTTTTCAGCCAAGCCTGCCTTTCTTCTGCTTTCCTATGGCTGCTTCCCTACTGCTCAGCTATTTGTTGTTTGCATGGCTGAACAAATGTCCCCGCAGCTGGTCGCGGTGGTCAGTGCGAGGAGGCAGGCGGCTACAGAAGCAGCTGGGGCTGCGGTTCCTGTCTGCAGCTGAGTGCAGCTGTGCTGGTCAGATGGTGTTTGCATCCCTGCTTTGGAGCAGTTGGTGTGCTCAGGGTTGCAGAGCCGCCTCTCCAGCCTGGTTTTGGCTTTGTGAAGGTCAGGGGTTGGGCTGCGATAGCGAGTCCTTTCTGTGTTCCCTGCTGAGAAACGTGATGGGCTGTGGTTGAAGCGGATTGATGCGTTGTTGTGTCTCAGGAGGCGTGTGTGGAGGGAAAAGGGTTTGCTTCTTGGGGTACAGGCTGCCCAGGGAGGTGTTTTGAGTCCCCTTCCCTGGAGGGATCTAGAAGACAGGCAGATGAGATGCTTGGAGAGATGGTCTAGTAGTGGGCAGGTATGGTTGGACTCGATCTCAAAGGTCTTTTCCAACCAAATGATTCTATTTTTCTTGGAAAGGTGAAGTGAGGAGAAGTGTAAAGCTAACTCAGAGCACCATTATTAGAAAAGCACTCCTACGTCCATAGTCTGGCTTCGTGTTTTAACTTTGGACTGATTATGTTTATCAGAACTGGGCAAATGTTTGGGGAACTGTTTTCCTTCTTGGGTGCTCTTCCTTCACTCACCCAGCCAAGATATTTGTGTGAGTAAAATTGCATATCAGTTAAAGTTGAGTACCTTGACACAAGTCCTTGAACTGCGGGTATGGAAGTATCCACTGCAATAAATTAAACATTGCCCAGGTTACAGATGAGTAGTCATGCAGCAAAGAAGGAAGAAGAGCAAAGCCATTAATTGAGCATAACGGGAAATACTTTGGAGCAGGTTACAAGAGGAGGTTACAGCCACACAGCACTGGGCTACCCCACGTTTTAGGTCTGAGTTTGTAAGAGCAAACATCTGCTTCCTTCTTTCTGCAGAAATGAGCTGGCAGGGCAGGAAGGGCAGAGTTCCCAGGGTCTGCAGTCAACACAGACAAGCAAGAAGCTGTTCTGTGCGGGATGTGCAGGTGGAATGCAGGAAAATCTTGAAGCATCGCTTCCCCAGACTAGTTAGCCTGGCATCCAGGTTAACGATTAGCTGCAATTAGTGTGGCCCATCAAATCCGCTGCCAGGATGCTTCGAGCAGGTTTGCCATGGGTCAGGCTAACTGTTCTGACCACCCAGTTCTCGCTGTGTGCACTCAGGTGCTGGCAGGAAAGCAGGGAGTTTGGAGGCAAAACAAAATGCATCAGAAATGCAAAATATAGTTAGATCTCAGCTGGTACAAACCGGTATAGCATTTTTTGTCATCAGTAGAATTATGCCTGAATAAAATCTGGCCTGCTATTTTTGCAGTGGTTTTGATTGCTAATTTGACTTTGGAGTTTAAGTGGGGCTGATATGTTCAGTTCATTATGGGAGCTGGATTCTAGGCTGTGAATAGAGCTTAGCAGTAACTTTTCCACCAAGTGATGCTGTTCTGTTTTCCCTCAGAATTTGCCAATTTGTCAAATTTGTTTGCAGAAACAGTGTGATTTTTGGTTCTGGAGGAATCAAGGCAGCTATCGAATGCAGTCTGCTTGGCACTTGTATCCTGCTTAGATCCGCTTTGGAGCTGGAGCGCCTGCCCAGCAACTTAACTTGCTAAAAGCCTGGGAACGCGGGACTTCTGGCTCCCAGCACCGGTGTCCCATATGGTGCTCCTCAGGATGGCAATGCCTGCTCCATTTCACACAGAAGTAAAAACATTTTCTCTGCTAAATGCACTAGTTGTTCTCCATCCAGCTCTAATGTGGATTCCTTTGTGCTGTACAGGGTTCACACTACTGGTTATTGTATGGCTTCAGCAACATTCAGTGCAGCTCGGGTATTTATGCACTTGAGAGATGTGTTAGATAGTGATGTTGAATTAAGTGACAAGATTGGAGGAGCCTGTGACGGTGCAGGGCTGCTCAGTGCTGGTTGGAACTCATAGACTCACAGAACGGTTTGGGTTGGAAGGGAACATAAATCCCACACAGTCCCACCCCTGCCATGGGCTGGGACACCTCCTGCTGGATCAGGGGCTCCAAGCCCCATCCAACCTGGCCATGAACCCCTCCAGGGATGGGGCAGCCTGGGCCAGGGCCTCCGCACCCCCACAGCAGAACATTTCTTCACAAGATCTCATCACAATCTCCCCTCTTTCAGCTGAAACGATTCCCCCTTTTCCTATCCCTGCACTCTCTGAGCTTCCTCCAAGCTTTTATCTCCGTGTGCCACGTATCAAAATATTTCTTAAAAAAAATCCTTTGGGGTTTTTTGGTTCTTGCAAGTGTGAAATGCCTGGAGCTGGGGACTTCCCAGAGAAAGGACAGTCCCACCTATCTTCAATGTTTGTCGTGTTTACCATGGAGCATTAAGTTTCATGAAGCCCCAACAGCTGCTCTACTGTCTCTGTATGGGTTTTTTTCCTCCTGTGAGGGGTTAAATTGGAAGGCCATGAAGCACACCCATAAACGTGAGATGTTGCTTGTGGCAAGTGTTTGGAACTGGATGAGCTTTGAGGTTGCTTGCAACCCCGACCATCCTATGAACCAATATGTGATCCTTCAACTAAAAACCGTGTTCTGATATGTTATAAAACATGGGAGTTCAGATGGTCCTGTTTCAGCAATTGAGTTTCCTAGCTCCCAAATGCTCATTTTCTTAACCTTTTCCTTTTAGTTTCAGGTGATTATTTTTACCTTTTGCTGAAGCTCGGTAACCTAGCACAGATCCACGGTTCATAACAGTCAGCAGAACTTTTGACAGCAGGGGGGCTCGTGGGATAAACTACCCCGTTGTCAATAAACTCTGATTCTTCCCTCATTATATTACAATGCAAATGTAATAATTTTTCTCTGCTCCAGTTGTTACTCAATCCCCGATTAATTCAGAAATGGGCCAGTAGTGAATATACAATTGCATCTGCGAGCACAGTTTAATATGAAGCTTGGGTTGTTGTCAGATTGCTCTGAAGAACATTTCAGATGAGGCACCAACTTCTCCCTGAGCTGTTGAAATGTCACTGCTGGCACTGGAGGGGTGAGAGGAATCCTATCTCTCTTCCTCAGCCCTCAACCTCTCTGTGACAGGAACTTTGAAATGTGTAGTTTTTCCTATTGTTCTTCACCCTGGGGTGGATGTGTTGCAGGGACTAATTCTTGTATAAATCATTGCCATGACAACACCTGTAATGTGTAATGTCAACTAGTGCCAAAGCGCTGAGGTTCCTTCAACTCAGCCAACAGGATGAAGAGATACAAATAGGGGTGAAGCAAGTGCACAAGCCTGTTTCTAGATACGAGTGGCAAGCGGTGGGACTGGGTTTTGGAGAAGCATCCCTTCCAGCCTGCCTTTCCTCCTCTGTCCTTGGGAGCTGATCAAGCCAGCTATCAAGGATCAATCCAGGCAGTGGTGAGCGCCAGGTCAGGGTGCTCAATTTGCCTTCTTTAATCGCCCTCGGTGTTTTCCTCCATCTCCTGTTTCTCGTTGACTTCTCATTGGAGCCAGCAGAGCTCGATGGCGTTGAGCCTCTGCTAAGCACAGCAGGGTCTGATCTCACACAGGCTGGTTAGATCCTCTGCAATGGAGATAAGAGGGCGACAGCCTGGTGGGGTTTATTTACAGCAGCTGAGGACTGGGCTTTCTTCTTTTTGCTGGACCATGTTAGTGATCAAGTATTGATTCTCATCTACTGGGAAACAGCAAAGTTGTGTATTGTGTTTAATTAAGGACTTTAAAGCAAGGACTTGTAAGGTAATCAATATTTATTAGGATTTGGTAATCTTCTTTTGAATTTAAACGTAGTGGATTTGATACACGTGAGCAGCAGGGCGGTAAATGAGGAGGTGAGAGATGTGCTTTTCACTGGGTAACATCTTTTATGATAAGCCAAAGCCTGGCACCAGTTTAATGGCAAAATATATCAACCCATTTTTCTCCTCTTCCTACTAGCTCTTCTTTATTCCTTCTGAAAAAGATCTGTGAAGGAAAAATTGAGCCAAGAGGTTCCTGATTGCTATCTACTGTCTTGTCACAAAGGAAAATTTACTGACATGGGGTAACTCGGGAACAATTCGCACTTAATGAACTTCACCAGAAGTACTTTACAGGTAGGACTGGATGAAAATCAAGGTGTGACTTTAGTACCAATATAGAATCCATCTGTTTAGGTCCATCTACTTTTTTTCTTCTGGCTTATTCATCCCTGTTGCAAGTGAATGCTCCCGTGGTGTGTGAAGATCTCAGTTTGGATTAAAGGCAAGGTTTCTCTTTGGGCAGTGTTTCCAGCTAATGTACAAAGGGAAGAGGGAAGAGTTCCACGTAGAGAACACTTGGTCCCTGCAGTGACAGCACACTGGGTTTTCTTTTGAAGTGTCCTTCTATGGAGTGACTTTTTTTATCCAGAGTCCTGGCTCTTGACCTGATTTTCTACTCCACAGTATCTTCTTTGGTCACTGACTTCTAAGCATGTGAAAACGTCACTATTCTAGTTTCCCTGACTGGGTAGAATGCAGGGTAATAGAGAATGAAGTTTCAGAATTAGACCTTCAGTTAGTCCAAACCAGTGAACCTGCAGAGGTCAGAAGTCATTTTAGATGGCTCCTTGCCTAACCTATTCTTAGAAGTCTCCTGTTGTGGAAAATGCAGAACCTCCCACGTGAAACAGCAAATAAAATATGGGCGTGTTTGAAGAGAAGAGTTCGTAGTCTATTCATAGAATCATAAAATGGCTTGCGTCGCAAGGGACCTTAAAGCCCATCCAGTTCCACCCCCTGCCATGGGCAGGGACACCTCCCACTGGATCAGGGGCTCCAAGCCCCATCCAACCTGGCCTTGAACCCCTCCAGGGATGGGGCAGCCACCACTGCTCTGGGAAGCCTGGGCCAGGGCCTCCCCAACCTCACAGCAATCTCCCCTCCTGCAGCAGAAAACCATTTCCTCTCTTCCTCTCCCTGCTCTCCCTGATCCAGAGCTCCTCCCCAGCTTTTCTGGAGCCCCTTTCAGCACTGGAAGCTGCTCTAAGGTCTCCCTGGAACCTTCTCTTCTCCAGGCTGCACAACCCCAGCTCTCTCAGCCTGTCCTCATCCTTGGATCATCTTCATGGCCCTTTTGCCCAAGAGAGAATTTGGTAGACTTTGCTGCCTGGATGATTCCCAATCTCTGGGCTCTCCCTGCGCGATTTCTTTCTGTGCTTCAGTATCCTGGGATCTACAAAGTGTTCCCTCCAGTCTCGGCATAAATCTCCCCACTGGTGGCTGTGAATCGTGCTCTGCTTTGCCCTGTGGTGACGTTCAGGGGATGCGCTGCAGTCTAAATGGCTCTTTCTCTTCGGATTCAACTCCTGTATTCTGGATTTGTGTTTTGATTCATCCACTAAGAAGGACTGAGGGAAAAGAATGAGTTTTCGTGTGATGCATTGGCTTAGCCACAGTCAGTAATCCTCGGGGAAGGAGAGCAGAGCCTACACGCTCAGCTGCCGACAGCCCTCCCGATGCCTAACAAGCAGTGACTAAAAATGCTTCCTTCCTTCCCTCTTTAGCTCCAAGAGAATTAATCCCAAATGCAAACCTTTGTTTTGCCTAGCAAGAGCCGGCAGGCTGAACTCTTGCTTGGAACATGTGTTTCTGCGGTGTCACCAGCAGACCTGGGTAATTTGTGTAACAAAGAGTTTACTTGCTGAGAAATTCGGTTTCTGAGTGGGAGGAGGCAAAGCTGTTTGTGAATTTGGGTCAGATTCAGCAAACAGTTTCTGCCAAAGAAAAGAAAAAACAAATCTTTCCCTTTATTGCTTTTGCAGATAATCTAAATATTTCATTTTGTGCTTCCCAAGCAGCAACAAAGTAAAAATACAATTCAGAATCAACATTTTCTTTTCGCTTGGGACTATCCCACACTGCAAAATACAGATGAGCCGTGACATTTGCCCATGTAAAATGTCTTATTTAACAAAACCCATTGTTTTTCACAGGAAAATACCTTCACAGTTCTGGCACAGATGGGCACTCGTGTTCGCCCTCGTCTGCGCGGGCTGGCTGGGACAGGGGTGTCCGTGGTCTCCTTTGTTAACAGACAAGAAGCCAGCAGATGGTGCTCGAGAATATGAGGTGTGACACGAAAAAACTGAGACTGACCCTAAAGCTTGGGACCCAAGAGTGGGGAGAGAGAGATGGTTATAGAACGTATTCTGACCTGTCCTAGTGAGACGAGGCTCAGCTCCATTGCTTGACTTAGTGTGAATGGGTGCGTGTGAGGCTGAACTGACCAGACTGGCTTTAATGCTTTTTGGGGTTTCAGTTAAGACTTTAGATTTATTATTTTTTTTCTGGGCTGTTAAAGACTGAGGAAACAAACAACAAAACCCAAAAGCCGATGGAGGTAGATGTCTGTAGCTCTTGCTCTCTTTCTCTGAGGCTGAGAAGGTTGTTTTGGTTCGTAGCAACAGTAGAAGCACCCATAGACCCTCCTCATTCCCTAATCCTGGGCATTAAGCGCAAAAAAAATCTTTCTGAACTGCTCTGCAAGTCCCTGAAGATCTGTGCTGACGTTGCTAGGGCAGGCAATACCTCATGCTGCTGTGGTTTCAGGAGATTCACTCTAGATTATGATGGCAGAGCAGACTTTCCTTTTCCCCATGTCCTGGCTCGGTGAAGGCAGCTACCACCTGGTGACATTTCCCATCCTGGCAGTTCGTCTCTTTAAGAGCTGCGTTGCCAGACTGAGAAGTCTCCTTTTTTTTTTTCTTCTCTCGTTTCTAGCACAAGAAGGGAGATGTAAGCCTGCTGCATCCACTCCCTTAATGTGTGAATTAAGCGCGGAGGGGAAGGAAAGGCGTACGAACATCTGTCCTGTTCCTCTGCCTCTGCTTTGGAGATGCTCAGGCTGTGAGAGGCTATATTGATGCTGTCGCATTCTGTGTGCGTTTGGGACACGCGGAGATGAAATTACCGTGGCTGCAAATAATAATGTTGCGTTTAAGGATGGAGCAACTACTCCCTCTCTTTTCTTTCCATGCTCGCTCTCTTTCCAGATTGTCAGCGTTCACAGTTTGAGAAGATGAAGGAAAAAAAATCCCCTGCTCATATGGCAGGTTGCCCCGGCACCCTTGGTGATGCTGTCTGGTGGCAGAGTGGTGGGATAACGTCTGACTTGTGCCATCATTTCATGCTGCTGCAAGACAGGGACGGGCAAAAGAAGGTTTGTGTCTAGTTTTGCACTTTTGAACCATGTATAGAGGTATACGCGTACATATCTATGTGTAAAACAATATATAAGATCCGTGGGATGGATTGTCATGCTGTACTCGGAGGTGCACCAGGACTTTGAGGCTTTGCACGTGCTTGTGAACGCTGACACCCAAAAGAAATCATGGTGGTGAGCCTTTCCCCTACAGGCAATGCTCCAGAGGACAAGGCTTATCCTTTCTGAGACATGTTGCAGCACAAAAAGACTTGAAGGAAGGCTTTCTGAAGCTATTTCTGGTATTCTGTGCTTTGATTTGCTGCCTTTGTGGAGATGAAATCATTTAACTGTGGTGGTCTACTCAGCAGCAACAGTTTTGTAGTCTTGCCATTTTGGCTCACATCTTTCTAAACCACATTCTCTGAGGGGAAACATTAACTTGTCTAGTCCAGGCTATGGTATATTGGGTAGTTCATCTCCCAGGAAGGTTTGTACTTCCATAGGCAGCGCTCAGAGATGGACAAGAGCATGTGTGGATTTAGGGAAGCTGTTAAAATTCATCTACTTGCTTTCAGGCAGTCAGTGCCTTTAGCAATGAGCCCAGGAGGCAGAGATTTGGAAATACCTGCTCCTACCAATTTCGTCTCCTCTAGACAGTGTGATTACTTACACTGCATCTCCTATGAGCACACCAAAGTACATTTACAATTGTCTTCTGACACTCTGGGTAGCTTATCTTGTAACTATTGCAGGCTGAGTGTATTCTACAAGCTGCAACTTTGCTCACCTGAAGCGCTTTCTTCTTTTCTGCTTAATTTATGGGATTTGTCTTCCTCCACCCCTCCCCAGACCAAGAGCTTGCTGTGGTCTCCTTCCTCTTGCTAGAACACAGTCCTTCTGCAGTTTTAGAGCCTCTGTGGAGACAGAAAATTATCAAATAACTTTACTTTTTAAGGGGCATGAGGAGGTAAACAAATTTCCCATTCAAAAAGGGGCATATGATGCTTTTTCAGGAGTTTTTTAATAACAAAATCCATCGTATTTGGACCAGTTGGAGGGGAAAACCACTTTTTTTTCCACTGAAAGAGATGAGCACAATGCTATCTATCAGTCAGTGGAGAAGCAACTTGTATGTCTCTGCTCAGGAAAGAGCAAGGCTGAGATGTGTCCCCGTCTGCTGGGTGAGTTCTGCTTCCAAAGGAACCGCCAGACAAGAGGGGAAGAGGAGGAGCTGGCTGATGGGTCCCTGGATGCCCCCTGCTTCCCATATTGTGCCTCCTCCTCTCACCCTCCCCAAGCAGTGGGTTATTTTGACTGTTTTGCCTGATTTTAGACACTCTTAAATCTTGGTGCCTCAGATACAGCACAGCAGTGCCCACCAAATCAAGATGATGGCCTCAGCCATGCAAGCAGTGGCCTTTCCATCCCTGCTGGTGCCGTCTGCTGCAGCAAAGCCTCTTGTCGTTACTTTTATAGGGAGCTTTTAGTGGCCTAATTTGCTATTCATAAACATCTGTTCCACTGGAGTCTGTCATTAATCTCCTCGTAGGTTTAAATTTCCCTCTTATTTTTGGTGTATGGGCAGTCATCACAGGGACAACTAAATGAATACTGATCCAAACCCAACAGTAGTTTCCAGGGTTGCCTGATAATTGTTTTCTTGCAAAAATATATATGATACTTCTTTCTGTTAAGGGAAATGAATAGATTGAGTGTGTGGGTAGATCCCTCCACCCCCATCAGAGCACAGAGCTTGGAGAAAGGTGCAGTTATGGTTTTCCACAATCCTCCTGTATCTCAGGAGGGCGTGGTGGGCTGTGCTTCTAGAGAACTAGCTGGCTTGGCTTTTCCAGTCACTGTACAACCTGAAGTAGTACACTCATCTTCTAGAAATGTGGTGGCTGTCAGCCAGGGCCCTGAGCAACGCTGTAAATGTTCTGCTGGGGCTGCAGTGTGTGGGTAGGAAGGGGCAGACTCTTCCTGAAGTAAGATGGAAATTAAAAAGATATTTTTGTCGCGGGGCCAGACCCTGAGTAAGCGTAATTTGGCTCTGACAACATCAGAGGAACGGTGCCAGTTTATACAGCTGAAGACCCATCTATGATATTAAGAAAAAACAAAGCTCATTTATTCCATGTCCTTGCTGGCATCACAATCCAGCTATTAAAAAAATGAAAACATAACAGACCCGTCCTTCGCTTATGAAGCCAGCATACATCGAGACAGTTAAAACGAATGAAATGGGTTCTTTGTTTTAGTTTTCTTTCTTTTCTTGGCCTTGAAGGAGTTCTGTTCCCATTTTCCCATTGTAAATTCAAGGATGAGAACACCTTTCTGCTGCAGGAGTCCGAAAGGAGATGATGAGGAAAGGCTTTTGGAAAAAAGCATCCTATTGTGAGATTGAGTGCCGTTTTCATAGGGAACATGGAAGAAAGATCTTCTCTGGCAGCCTCTTCTCCACTTCCCTGAGTCAGTCACATCCTGATCACAAACTTGTGCTCCTGTAGTTTTGTTGGTGTAGGACGGCTCGCGGCAGACAGTGATGTGCCTGCAAGGTCACTCACAAGCGCTTTGGTTTGTGATGTTAGGAGGAGTTCTGGCCATGAGTTGTTCCGAACGACTTTCTGGCGATGATGGTTCATCTGCTGTTGCGGTTGGTGTGCTGGGATCTTGTAGGGTGGCTCAGATGTGCACTGCTTTGTTCTTCTAAGGTGCTTTGCTTCACGAAGATGTGATGGTGTGGCAGAGTTGGGTAGAAACCAGCTTCTAGAGAACATGAGGCAAGCAACGCTCTCTGATGGCATAAAACTGAGTGATAAGATCTGCCTGAGACTCTCAAGTCCTCCTAGGGGGACCAAGCACACTCCAAACTATCAAAAATGTAATGAAAGCCCATTACCTGATAAACAGGAAAAATCACCCCATCATCAGAATAGAAATATAATTTCATTTTATCCCCCTGCAGTCTTCAGCTTGGGGAGCAGGGATCTGAGCTCGTGATGCCGTTCGACCTGCCTGGGAACTAGGTGCTACCCCATCCATCCCGACAGGGGTGGTTTAAAGTTTCGGTGCATTTGGGGGGATTTTTATTTGTTTGGGGTTTTTTTTAAGCATTTCTTTGTCTACCTGGTGTAGTTGTCACCTGTTTAATACAAGTCTGTGTTTTTAAGGTGAGAGGTGGATCTGTTTCATGTGATTGTGGGATGGTTGCAGGATCTTTCTGGGAGTGACAGGGCTTCAGGAGGTTGTTCTCTTCTTTCCCCTCACCCGCAGGTCAGTGAGCTCGCGGCAGGACAGGGTGGTGGCTCTGACAGGGATGCTGTGTTGGAAGGTGCAGAGGATGCTGAGGGCTCGTTTGCTCCGAGCTGTCCGTCTCTCAGCAGCAGGCTGGCAGTTGACATGGTGACAGACACTTACACTTGTTTCGCTGTTGCTGTGCTCCTTCACACTGTTTCCAAGGGGTTGAGGAGCAGTGCTGAGACACTTCGGCATCACTACTGCCTTTGGGTTTGTGGCTGTCTGCTCGCTCGCTCTCTCTCTCCCGGCACCTCAGTGTCCCCCAGCTGTTCGCTTCTGCAGTCTTTATCAAACCACTTTTACAGCCGACCCCAATTACTTGCTTTTGAACTCTCCCCCCTCCCCAAATCCTCCCTAGGCTCTGTGTTGTTTAGCATGCTGGTGCCTCCTGCCAGCAGCCCGTCTCGCTGCCTCACAGATCCAGCTCTTTCTTCTTTCCCACTTGCCTACAGTTCATTATCTATCTTCTCTTGGGCCAAGGATCATGGTTTTATTCGTGGCCAACTCCAAAACCATGTCGAATCTCTGAAAGTCACCTCCTGACATCAGTGAGGTGAATCCAATGTAGTTGCACAGGTTGGTGCCAAATCTCCAGCCCTCGCAGTGCTTAGCAAGAAAGAAGCTACATCAAGAAAGAGAAGTAGGTTCCTTAGGAAAGCAAAACATCTTTCTTTTCTACAGCATGCTGCTGCTACCAGCCAGGATCCCAGGGTGTAAGCCAGCCTCCCACTACCTGCTTGAAAAGTTTTGGGTTTTCTCCCCTCCCTGTGCTTCCAAACCCAGAGTTAACCATACGGAGCTGTGTGCCAAAGGCTGGGCTTTGGCTGATTGTTAAACACCGAGAGTTAAAGCCGAGCCGTCGAGTTAGAGGGGCCTGTGCTTTATCAGAGCGGTGTCAGGCTTCCCCTGGCTGGGACTGCTATCAGTAATTAGCACACCCTGCCGAGCCTGCTGCCGCACAGCCCGCGCGCCCAACGCCGCTTTGTCATCAAAGGACAGTAGCTTGTAACTAATTACATCCCAGCTTTATCTGGGCCAGTTCTTCCTTTTAAATACACTTAATAACTCTGCCTTTGAAGGTTCTAGGCGTAAAAATAACCACTTCAAATAATCTCCTGAAGACACACACCACATTAGGTATAGAGCTGAAGTAGGCACCTTGGATTATCTGAGCAAAACAAGAGCCCCAAGCCCCTGCTGGGACACAAAGGGAGAGCTGCAGTTCTGGTCCGCTGCTCGTGTGGTGAAGAGGAAAGCTGGAAAGCCAAAGTTCATCTTGTACAAGAGTCCTGTACGTACATTGTCGTTAACGATGTGAGGAAGCAGAGTGTGCCAAAAAAGACCTGCAATTTGACTCAGCAGTGACTGGCCTGAATGGGAAAGCTAGCAATATAAGGGCTAAAATTCATCATTCCTCCTCTGGGACCTGAAGAACCATCCATTTCTCTTCCTAAATCATTTTTTTTAACATTTCCAGTTGCACTGGATTCACAGCTCCATGTTTTGTCATCCCCTCCCCCACCCTGTCAAAAGAAACACCAAAGAAAACATTTAATTTTCCTGATCTTGGAAGTTCTGGTGGGATGGGAAACACCTTTGCACCAAAGGAAAGCCTACTCAGTGTGGTGTGATTGGAAATTGGTGATGAGACCAGGATTCACGGACCCTGGTGCCTGTAAGAGTTGACTCTCCACTGATTTGATTAAAGACTGTGCTGGTCATTGAAGCCAGTGCTGTGAAGTAATAGAATCATTGCAGGGCTTGGGTTGGAAGGGACCTCAAAGCCCATCCAGTCCCACCCCTGCCATGGGCAGGGACACCTCCCACTGGATCAGGGGCTCCCAGCCCCATCCAACCTGGCCTTGAACCGCTCCAGGGATGGGGCAGCCACCCCTGCTCTGCGCAACCTCATATACTCATAGCTGAGTATTTTTAGTGTGTATTTTTTATTATTACTTAATTTCCTCTTGTACTGAGCAGCCATAAACTCCAGTGATGCTTGAGAGCAATGGGAATGTGCCAGGCTCCAGCAGGCGCTTCTGTGTCTCTGAGTTAGGGAAAAGGCAGAAAATTCAAAATCAATCCCTTTAAACATCTTGACAGGAGGGAGGAACAGAGCAGAAAGGGGGCCTGCAGCTCTTCATCCCAAATAAGCCAAACAAAGAAGCACGAAGCACAGAGCACAGTGAAAATGTCATGACTGCAACGCGCCAAGGATGCAATCAACTTTAAGAGGTAGCAGAAGGGGAATAGATGATGGCACTTTTAAATTAAAGGTGTTTGGGGGATTCCGTGAGGGAAGAGGCTGGGAGATAGAAAGGAATTCATTATGGAGAGTCTGACTGCACTGGTCGGTCACCTGCATCTTCTGGGTCCATTAAATCTGTGCCTCGCAATGCCCTCAAAATGCACATGGGATCCTCTAGTGCTGGTGGGAGCCTCCTTGTCTAATCTCAAATGACCTTTTGCAAAAGAGGCTTTGGAGGCGAGGTGAATATTTACAGCTCCAGCGCTTCCCCTGCCACCACTCCTCTGATTGCCGTTAAAGGTTTGTGTCCTCCTGGTAGCGGTCAGGAGGGTTTGGGTGATGGGGATGGGGGTAGTGACTTGGTTGACTGTCAAATGGACAGTGGGACCTCCTTTCATTTGACACAAAAATGCAAAGGAAGGGAGAGCTGCATGTGTGATGTGGAGAGATGGCAGTAAAGACTTCAGTCTCAAGGGGCTGTAGAATGAGAGGAAATGGTCTCAAGTTGTACTGGAGAAGGTTTAGATTAGCTATTAGGAAGTATTCCTCCACAGAAAGGGTCATCGAGCATTGGAACAGGCTGCCCAGGGAAGTGGTGGAGTCACCATCACTGGAGGTGTTTAAAAGATGTGGAGATGTAGCAGTTAAGGATGTGGTTTAGTGGTAGAGTTGGCAGTGTTTGGTTTATGGTTGAACTCAATGATCCTAAAGGTCTTTTCCAATCTAAATGATTCTGTGGGCCTGTTTTCTATTCATTTGGGGTAAATTCGGGATCAGCTCCAGAGTTGAACCAACTCTCCTCGCCTGTGGTGTGAACTGGGAGCAATTTCAACAGAGCTGTTGTGGATTTATGTCTGGCCTAACCCCGAAAGACTCGCTCTGCATTTACATTTTAATCAGCTCTGCCAGTCTGGACTGTCTCCAGGAGGCTTCCTTGGCTTCACTCTATAACATTTTTCAGCCATTTCTAGTGCAATTGTTAATGGATATTGATATGGAAAATAAAATGCATTAATTCAATGCCTGTGAAAAATCAGAAAACCAAGTGAGACCAGCAGGGCAAGGGAGGCGATTCTCCCCCGCTGCTGTGCTCTGGTGAGACCTCACCTGGAGCCCTGCATCCAGTTCTGGAGCCCTCAGCACAGGGAGGGCATGGAGCTGTTGAAGTGAGTCCAGAGGAGGCCACGGAGATGATCCAAGGGCTGGAGAACCTTCTGTATGAGTCCAGGCTGAGAGATGTGGGGTTGCTCAGCCTGGAGAAGAGAAGGCTGCAGGGAGACCTTAGAGCAGCTTCCAGTGCTGAAAGGGGCAACAGGAAAGCTGGGGAGGGGCTCTTGATCAGGGAGGGCAGGGAGGGGATGAGAGGGGATGGTTTTCAGCTGAAAGAGGGAAGACTCAGCTGAGATCTTAGGGAAAACGTTTTTCTGTGAGGGCAGGGAGGCCCTGGCCCAGGTTGCCCAGAGCAGGGGTGGCTGCCCCATCCCTGGAGGGGTTCAAGGCCAGGTTGGATGGGGCTTGGAGCCCCTGATTCATGGGAGGTGTCCCTGCCCATTGCAGGTTTGGAACTGGATGGGCTTTGAAGTCCCTTCTGACTCAAACCATTCTATGAAAACATGCCAGTTTGCAGCCTCAGACCGAGCTGACGATTTTGCACGGTTTGCAACTCGCCACAAAAAAAAAAAAAGATTGTTTTGTCAACGCTCCCATATGGTGGCTCATTCCGTGATACCAGGACACAATTAATTATTTGAGCCTGCTGTCTGTCTGTCAGAGCACTGTAAAGGAAAGTTTGGGGATGCATTGTTTGCTTAATCTACAGTGGCTTTTGTTTGCTTCAGACTGGTGAATATAGTTTTTATTTTTTCCCTTTTTCTTATCTTACCCCTTTCTAAAGCTTTAATTCCTCTAATCCGAATGGTCTCTTTTCTCTCGCTGTTGCTGATAAGTTTTCCACCAGAGATTAACTTATCTCCGATGGCAGGGCAGCAATAAACGCCCCGCCGCGGCAGAGCTGGTGGCTGCTGCGGTCAGCTGGGGCTGGGGGGCAAAGCGCGTCCGTGCCGCCGCGCTCGCGTGAGACCTGGGCTCTTCCCAGCTCTTTGTCAGCACTTAACGGAGTCCGTGCACGTCGGGAATGAGTTGGACTCTCTCAGCTGTTGCCTGAGTCAACGCAGCCTTCCTAGATGTGATTCAGCTCTGAGTCACTGTTTGTGTCTCTCTGCTGGCTGCAGCTGTGGTCCAGGGTGACCGAATTCCGCAGCCGGATGCCGATGGGCAGGAACAGGCACCATCGAGAGGGCTCCAAGGGCATCAGGGGCAGCAGAAGCAAGGTGCACAGCCAGACAAAGTCATTTTGTGTGTTGCCATATGGATGCAGTGCTCATCCCGCAGTCCTTGAAGTCATTCTCTGTGCTCCAGGGTCAGCGTGTCCTAGCCGTGTGCCTGTCCTCTACATCAGAGGAGCAAAGCTGCAGGGTTTGCAGGCTCTTCCTAGACCTCTTCTCTTGCCTTCAGGTGGTGGGAAGACCATCCCCACACCACGGCATGTCTTCCTCCAGAAGGAATGTATTTACGCACCAGGGCTCCAGAGCCACTGCGGTGTTTGCCAAGCACTTCAGGAGCTGTGGAAGTGCCAAGGCTCCTTCTGGCTGCTGTTAGAGATGCTGCGGCTTCCGCAGACGAGTAGCGCTGGGGTCAGGAGAGCTCTGGCTTTGGCTGTATTCTGCAGGTGGCAGCTGCTATAAAGGAAACAGATGTTTTCTTACAGTTTCTAAGGATCTCTAATAGCTTTGTTAGATCTTGGGGAACAGAGGGCACAGGTCAGCAGCGAGCTGCTATAGCCAGTGCTGCAGCACTTATTTTTATCATGAGAAAAATGACTGTTTATTGCTGCTGGGGAGCACTGGGAAAAATATTTCCGGAGGAGGGGAAGTATTTGTGAGTGTTGGCTCGCTATGAAAGCTGTGCATGGACTTGGCTGAGCCTGTAGCTCCCTGTTATTGACTGTCCATGAGGCCCAAGAGCAGCAAATGTTCATTTCTAGAAGTTTCTTAGAAAGAGATTCACTTACACTTGGCAGAGCAGGTTGCTGGGGATTTGGTGTGTGTCACGGGTGTGAGGTTCATCACATCCAGCCCCTGCCTGCTGCAGGGGGAGCACTGATATAGGAGCAAATGAAAGCTGGAGCAGGTCCCCTTCCTTTGCTTTGGGGCTGACTCCAGGACAGGTCACCCTTCTTTTCCATCTGAGGTCCTGTAGTAAACCAACGCTTCTAAAATCATAATGAAACAACCCCACACAAGCTACATTTTCCACACTTTTGTCTGGTTTCAGAGTCAGGCTACGTAATTCCTAAATGTTTTGCTTCTAAAACCTTAATGTCAACTCTTGGAAGTTTAACTAATCATCTGCACACAGTTTCTGCTTAGCTCAGGTCTTTATTTTCTCCTTTGATTCAGTTTGCAATATAGCCTTCTATGCAGGATAATAATTTCATTTTTAAGTAGCTTCTTTAATGCTTGAGACTTGAATGCCAGGCACCTTGTGGCAAACTGGGTGGCCACAGGCTGGGAGTAGACAGCAAGGGAGTTCAAAGGCACTAAAACCATTTCATCTGTTCAAAGACAGCTCTAGTCCCAGCTACCGGGGTTTTAGTGGTTCTCATAAACTCTAATAATATTTAATTAATAAAAATTAAAAAAATAATTCTTCTATAAACAGCATTTGAAGGGGTTTTGTTCAAGTTGAGGAGGTAAATGCCTTTTCCCTGGTGGTGTTTACTGGAAAACCGTATGGATGTGGTGTTGCCCGGGCTGACTCAGAGCAGCACTGGGTGTGTTCTGTCTCCATGAGCCAGTTGGTACCGTTGCTTCAGAGGTAGAAAGTGGGACTTCCCCAAGAGAAATGTGCTCATCTCATTCCGTGTTCTTTTTCCCTGCGCCTCCGATACTTGCAGGGGTTGCGGGTGTCAGGGAGAGCGGAGTAACTCACAGTGGGGAAAAAGTACCGTTCATGTTTTCAGGCTGAGCAAAGTAGGGAGCAGCCCATGAGGTCTCTGCAATCTCTCCCAGGGTACCTGGGCTGGTTGAGCAGCACCCCAACCTTCCTCTCCATGCTGCACCCTTCATCACAGCCCAGAGCTGTGGCTCTTTGTGGGTCTGGTTCTGCGGTTATCAAGTGCCCCCTGGTAAGAAAAGCATCATATTTGCAGAGTAGCAGACAGCGCTTACCAGCTGTAGTCACAGCCAGGCCAATCTTTAAGATAAATGTTGTTTAAATTGCTATATCTCAGCTGCTGTGGAAGCTGCACACCTCGGCTTAGCTTGCTAAATATACCTTATTAATTGCTTTGCTCTTTCCATGCACCGGAGGCTGGTGCATCGTTAAATATGCTGGGAACGTTTATTCCTTAAGGTTTTGTCTCTTACTGAAGTATTTTAGTTCTTAATGGCTCCTCTGTTTGGGATCAGGCTGGACCTGAAACATTGCAGCAGGTCCTGGTTTTCCCTTCCTCACCAAAGCACAACAGTACAGCGTCATCCCGGTATCTATATTTAAGTTCCTCACGCCTGTATAAAGCAGCAGCATTAGACTGGAGGAGTAAGTACCTTTGGAGAGTATTTAGTTCTGCTGTTTTTCTGTGTTGCTGCATACGCTGAGATTGCTCTTTGCACTGTGCAGAGGGAGAGGCAGCCTCCCAAAGTGCAGTTTGCAATCTAAGTAGGCAATTAGAGCCGCGTCAGGGTACAGCCCCTACGCAGGTCAGCAACCGAGACCCTTTCCTTCAAGACGATTCACAGCATGACTCACTTCAGAGAGCACAAGGCATAGAACCCAAGTCCAATTTCTTGCTTGTAGCCTGTGCTGTGAGTCTGGAGCAGCTGTGCTGGAGTCACTGCTTTCAGACCAGCGTATAATTGGCCCAAGAAGAGAATTTGAGTGTGGTGAGCAGCCACTCCAGAAACCCACGCTGCGTTGGGTTCGGAATGGAGCATGTCCGAGTGCTGTCATGCTGTCTTTCTGGGCCTGCGTGCATCCATCGGAGGGGAAAAGTAGCGACAGGACCTTCTTTTGCATTCTTTGACAAACCCCTGCCTTCATCCACAGTGCTGCAGAGAAGTAAAATCTGGAAGAACTTTCATTCCTGATGGCAGCAAACCTGTTGGGGAAGAAGATAAAACTTGCTTCGCTCCCTATCACCAACTAAAAGTGTTCTGGGGAATGGGCTTGCTTCACATAAAGTAGGAAAAAACCCCTTCTCAGCTCCAAATAGCATGTTTTTTATTGAGCACCTCTTCCTTCTTTACAGCCCGATTTGTTTTTGCTATAAAAGATGGTGAAGCACCTTGCACAGTAGCATTAGTTAGACACGCTGCGTTCAGCCAAGTCCTCTGTTCCCTTCCAATGCTGCCGTGCTTGGGGAGACGTGGATGGAGCTTGTAAAGAGTTCTCTGCTGTGGAATGGGGCCAGTGGGCTCCAAGAAACCCTCACAACCACCATCCTTGGACAGGCTGTGGTGAGCCTCCTGAGCATCCCGCATCCGCAGAACCTCAGCCCCGTGGTAGTCGCCTTTAAACAACCAATTCCTTCAGGCAGTTTCTTGTCTGCTTCCTTCCCTGGCTGCATTTATAAAGGAAAACACAACAGAGATCACCAGGCAACACGTTATTGTATTATTCATGCCCTATAGTTGAGAGTGAGTGAGGGTGAGCGGAAGAGAAAAACCCTGCAGAATTCATTACAGCTTCGATACCACCAAACTTCATGGGATTTGGGATCTTGTGGCTTTAATTGGAGCTAATGGGTCCCTGTTGCACGAGAGATGTCTTGGAGTGGATGTGCTGGAGCAGCTGCGGTTCCCTGCCTGGAGTGCTGGGTGGATCAGAATTGTGGTGCAGGTTACGGGGAAGCCCTGGGAGTGAGCTCCAGTGATGACTCAAGCCGTTCCTCCTTCCTGCTCTCATGGCTTCTATCGCTTTGCACTTAGAATAGAATCATAGAACCAAAGAATCGTTAAGGCTGGAAAAGACCTCTAAGATCATCCATTCCAACCTTCAGCCTAACCCCACTGTACCACTAAACTGTCCCCAAGTGCCACAGCCACATGCTTTTCAAACCCTTCCAGGGATGGGGACTCCACCACTGCCAGGGCTTGACTTGTTCTTTCTTGTCTGTCGAGGCTGTAGACTCTGGGGCAGAGGCTCCTGCTGGTACGTTTCATCTCTGGTGTCAGCAGTTGCTACAGCACTTAGGAGGAAATACAAAGAGATTATTGTAACCTATTTAATGTGGACATTTTGTAAGCATGAGCACAATTTCTCAATTCAAGGCTATGATTTAATTGTTGAGTGCTATTTGGTATGCTACGTTGATTATCAAAGCAGATGATGTTGTATTTCCCTGATCTTCCGATAAGAAAGAGATGCCTATCTATCTGAGGTATTTATAGACCCCATTATCTTAGTACCTGATATTTTATGTGTTTATCCTTGTACTGCCTATTGGTTATTAGGCGTAGTTGTTTTTCTACTTTGCAGGGTGTGGGGAGAGGGGAAAGTAAATGTAGACTGCTTCACGCCTTCTTCAAGGAGGAACTTAAGGTGAAGCAACACTACTGGATTTTCTAGAGCCCTCTAGTTCCTGCGTCATCTGTCCAGAGCTCACTAAAGCATCAGTCCTGCCTCTGAATTTTCAAGTTCTGTGGCCTTTTTTAGGAAGAATTTCTTCACAATGAGGGTGGGGGGGCCCCGACCCAGGTTGCCCAGAGCAGGGGTGGCTGCCCCATCCCTGGAGGGGTTTAAGGCCAGATTGGATGGAGCTTGGAGCCCCTGATCCAGCGGGAGGTGTCCCTGCCCATGGCAGGGGTGGGACTGGATGGGCTTTGAGGTCACTTCTAACCAAAACCATTGTATGATTCTATGTTCTGTAACCATCACCAGAGAGCTGGGCACCAGCTTAAAGCACAATTGTCTGAGAGCTGTGGAGTTGGAGAACAAGAAGAGGATGAGCACGGCTGAGCTGATACAGTCTAATTAACTTCCATCCCAGGCTGCATTGTCTTCTGTGCTCAAGCATCATTTCCTCCAGATTTAAATTGATTATGAATATCAGCACAGTGACAAAATACTGCTTTTGAAATCAGACTTTTCACTGTAAATGGTTATTTGTTTCTCTGCACAGAAATAATGGCTTATCCAGGGTGATACAATTCTCTCTCTCTCCCCTTCCATCTTCGCTACTGCCTGATTTGTGCGTGTAGTTTAATTAAAATCATACAGTATTTCCACAACTTGCTACGTCTCTGCTGCAAGCCTTGTATTTGATTTATATACAGCATTCCAGTGGAACTGCCTGGAAAAATTAAATAGACATGAATCAACTTGCCGCAGGCTTTTGAAATCAAAACATTTCACAGCTAACTCCCTGCGGACATCTCCTTTCAGCCTGACGCAGGATAAATGTTACTGTAAGCTACTCAGTGCAGGGTGATGTTAAAATGCAGTCATTAAGTTTAGGGGTTATAATTGTAGTTGTTTGCCAAATCATAGCTTAGGAGCCAGGGAGCACTTTGATTCATTACTTATGATTATATGATTATTAAAAAAAAAAAAGAAAACCAAAACTGCTTGGGCTATTAGACATCTCTTTTTTTTTTTTGTCTTGGCCTTTGGAATAAATTTAAACCTGTGGCAAACGTCAGATACTGTACGAACAGTTTCAGTGTGACTGTATTTGATTAAGCCATTGTAAATTCTTTTTGTGCCTGGGTTTTATCTGGAGGTGCTGACTTTTAGGGAGATACTTATTCTTAGCTGAGCTCCAGCTCTTCTCGGTGCTTAGTACGTCGTAAACTAGGTTAACTCCTATTGGAACCTGAGCTTTAGTCTGCATCGATGTGACTTAAAATAGACCAAAACTAGGCATGATGTAGGAGAAGACCTGAAACGCTAGTGCTGTTGTTCCATAGAATCATAGAATAGTTTGGGATGGAAGGGACCTTACAGATCATCAAATTCCAACCTCCCACTGGATCAGGGGCTCCAAGCCCCATCCAACCTGGCCTTGAACCCCTCCAGGGATGGGGCAGCCACGGCATCCCTGGGCAACCTGGGCCAGGGCCTGTTCACATATATTCCTGCTTTAGGACTAAGAATGACTATCTAAACACGAGAGCCTCTTCTCTGCTTTTTAACTTGGAGAAAAGTGGACAAGACCGCAGCTAAAAGCTGGCCTTGCACATCCTCTGTCAGCAGCACTGGGCCAACTGTGCCAGCAACTGGCGGGATCGATCCCAGACTTGTGTTGGATTTCTACAAGGACAAGCAGAAAGGGAAGAAGTCTCCTTAGTGCCTCCTGGCTTGTCTGCTGGGAGCCCACAGATTCCCCTGTGCAACTGTGCGTTGAGCTGCGTATTTCATTCAGAGCCCAGCCATGCTGGTGCTGGTCACTGTGGACCTTTGAGGATGTTTCTCATCCTTCCTGCCTCATGCTAGATGGGAGGGAGTTAATCAAGAATTGCTGGCATTATGGAAGACAAAAAAGAGCCTGCTGTGGGATTTGGGCTCAGCTGTGTCTTTTCAATCATTTATAATAAGTCTTGGGCTCAGATAACCTAATCACAAGTATTTGGGGAAGGAGGCAATGAATTTATTTGTTTCCTCCCAGCCACAGGTGATACTAAAGTGAAGAAAGAAAAATTAATCCCCTTTTCTGATTTGTCTTATAAAAGATATGCAAATAGTATTAGGGGCTGATCAAAATGCCAGTGATTACGGGATTGTGAAGAGTGAATACTAACACAGTCCCTGTGGAAAGCAATGCTGTTCTGGCCCGTCAGAGCCAGTTGTGAAGATGGCTTCTGCTGTTAGATAGCAAAGTGCTGGAGGTTGGAATTATCCTGAAGGTCATCCATGGAGCTATGTTAGTCGCATCAGAAGAATTAGAGTGAGGAATGCAGGGTATGGCCTTGGTTAGAGCTGCGTAGGGAGGCTGGAATGCTAAACACAGTGGCCTCAAGTTGTGCCAGGGGAAGTTCAGGTTAGGTATTAGGAACAATTTCTTCACCTTCTCGGGCACTGGAGTGGGTCACCATCCCTGGAGGGACTTAAATCACGGGTAGACGAGGTGCTTAGGGATATGGTTTAGTAGTGGGCAGGTACGGTTGGGCTCCACGATCTCAAAGATCTTTTCCAATCAAAAGTTTTTGTGATTCTTTGAGGTGAGCTCCTTCAGAGAAGTGCAGAATGGTGCTTGAAGGAGCAGGTGGTGCTATGTCAGTTAACTTGGCTTGTTAAATATGATGTTGTGAGCTAAGCTGTGGGAATTACACCTCTGCTGCGTGCTCTCGGAGGTTGGAGAGCATCATGTGTGCCTCTGTGGCTTTTTGCAGACAGAAGCTGGCCAGATGCGGGGCAGCCGCACGTGGGAGGCAGCACTTAGGAAGCCCATATTATGGGATGTGGTGGAAGGGAGGAACAGGGCTTTGAAACAGGCTTTCATGGCTGTGAAACCTCCGTCCTGTGCTGCAGACCTGGCTGTGTGGGGCTGCCTTGCAGCTGCTGCCGAGAAGCCGTGTACAGCTCCACAGCAGAGCCGCAACTGCTCTGTAGCTCAGCTCGTGCACAGTGACTCGTAAACCACCACTCTTTGTTTGTGCACGGGAAACCAAAAGGAAAGGTAGGATGGCAAAGGAGTGGGAAGGTGTGGAAGAGATAAGCATGAGATGTCTTGGTGGATCATAAACTGGAGGATCGCGTGGCAAGCGTCTGTGAAGAGTGCGTTGAACCGAGTTCCTCGCTGCGTGCAGAGCCGGTGTGGTTTTTGAGGTGGGTGCCAGCCACCCCTGCCTCCCTGACCTCCGGAAATCCGGCTGCCTGGGAGAGAACCTGTCATCTCGTGTTTCCAAGTGCTTTTCAATTTAATACATTTTAATCAGAAAATTAATCAGGAAACCCCAGTTCAGCAAGATAATTGAACAATGAAGAGACATGATAATTACTGTTTAGTCTAATTAACTTTGTTAAGTCTTCATTGGGAACAGAGACTTCCTGAGTGAAACTTATTAAATGGTTCTCCCTGGAAAACAGAATCCCCATCAAAAAGCCTTTGTTCCTCGTGCTGTTTGTTAGGAATTGGGTGCCTGTCTTTAAATCTCAGTTAGGGAAGCCAGCAGGTGGGTTTGGGGAAAATTCTTAAGTTACCTTTCAGTCAGCTCTCCTACATCTTCAGTTTATTTACATCTCTCTAATCCGTTGTTCTCTTCACATCTTCCCTCCTAGGCAGGGTTCAATTGCCAACAAACCCTGCGGGCTGTGCAGCCCTAGGGTGCTGCATCCATGTGCGTCCATGTTCGGCTTTGTTCCCATTTCTCCGCTTCGGGCATGTGGGAATGGACAGGTGGTTGAGGGTTGTCAGCAAAGAAGGGTGAGGGGCTTTCTTTTCCTGCAGTAAACATTAAAAAACACTAAAGTCTTTGGTAGGGCTCTGGCAGGGCAGAGCTGCGGGGGAGCCTCCAGCACCTGACGGGTACATCGAGGGGGTTTGTGGTGTTGTGGGATGGGATCACGGGGTCTGGGGAAGGCCAGCTCTGAGACAGAGCATTACCAAGGTGGTTGGACCTTGTCAGAGCCATGCTGAGTATTTGTATAGGGCCAGGAAATTTAACCTTGGTGGAAAGCCTTCAGGAAGGAAGCCTGCCTTCATGCCTGTGCTCCTCAGCTCTGACCTCTGGCTTTGCTCAGAGGACTCGACTAAATAAGCTGTGTTCATTGAAGAATGTTAATGGACACAGAGAGCCGCGTACGCGCGAGCAAATTAGCACGAAAGAGTCGGTCTGTCTGGTCCAGCCTCTTCTCTGGTTTTGCTTCGTTTTCCTGGTAAGGGCGTAGCATTAAATATTTATAATTTCAGGATGAAGGATTATAAATAAATATTGAAATGAACTTGATTGGCTTTTGATCTGCTGCCGAGCGCCCTTTGGCTGGCCACGGTCCAGCCAGCAGCTGACCCACCAGTAGCTCCTGCATTATTCATCCCAGGTTAGGTCAGGAAGATGAGAGAGGCTCAGGATATCGACCCTTTAGGAGAAGCGTGAAGGAATGTGATTTAATAATCTGTGGCTCACGGGGTTATCTTCTCCAGGCAGCGAGCTACCTAACGGGGAACTCAGGAGCTTGGATCTTGCTCTTACTTTCAGTCATGCCAAACCTGAGACATCCTTTTTGTAGCCAAGGGATTTACGCCCGTGTAGAGGGCAGGACCTGCCTCCCTGGGGACAGGAGTGCCCCAATCCAACTGCGATCCCTTGGCTGTTGAAGGTGAGGCTGTTTTGTTTTACAAATTGTAAACCACAGAAGTACTTTTGCAGTAGAGCAGGTCTGTCATTTCCAAAATCCAGTTATTTTAATGAGCAGTTTTAAAGAGAAAAATTCTCTGAAAGAGTGTTTCGTTACTTCTCTGTCTCTCACAGGCTCAGTGAGCAGTGAGGGTATCTCAGACTGTACCCAGTGCTCTCTGTCTCCCTTCAGACCTTCACGTTTCCCTTACAACTAGGGTACAGGATTGCTCCCCACAAATCCCGTTATCTCCTACAGTTAATTTGTGCAACTAATAGCCTGAGTGTTTTGAATTTCTCGTCGGTGAATGGCAGTATAATTGAATTTCTAATTTATTTGGTCCAGTTGATAATTAAAATAAGTACTCTCTCACTTATCATTGTACTCATAGGTTTTTCCACCCATATTCTGCTTTTGAGGCTGGAAAGCAGCCTGCGTTGTGTTCAGCCCCAAAGCGCAAGGGAGGCAACTTCATTACTCGTCTTTTTTTCTGGGTCACCCAGTGGCGGGCGTTGTTTGGCTGCGCTGAAGCCTTGTGTGTTTTCAGGACTCAAGTACTGGGTCTGTTGGGAGAACGTGTTCTTGGAGAGTGCAGCCTAACAGCCTTGCCTACTTGTTTATTTTCTTCGTTCTCCGCTCTTTCAGTTAATTATTGAGTAAACACTGCTGGTTACTGTCAGATCTCTCCACGGCTCTGGCAGCGGCATTCGCCTTCCACCAGGGAGAGGCAAGTAATGGTTTTTCTAGAGGGGCAACTCTTGAGAAACCTTCTGATTTAATTTTTCCCTCCCAACGTCTCCTGTGGCATCACATAGAAAATAAAATTGCTAGAGCTTTAGAACACTTCCCTGGCTGAACAAGAGAGTTAATTATTATTTAAGAGGGACAATTGGGCAAGGTTAACAGCTGAGAAATAAAAGAAAATCAAAAATAAAGAGTTGAAACTGCGAAGAGTGGGGGAAGGCGAGGGACAGTACTTTTCTGCAGCGAGGTATTTATATGGAGCAGTATTTGCAGTTACAAGGTCAAAGAAAAGTAGAATAATCCTTTTTCATTTCTTTTTCATGCAGCAATTCCAGGACAAGTAAACTGCTGTTTTCTCCTTCAGAAGGAGACGGGAACTGGTGAACCAACCCACTGGTTTTGTTTCAACCTACTTTGTTGGCCATGGAAATGATTTGACTCACCATGCCTTGCAGATAGATCCCATTAACCTTTGAAGCCAGCTGTGGTGTTCTGTGAGTCACATCTTAAAGCGGTTCTTTGCTGTGCTGCCCTCAAAACTAAAATCCCTGTGGCAGCAGGTAACTTTTGTCTTGCGCGTGCACAGCAAACAGCACGGCACAGGACTCGAGCACAATGGAAAGGGCAGGGGATTCCCTAGGCACCAACGTAAAGCAAAAGGTTAAGAACATCATCAAGCCCTAACGTGGGTTTCAGCCTGTTCTGCAGGGTGGTTTTGCCCCTGTAGATGGTCATTAATTGGCTGTGCTTAGACGACGCCAAAGATAAGGACAGTCGTGCTGTGTTGGGTCTGCTCCCCAAATCCAAATCCACACCTTTTTCCCCTTCCTCAACACCGATGCAGAACTGAGGATGTGTATGTATATGGATACGTGAGCCTTGCTGTAGTAAAGAGCATGGGAGTCAGGGCTATGAAGATGGTCCAAGGGCTGGAGCACCTCCTGGAAGAAGACAGGCTGGGAGAGGCTCAGCCTGGAGAAGAGAAGGCTCCAGGGAGACCTTAGAGCAGCTTCCAGGCTGAAAGGGGCTCCGGGAAAACCAGGGAGGGGCTCTGGATCATGTAGTACAGGGAGAGGATGAGGGGAAAGGGTTTTCAGCTGAAAGAGGGGAGATTTGAGATGAGATCTTGGGAAGAAATGTTTTGCAGTGAGGGTGGGGAGGCCCTGGCCCAGGCTGCCCAGAGCAGTGGTGGCTGCCCCATCCCTGGAGGGGTTCAAGGCCAGCTTGGATGGGGCTTGGAGCCCCTGATCCAGGGGGAGGTGTCCCTGCCCATGGCCGGGGTGGGACTGGATTGGGTTTGAGTTCCCTTCCAACCCAAACTGTTCCATGATACTATGATTTTTCCCAGCAAAGGCTATTCCTCCCGAAGTCCCTGAGCCCTTGTGTTGATGCTGTGACATATGAGATTTACCCCCCCTCAGTGTTCAGAGCCACAAATACTTTTACTGCTCAATAGGCAGCCAGCTCCAGTCTGCCGAAAACCTTGCGCTGTGCTGCTCAGTTCTATCCCGTCCCCTGCAGAACAGCTTTTTCACAGCTCCTTGTGCAGCCTATTTCTTTTGTCATAAAACTTCTAGTGCTGTGCCTACAGCACTCACCTGCACATGTCTAATTTCACTGTAACAGGCAGGCTACAGGATCTGTAATAAATGTTCGCTGGGCATTAAAGCCATATTTATAGAGACTTAAGAGCTCCATAATAGGCGTGGAACTTGCTCTGCAGAATTGTTACCGCATAAATATACTAGAATAAGCAGCTGGTAGTTATAAGCTTTGTAATGCATTGAAAGCTGTAATTTGCTGATTAACAATGGTTGATTGCAATTATATTACAATATTTATTTCCTGGCATCACTAGAAACGTGACCCAATCCCAAAAGGGGCCAAGTGAATGGAAAACACTGTTAAAGGTGCAGGAGAACGACCAACAGCTGGAGAGTTTTGATCTGTAAAGCTGAATTCTCCTGGTGTAGGTCAGTGTTGGTCTCCTGTTGGTGCTGCTTTGCACCAGCTGAAGATCTGCTGCTTTGTCGCTGGAGCCCTGAGTCATGGAACGCTAACAAAAGCCATGCTTGCTTTTCTATTCTCCCTAATTTGCCATTGCTAATTTGCTGAAGTTCCTCAGTAAGGCACTTCACCCCCATCTGTCTCTTCCTTCTGGGCTTTGCCTTTCAAGGTTGCTGGCATTTCAGGATGCTGTTTGCTCAGAACCTGGCATATGTGAAACTGTATTTTTTCTGAAGCCTCCACGTACCTCTGCGGTGTAGATTAATATCCTGATACAGCTGAACTCTTCCAAACTGCCGGGAATTCAAGATATTGTAGGTTTACCTTTTACCTTTTGCATGAAGGGCCTTTTCACCCAAAGGTGTCTTCAGAGTCTTTTAGTCTTTATTTTAAATTATATTATATCCCCACTTGCAAAAAGAGAAGGGGGAAAAAAAAGAGGAGTCGGGAACATAAATTAAGCCTTCAAATGCATGTGCAGTTCTCTGTGACACAAACTTTGCTCTTGGGGTTTATGATGCTAATAAAATACTATTCACTGCTAACAGCTCTTTCCTTCCTAGCCTCACAGACTGAGACAAATAAGTGCACGTATTGAAGGAGTTCACATTTTATGTCTCTTAGCATCAATACGGCCCGGCTTTATTGACATTTTTAGGTAGAAGCTGCCTAGTCACGCCTGGACTATATTAACTATTATTTATTGTTTGGACTGAGGACCTAAGCCCTCCTCATTTGAGGTGGTTGTACATACAAATCAAAACTGTTTGTATCCTAAAGAGTCTCTAAATAGAACTGAGTACTAAATAGAGTAAAAAGATGTGGTGAGGCCCTGGCACAGGTTGTCCAGGGAGGCAGTGGAGGCCCCATCCCTGGAAACATTGAAGTTTAGGTTGGATGGGGTTCTGGGCAACCTGGTCCTGCTGAAGATGTCCCTGTTTCTTCAGGGGAGGGTGGACTAGATGGTCTGTAAAGGTCCCCTCCAACCCAAAGCATTCCATGATCCTATAAGAAAACCCTAGTAAATGTTCCACTGTGTCCTAAAGGGCTCAACCAAAGGGCTTGTAGCTCTGCTGAGGACCAGGGCTCTCCCTTGCGTGCTGTTAGATTTAAACTGTCAGGTACTTTTAAAGACAGTTATTTTAAGTGATCAGCAGTAATAATTTTTTGTCATCCTTAAAATAAATCACGTTAGGAGCTGCCTGAGCAGGGCAGCATAAGTAATTAGAGTCAGAGTCCTGGACACGTGCCCTGGCTGGCTCCAGCACTGCTCGCGAATTACGGAGCTTCTGTTCCTGATGAAACATTTGTTCTTTCATTGCAAAATCTGGAGTGGCCTGGTTGGGATGACCACGAATGGTGACTTTGTCGTGGTGCTTGCTACCTCGCTGGGGGCGTCCAGGAAAGATGGAAGTGAGTCCCAGGCAACCCCAAAGACAAGGACAGTCAGAAGGAGAGCTAGAAACTCAGGCCCTGTGCCATAGAAAATATGGATTTAAAGACTAGTGATATTAGTCTAGATTTTTGCATCAGAATCTGTGATCTCTGTAATCCAAGTTCTCCTAAATTTATGGATGAGTTCACGCGCCTTTCTGTCATCCCTGCAGTAATGCTTTCTCCTTGTTTTCTTGCCCAGCCTCTTGCTGACCTGGAATAATGACAGATGTCTCTGTGTGACCTAGAAATTCACGTACAAAGCCATTGGGAGAAACCACAGTGGGAACTCGATGCAGAAATTGGCCCTCAAAATGCAATTAACCTTTAGGAAGATCTCCTAAGTAAGTGGTGTGTCCCCTTCAAGGTATTCTGTGAAGCATTGACAATCTGACTAGGCTGATTTAAGCATTTGTCACATAGATAAGGAAGAGTCAAATTCAGTTCTCGGTAATATGAGTGCAGGGAGAGAGGAGGGTGGACCTGTGGAAGGTCTGCCTTCTCCTCGTGTTGAGTGTCCTGGATTTCAGCTCGATGCTGCTCCGATGGGGATAACCCCAGCTCCGCTGGGAGCGAGGGGAGCAGCTCTGTCCCAGTGGGGATGCTTGAGCTGGCCCAGAGCATGCAACTTCCTCCTGCCTAGGAAATCACTGTACTTATCTTGCTCTCTTTTAGGACCTAGAGTTGCTCCTAAAAATAGAGCTTTGTTCTTCATGTTCTCTTCCCAAAGGACAATGACAAAAGAGAGGGAGAAAATGCCATAAACTGGGACATTTTGCTACCACATTCAGTGCACATCTGGGAGGTCTTTTGGTTCGTAATTGCTGCATAATGCCGTTCACAAGCCGTAGCCTCACAAACGTCTTCATGGAAGCTGCTTTTGTAACGCTGTAGACCCTGCTTTGGAAATTGTGTGCGACCTGTATGGCTCACAGAGTGGGAAACTCTTGTTTCCTTCTCTTTGCTCCGTGAATTCTTGGCCAGGCCACTGCTATGTCAGTTTTCGAGGCTTTAAAAGCCTCATTCCTCTCAAACCCACTGCTGAGCAGAGGGAAGTGCACTGTTTAGGTCCTAGTGATTATTTGGTGGTGAGACTGAAAGTGTAGCTTTCTGCAGGGCTGGGAAACTTGGAAGGAGGGGGAAGCTCCTCTGTATAACTGTGTCTCCTCCATTGCAAACATCAGCTTGTAATGAAGTGGAGAAATGATTCCGTTGTTTTTATTGTACTATGTGTACACTGTGCTACACGTTCCCTTTCTTCTCTTTCACCAAAAGAGAAAAAAACCCAATTCCAAACATTTTGTGGCATTTCTTAGCTTTTTAAATGGAGTTTAAACAGGACTTTTAGGGGGGAAGTCTGGTTAAAATGCTTCCCTATCTTTCTTTGGGATTCTGCATATTTTAACTAGTTATCCTCCAGATTTTGGGGGCCCCCATCCGAAGGGCAGGGAAGAGGTGCTGGTCGTGGGGATGACACAGCATGTTTTGGACCTGCAGCGTCTGATAATGGATGAACGCAAGATTGAAGCAGAGATAATTGGGTAAACTTGTACCATCTTAGCTTGGAAGTGGTGCCTGTCCGTGCCACATGGTGAAGATGATGAATTGCAGTGAATCTGGAGCCATCAAATTTCCTCCCTGTCTTAACCTTGGGACAAATTAAATCAAGTTCTGCCGTGAAGTCTGGAGACATAAAATTTGTTAGCTATAACAGTATATTCTGCCAAGCAGTCAGAACTCCCTGGTATTAATTACTTTATTCAGTAAGTTAAACAAATGATGTGGTATCTGGATTCAGAGGGAAGCCACCCACGAGCACATGAAGGATGTGAAGGTATTCCTGTCACTGAACATCCAAACTCCAGATCTTAGTTTCCTACGGAGAGCGATATCTGTTCTAAAGCTGCCTCCATCCCTGAGCGATATCAGACCAAGTATGAGCATCATTAATAGCACAGCTTGAACAAAGCACCAGAGTTATAACCCCTGTGTGCTGAGCAGAGTGGCTGCTGGAGACCCTCATTTCCTTTAACTTTCCTCTTCTGGAGCGAGCAGCACTGGCTGGAGGTGGTGCCTCCTCATCCCAGCTACAGATTGCTTAGAGCAGGGGTGGCTGCCCCATCCCTGGAGGGGTTCAAGGCCAGGTTGGATGGGGCTTGGAGCCCCTAATCCAGTGGGAGGTGCCCCTGCCCATGGCACGGGTGGAACAGGATGGGCTTTAAGGTCCTTTTCAACCCAAACCATTCCATGAATGTATGACCATATTGTCCACCTTATTAAATCCAATGCAAAGTTTTCAAAGATCTCTAAGAACCTTTTTTAATGAAGACCGTATTAAAAGGAGTAAGAATTGTGGCTATTTTTAGAAAAGATCTTGTATTAGAATGCAAAAAAGGGAAGAGAGGCGAGGTGGAGGGGGAAGTTGCTCTTGCAGTACGATGCTCGGCTCATTAGCTCTCCCTGCCCTGAGCAGCGCTGCACACTCGCTCTGGTATTAAACTTAATTTATACTGTAAAAAAGCAGGGGGAGAATTAAAACAAAAAAAAAAATATGCGGAAGCTCAATCCTGCCAGATGCTGAGTGCTTTCTTGTGAAGCGCTGAGTTGGCAGAAGCGAGAGCTGCTCAGCACCTCTCAGAACACTCCCTCTCCTTTTGCTTTATTGTCAGTTAGGCTGCAGAGCTGGCCATAAAACAGCACAGGAGAGTTCCACTAAGATGAAAGTCATGTCCCAGTGGTAAGATATGGATACTTCCCCGTACAGAGTCATTCTAGAGGGTGAAATGCTAATTTGTCATCGGTCCTATGGAGATGGGAAAAAAACATGTTATGGTAGAGGAATACAGAGCTCCTACACCCAGAAGGATGGAGATGAGAAATTGTGGAGGGAGCAGGGTTAGCCCAAGAGATACAGTGATGAAACATCCCTTCCTTGCTGCACCGGCTCTGCTCTCGTCATTGCTGTCCCACGAAGACAGACACCACTGGGTTGTGTCAGCATCCATCTGGGAGTAAACAGGCTTTCAGAGGAGAGTTTAGACCTTAAAGTCATCACTCAAAATTACTGCTGTGCGTCCTGGCCTTATTTATGACACAGGGCAGCAGACAGCATCTCCTTGGAGGCTGGAAAGCCGAGACTAAGCTGTAGGTACAGAGTGCTGCATGCATAAGGTGATGGGAAATGAGGGGGCAGCCCCTGCCAGCTCCCTCTGTACCTGCCTGCTGAGAGGTGGTCTTCTTCCAAAGGGTTTCTCGCATCTCAGACGGTGCTGGGAGTGGGTAGAGGACTGTTTGGCTCTCCAGGGAATAGTGCATTGTAGATAAAACCACTTCCAGACAAAAGTTGCTTCCTGCTCCGAGGCTGATCTGGGACTTGTATAACATCCCCTTGATCTTTGCTGTAAGCACAAACCCTAATCAATAGCAATAATTAACAGTAACAAATGCAGCAGCAGGGATCAGACTTACAATGATGTGACTCAGGTTTGCGGGCGCTTTACCAGCACGAGGCCCTGTGATACCGGCGCAGTTCTCAGCAAAGCGGTGGCTGCCGTGACCCGCAAAAGCTCTCAGCTCATTCTGGGAGCCGTGTGCTCAGCCTCTCATGGAGCAGGAGTGCCTGGAGAGGCTGGAGGAGCAGCAAACGCAAGCATGACTGAGGGGGAGGTTGAATCAGGAGAACCGTTTCATTTTTAAACCAGAAACTTAAGCAGCAAGTTGCGCTTTAGAGTCCCGCAGTCTCCGCCTCGTGCCTATAAACAAGCACCCCTGTCTCTCCACTACACCATAAAAGCCCTCAGTAACGATCATCGTGGCAACTATAAACCTGTTGTTTCCATTCTCTGTGATTTATTGAGCTGGTGGAAAAGGTGGGGCTGCTGTTTTATTGGGATGATCAAATGTTTGCAGAGGGAATATACAATCTGCATTCCTCCAAGGCTACTCTTACACATTGAATCATGAACACGTTTCCTTTCCCGTTAGCAATTTAACATTGCAGGACACAGAAACACTTCTTCAAAGTGATTTTTTTTTTTTATTTGAATAGCGTGAAGTCCTTGCTCTGTGGGAGTGAATGCAGGAGTCCTTGCAGCTATGGAAAAGCTGGCCTTCCCCAAACTGAGTCTCTTTGTGCTTTATTTTTCTCAGGCCACTTTGAAAGCTTGAGTTTTCGCTCCTAATTGGGATGAAGCCAGGTTGCAGAATGCCTGACGCCTCCACAAAGCAGCATTTTCCTTCTCCAGGTAGCTGGGACAGAGGGAATGGCCTGTCCTGCCCTCCCGAGTTGCTGACCACGTGCCTGGGACGGTGGTGACCAGGGGGCTGAGTGGCCTTGGTGTGTACAGGGCTATGGTCCAGAGAGAAAAGAGGATGAAGGAGAAATCCTCGTGCTGGATCAGCCAGGCACGCACAGAGAGGAGATAAATGATGCATGAGGCCAGCATGGATTTTAGCCTTGCATTATCTGGCCATTTCTCTGTGTTAAATGCTTTTTATTGTTTCCTGCTGAGTGAGAAGTCTACGCAGGTACTCTAGAGATGCTGTATTTAATAGTTGCAAATGTGGAATCGAATACAATTAATAACAGTAATTGTAGTAACCAGCACACTGTTGTAATTGACCTAAATGTTTCTTACTAATTAGAACAACTACGGTTCCAAAACTGTTTGTAGGGTAGAAGTAGCGCTTTATATCAGGAAAAACAAGCTGCCCTCAATCTGTGACGTGCATCAGTGCTAACAGAGCAACGTCCAAGAGCGCATTTTATGTTATCGCTTATTTTTTTGCATTGTCTGGGAATATTAGAGCTGGATGGACATAAGGAAGATGTTCTGTCATCATAGCAAGGGGTTCACTGGGCTCTGGGGAGAGGTGAGCTAAGGAGGGGGTGGCAGGAGGTGCTCAGCCCTGGGTTTCGGAGCCAGCCGTGGGAACCCAGGTGCTATTTAGAGGAATTTCCCTTTTGCAACGTTTCAAATGCTGACAGCCCTGTCATCGCTGCAGGATGCTGACTGCCCGGCTGCTGTGTGTGTGCCTGCCTGCTGGATCCCCCTGCTTCCCAACCCCGAATGTTGTAGGTTTATCTTCAGTTGAATGTTCACCTCTCTCTTGGGTCACAAAGTGACCTTGCTTCAGCATAGATGTCACCTGGTCGTGCTTCTAGCAAAGAGAATGTGTCTAGATCCATTTGATGAAATGAATTTGGATCTCTCCCTTAAGGACGCTCATAAAGCTGCCTCCACCTTACATCTCATGTTGTCATTTATGCTCCTGCAAAATGAATATGAAATGCTTTTGTGAAAGTTAAATGATAATTTCTTCTTGAGAGTTTATTTCTGATTTATGCACTGATATAAATTGTCGGGGAATGTGCAAAGCAGAATAAACTGGGCCCAAAGCGTTTGTGCCTGCGAATCCCTGTGTTACAGAAGCACGACTGTGACCCCCTCGTCCACTGATTTGTGATGCACGAGCACATGGCTCACTTGAATTTTGTAATTGGTGGCAGCCAGGATGGTTTTTGATGTTTTAAGCACGACTTGAGTGCTGTGCTGGACAAGCACCAGGGAGCAGCTCTCCCCAAGTTAATGCCACCCACAGCCATCCTTTATCCATCATCTCGGAACAGCACTTGCAGGTTTCCCCAGCCCCTTCCCTTCAAGGAGGAGACTGGCTAAGGTGAGAGCAGCCCACGCTCACGCCCAGATCCCTGGCAGGCAGAGCGCTGGGTAGCCTGATTCAAACTGCTAGGGAGGCAGAGAGCTTGACTTTGTAGGAATATCAAAAAAGAGCAGTTAAAGGCCTTGGCAGTTGGTTGCCTAAAGCGACCGCAAACATGTGTCTTGCCCTGGTAGGTCTCATCAGCGCAACTCAAATGTCATCTGATCCTGACAAGTGAAAGAGAGAAAAAGAAGGCTGCCCTTGCTGGAAAATAATGAGAGCGCTGCAAGGAGGGAGGGAGCAGAGCACAGTCCCAGGAGGGTTGCGCCCCATTTATATTCCTCCTCTTCCACTTTTTGTCCAATTGTATTAATTTTGGGGGTTATAAGACGTGCTGGGTTTGCTGCAGCACTAGAACTCCTCTTTGCCAGGCACTCTATAAATGCAGGGGAGTAGAAAGCGCCAGCCCCGAAGTAGCTGCTGCGTAACCGGCAAAGGCTTGAAGCACTGAGCACTGATCCAGAAAGGGTTTTAAGAATTAAAAGTTCAGTTCCCAAATTTAACGCACGCTCCTCTGTGTGTTCTCTAGGCGGTTCTCTTAATCCCTTTGTGCCTTAGTTCCCCGGGCTTAAGGCATATTAGAGATGGTTTAGGTACAGCTGATCCTGCGTTCGGGGATGGGGCTGAGCACAGCGCTGCGGGGGAGCAGCCGCATCAGAGGGGCAGGCGGGCTGTGCGGGCTCACACCCAGCTCCAAAGCCAATGAGACACCCGAGTTTCTTCCATCCTTGAGCGCGGCGTTCAGCATAACGAGACGCCGTCTCTCGGTGGCACTGCCCCGTTGCGTTAGGCAGCACTCGGCTCTCTCTCATGGCCAGGTTTGCTCCTGCCTGGGCTGGCTCTGGGCTTCCCTTCACACAACCACAGTGTTTTTTTCACTTCTAGGACATTCCAGGCTGAGGCTGAAGTGCAAACTTAAAGGAACGTGCATACAGGGCAGCACCCTCTCTCTTGCAGCCCAAGGCTTTGTGGAATTGCCTTCGCATCCCTGTGCGCCGCTGAATAATGGGGATCTGCCCTGGAAATACGTACTGCCTTCTCACTGCATTAAGCACTGGCGTCAGGTGAATTTCTCTCACAAGCAGAACTAATAAAAGGACTAAAAACTGCCAGATTCCACTTGACAAATGGCTCAAAGGGGAACATCTTCTAAATGCGTTTAGCATTTGCAGTGATTGATTAGGGTGGGCTTAGAAGCAGCTGACCTGTTGAGTTTTTTCAGAGAGGGAATGGTGGAAGGATGATAACACTCCTTTCTTTTTGATCCTTCTAATTTTTGCTTTTCTGCAGATAATGTATCCAGTGTCAAGTACTCGCCACCTGTGTTTTGGAAGGAGCCCAGGAATACAATTTAAATCCATGCATACTAAGTATGCATCTGTCTGTCAATTCACTATTCACATAGTTGCATAATGGCAATCAGACCACGCGTGCTGTGGTTGTTGCTGTCGTCGTGTAGAGGGAGGTTGCCTTGTCTCAAAGTGCTTCGTGGGTCCAGAATGAAGGTCTCCCAGCAGCTCGGATTGGATCCTGGCATCGGCTGCTCCAGCTGATTCCAGCAAGGGTCTGTCTGCAGCCAGGCACTTACTCTTCATTTAAACTGTGTCATTCTCTCCTGCAAAAGCCCACACTCAGAGAGAGATGAATTTGTGCTTGGCTGGAGCAGGTAGGAGAGGGAGCTCTGGAGCAGGGAGCTGCTCCTGCTCAGCACACCCAGTGCCAAGGCACCAGAGTCTGGCAAAGCTGGCAAGAGCACTGGATGTGTTACAGCAGCAAGGGGACACATCTTCCCTTGGATCTCAGGCAACTCGCCTCCTTATGAGAAAGTCAGGATTTCTCTCTTTCAATAAAACTTAGAGGAGCCATTCTCCTCCCACAACTACAGAGCGCCTTGAAATCCTGGAGAGCTGCTGAATTCTGGGTGATCTGTGCTAGCGTCTCTCAGCCAGACAAGATGCGGCAGGGACAGAGACTGGGGATTTGCTCTGTTGTAGTCATCCCTTAGATTTTTCTCATCAAATACATTTTCAGGCTGCAGTGACAGTTGTTTTCTCTTTATCTAAATAAATTTTAAAATAATTAATTAAAAGGAGACACGCTGTGACCATAGCAGGAAGCCTGTCCTTTTCCTGCTGAGGGTTTCAGACACTTTATCTCCCTGGGGATCGCAGCAAACCAGGCGTGTGCTAACCGAGTCCAGCTGTCAGGTGGGAGAATCGATGGCTCTTCCTTGAGCTGTTTGTGCAGGTGAATGCTCTCTTGTTTAATTGATGTCCTATTTATTGTTGAAGCGTTGCCCTTTTCTTTTTTTTTTTTTTCCTTCTCTATTTCTTGCTTCTCTGTCCAGGAAGCAAGATTTGGTTCAGTGATCGGTCACAAGAGATTAGCAAACAAGCTGAGAACAGTTGCTCTGGAAGGCGTTTGAAATCAAGCAGCAATTCCTGATCCCCATCTCGTCTCCCTCCCTCCCAGCAGTTTTTCCCGGATGCATTAGGAAACTTAGTGGGGACTTGGTTCAGGGAGATTTTCGCAGAGAGTCAACTGCGCAGCCGCCTGATTTATCGTTGTGCGCGGTAGATAAAAGCAATTTCATGTTGTACTCTGAAACCCCTTGTTAGTTTTGTGAATAACTCCTGTAAGTATCACTTCAGAAGCTTATCCAGCAAAGTAAAGGGGACAGGACATGCACGGGATGTCCAGAAAGATGGGAGAGCATGTTCTGTCGGTGAGTTGGATGCCTGGGGGTGTTTTTGTAAACTCCTCCAGGTGGGCTGGTGCTCAGGGAGGGTAGAGCAGGGGCTGGAGCCCTGTGCCTGGCACAGAGCCACTTCTGCAGCTTCGCTTGTTCTCTCTGGGGCTCCCTAAAGCACAGAGATGTGGAATCAGGGCAGCAGCAGCAGCACGTTCTCCATTTCCAGCTGTTCTGCATCCTTGCAAAGCTTGCAGAAATCATTAAGGTGAGATGTAACTGAAGTTTATTTAGCCTCCTGCAAGCATTCAGCAGCTGAAGAACAATCTGTCTCCTTTCAAGCTCTGTGAGAGACCAGCACTGAGAGTCAGAGGCTTTGGGTCCATGCAGAGTGTCTAGAAAACAAAGAGGAAGCTCCCCCATACAATCAACAGGGCTGAGTTCTAGCAGAACTGGCTGTGTTTAAAGACTCCAAAGGAAAACCACGGACCACCCCAAGAGGAAGGTGGGGCTGCTGTTCCCAGGGCAGGGGGGCAGCAGGAAGGTGGTGTGAATCCCTGCTGGTTTGTGCTCACTGGAGAGGTGTTTTAATGAGCCGAGGATCTGACTGAAGGCAACTGCTTTAAAAATAATGGTAATGGGAGGCACCCATGGCATGTGGGATGCTGCCAAATCCAGCAGAGCAGAGCCCGCTGGTTTAAGTTGGAAGGGACCTCAAAGCACATCTAGTTCCACCCCTGCCATGAGCAGGGACACCTCCCACTGGATCAGGGGCTCCAAGCCCCATCCAACCTGGCCTTGAACCCCTCCAGGGATGGGGCAGCCACCCCTGCTCTGGGCAGCCTGGGCCAGGGCCTCCCCACCCTCACAGGAGAGAATTTCTCCCTAAGATCTCATCTCAATCTCCCCTCTTTCAGCTGAAAACTATTCCTCCCACTGAAGGATGCTCCAGGGAAGCTGTGGCCATGCAGCACTCAGAGCAATTCTTATGGATCAGTTCCTGTCACCGGTCGCCTGGCTGCTGCCCGGAGCGGTTTACTTATGCATGCGGATTTCTATTATGCATTAAAATCTGTGTGTTCAACTCAAGGATTTGTGCTGTAGTGAAGCAAACTATAGCTCTTCCTAGTCTCTCAATTTTTAATCCGCACGATAACCTCCCTCATTCCTTGTTGATACATAAAGGCTGAGCATTCAGATTCTTCACACCTATTTCTGTGGCTGTGGGGACCTGTCCTGCCTAACAGTCTAATCTTGAGAATATGTTGATGCATTTACTTGCAGATTGCTGTGAAGCAAATAATGTAAGGGCATCCTCTGGCCCTGTCTACTCACAGTAGGTGGTTACTGAAGCACAAACAAACTTTCTCTTTCTAGATTTTATTTTTGCACAATGAGGCTTCAGAATATTCTGAATCGGTTGAGCTAGTCTGAAATAAATGTGTCCAACTGGGCTTTGGCATCAACCAAGAACTATCTGAGTAGGTGCAATCGCTCAGTTGTCCCTGTGCTGGGAAGGCTGGGGTTCAGCTGGGACTCCCTGTGCCCAGAGGGGCTGATGCTGTGGTACCTTGGGATGGGTGGGCAGTGGATGGGGGAGAGCTGGGCAGGCTGGAGGGGAGATTTCTGTTCTGAGTGCTCTGGGAGTCCTTCAGAGAGCTTAACATAGCTTGAACAGGGTTAAAAGAATGGGAAAAAAAACCCGCTTTGTTAAGAGAAGACAGAGAAAAAGACTTTTTAGCAAGACCTGTTGTGATAGAACAAGGGTGTAATGGTTTTAAACAAAGGGAGAAAAGATTTAGGCTGGACATGAGGAAGAAATGTTGTACACTGAGGGCAGTGAGGTTGCTGAGGGAAGGAGCAGAGACCCCATCCTTGGAAACGGTCAAGGCAAGGTTGGATGGGGCTCTGAGCAACCTGATCTGGTTAAAGATCTTGGACTTGATGATCCTGGGGATCTTTTCCAACCTAGTGATTCCGTGTGATGCCCCTGCTCCTGTAGGGGAGTTGGACTTGATGACCTGTAAAGGTCTCTTCCAAGCCAAAGCGTTCTCTGAAATGCCTGGAGGTGAGACGGGTGCTGGGTTGGGCTTTGTGTGCTGCGGGTGCCTCTGCGATGCCGGTGGCTGCAAGCTGGGCTTGCTCAGCCTCTCCCTGGCTTTATCCATCTTTGCTCGGGGTTTTTTCTTGCACCTTTTTATACTGAGTTGAGAGCACAGGGATGCTCTTTCAAGGGCTGACAGACCAGCAGATGATTGAGAGGATGTGTGTGCTGCTCAGAAAATAACCCCTGGGTGCTCTGAGCCCTCCTGCTGCTCTGGCACAGCTGAGATCCCTGCTGCGCCGCAGGGAGGGAGCGTGAGGGCAGCACTGGGGCTCTGGCAAAGCTGCCTAGGCAGAAGAAAGATGAATCCCCTTCGTTTCCTCTTTTAGAAAGAAAAGGAGGGGAGGAGAACATGAAATACTGAAGAGCCTTTAAACTAATCTGGGCCAAATAATCTGAGGGATGCATGTTTAAACTCTTTCCGCGGGTAGACTGAAGGGACCCTCAGATGGTGTTTCTCTACATCTCTGCCACGTGTCTTCAGCTCACATTGTTTTACTTAAAAGACCACATCTCGTGAGTTAAACTCTTGGATGCCTTCTCCGTGGGGTGAGCTGTGATGAGGGGCTGGGGGCATGACTCATGTACTGATGCTGCTTATGGAACGTGGTCAGCACTTCCTTAAGATGCCACAGGCTTTAATAAGCAAGGGATTAATTACACTTCCCATGACTGCTTGGCAGCTTCACCTTAATGCTTGAGCACGTTAGTACATCATTAGTCAGAGGGCAGTAAAATAATGTCATTGTCCTCCCTTTCTCCCCGAGCTGCCGCTTGTGCTCATTATAGCGTGGCGTGTGGTGGCACGAGGTGTGATTGGCGTGTGTTCCTCTGGAGGAGATGGAGGCCGTGCTCTCGGGCAGAGGGCTGAGCTGTGCTCTGCAGGTCACCAGTCCTCTGCTCTAACAAGTGTAATTGAAGGGATTTACTCCATTATCCAATTTGATTACAGGCAAGCTGCTGGGCAAACAAGGAAGAGGGAAAGCCTGGGTGAAACCGCGCAGCTCGAGTGGCTCTTTGGAGCTGATCTTAGCAACCTTGTTTATGTAGATGTGCTTGCCAGAGCCTCTCGGGTGCAACCTTTGAAGGTTCCCTGCTTGCTGATTCATTGAGGCTCTGCCGCAGCGAACCTATCTGACAAGCCTTGTTTACTGTTGTGGGCACACCAGACAATCCTTGGAGCGTCAGGCTTCCAACCACCTCCTCTAGTGAGCAGAAGTCGTAGAACAGTTTTGGTTGGAAAGGTTCTTAAACATCATCCAGTTCCAACCTTTAACCTTCCACTAGATCAGGCTGCCCAAGCCCCATCCAACCTGGCCTTGAACCCCTCCAGGGATGGGGCAGCCACCACTGCTCTGGGCAACCTGCTCCAGTGCCTCCCCACTCTCATCGTGAAGAAATTCTTCCTTATGTCTAGTATAAAGTCCTACTACTACGACTCCCCTCAGGAACCGAGTGTGACTTCTCAGGCATGCGAGGTGTTTGCTCCTTGAGGAGCTGAATAACCCACTAACGAGTGCAAGGCAGATCCTGCTGCGACCCATCTGATGGGAATCAGTGGTGCTTGTGCTGGAACAGAACCGGGCTGAAGGCCGGCTGGCTTCTCATTAATTGATTAGGGTTTAAGTTTCAGGAGAGTAGAATTGAACTAAACATCTCACTAAAGCTTGAGCCAGGGATGATGTATTGGTCAGTGGGAACTGCAGCAAGATCCATCCCTTGGACAAGAAGCTGAGCCAGGGCTGAGCTGCTTTTCCCGGAGCAGCTGGTGCTGCAGTGCCCCTGCCATGCGAAGCCAGAGACATATCCAGTAGCGTGGAGACAGCGAACCTGGCATTCACAGCCTAATTTACCTCAAATCAATGTCAAAGTATTTATCTTTGATGAAGCAAATTATTTGGCTTAGTGCTGGGACCTGGCAGCGCGTGTGGTTTGTGTCAGTAAAACGTCTTCCCGAGGCTGTCCGTCCTGCCTCCCCGCGGTGCGCACGGCTGGCTCTCCGCTCCGGGTGAGGACCAGGAGCTGTCAGGCTGGGTTACGTGGCCGCAGAGCCGAGGTGTCACCGCTGAAGGGACCTGCCGCTCCTCTGCGGGCACAGTCACCTCTCAGCAGATGCTGCAAGAGGGGACTGGGCACCAGCGCTGCCTGAAGGGTCCTCCTGGGAGTTGCTTTTGTCGCTGGCAGATGTCTAAGAGATGCATTTAATTCCAGTAGAGAAAATGACCCGTTAACACCAAGAGCCGGGCTTGCTCAGTGGCCTTGAAAAGCCTGAATTGCTGGGCTCCAGCCGCCTGAACAAGGCGTAGCAGAGCCGAGCTGGACCAGTTAGCCCCCCACCTTCTCACCGACCATTAATCAAATCCACGCTTCAGCAATGCAGACCTGCCCACAGCCCGATAACTTAGTGCTTAACAAGTGCATTAGTGTAAATCAAGAGGCATGTTTCAATTATCTAATAGAAGAATTATTGATCCGCACTCTTGTTCTGAATGTTCAGATCTTCCGATAGCAGAAACAATATTTGTATACGGTATAAAAAAAAATAAAAATCCAAAGTGTGTTTTCATGTTTCAATTAGGTTGCGCGTGGAGAGCTGTTGCAGGATGCGGTTGTAGAAGCAGCTGTGGCCAAACTGTGCCACGTGCAGCGTTGTTTGAGGTCTACAGACTGGGTTCTGCTGCAGGAGTGCTGCCTCTGCTTGTGGTCAGTGGATCTTGCGCCAAAGAGGGTGACATCCTCCCTTTCCTCTTAGGATGCTTCCATCCAGTACCTGAAGGGGCTCCAGGAAAGCTGGGGAGGGGCCGTTTACAAGGCTTGGAGTGATAGGATGAGGGGCAATGGGGATAAACTGGAGAGGGGCAGATTTAGACTGGACGTAAGGAAGAATTCCTTCATGATGAGAGTGGTGAGGCACTGGAACAGTTTGCCCAGGGAAGTTGTGGCTGCCCCATCCCTGGAGGGGTTCAAAGCCAGGTTGGAGCTCCAGCCTGGAGCTCCTGATCCAGTGGGAAGTGTCCTTACCCATCACTCAGGGGTTGAAACTGGTCCCTTCCAACCCAAACTATTATATAATTCTGTGTTGTGTAGGGGAAGCCCAGGGCTTTGTTTTTAACTCATTTTCCACTGAAAAGAGCAGCTGTTCCTCAAAATTCCAAACTTAATTTAAATATGTTCAATCACAAGTTCTTTTCTCCCTCTCCTTGCACTGTAGTTCAGAAAGCTGCGAGGGAAGAAGGGGATTTGTGCTTCTTGGAGACATGACGTGAGTGCATGGAGCCTTGGGCTTCTTGCTGATAAAACAAACATCCCGCAGGAGGGTTAATACAGAGTGGAGTTATTCTAAACCTTCTGCCTTTCAGTCCATTGTCCTTTGGTAACTGCGTAAAATGCAATTGAAGGATGTTCCCGTTTCCCTTTGATATAAAACATGGGGCTATTATAGAAACGTAAAGCCCATTCTAGGCTCTTCTCAGCACTTCTTTTTAAAGCAGCTCAGTTCAGCTGTCAGTCCCTCGCTTTGCTTTTAATTAAAATAAGTTTGTAGCCTTCGCTGTCAAGCAAACATCTACAGTAAGTTGCAAACTATAGAACAGTCCTTCTCAGCTTAAGAAAGATGCCAGATGTCACTTGCCACCTCGTGCGGAAAGCTCTTTATATTTAAAAATAAGTACACAAGTAAAGTTGTTGGTGACCTTTTTCTGAGACAGGAGCTTAGACTGGACATAATAGCAGTTGTCTCTGCACTTCAGGCCGTTCTAGAAATGTTGCTGGAGCCTTTGTGGTCCTGACTTGCTATGTGACGCTTCAGGACATGGTTTAGTCGGCACGTTGGGGTTGGACTGATAGTTGGACTGGATGAGCTTAGAGTTCTTTTCCAACCTTAATGATTCTGTGGTTCTAAAAGCACAGCAAAAGGTGAAACAGCTTGTGCCAAAGAGTTTGCACAGACTACTCTTGTGATGGGGCTGTTTGAGTGTTTCATTGGCAGACCAGGATTTCCCTGATGATCCTGTCTCTGCTTTCATCTCCAACTTATTGAATACCTGAAAAACCCTCAGAAACCAAATCAGATTAACTCAAAACAAATGTATGTCGCAGAGGAGCAAAATCATGCTGCAAGTTTATTACTGTCACTATTATTACTAAGTTTCTCTTGCTGGCCTGGCTGCTTCTTGTTTTATTTCTTAGTGATTAAAGCTTTTAAAGTCTCCTGAATGTCTTGGGGTTAGGGGAGGCAGATCTCTTCACACCCTATTTTGGGGGTCAGGCTGGATTTCCCTGCACGCTGTGCCCCTGCCCCAGCAGGTTTCACCACAACATGAGAGGGAAGGATGGTTGTCCCCCTGTTTTCCAGATGGGAAGCTGGAGCCTGACATGTGAAATTAAATGTCTGAAATTCAGGGCAGCTACAAATCGAACCTGGCTGGTGCGAGCCTGTGTCGAGCCTGCTGGCTGCCAGGCAGCGCTCATAGCGTGTTCTTGCACTACGGGTTTGTTTGTGATTTTGATTAATATTTGCAAGAGCTGCCCAGCAGTAATTAAACAGCTCCTTCCTTCCCCCAGCCCTGCTTCACGCTGCTCGCAGTTCATAACCCTGCAGGAGATTGTTCCACACCCCTTTATTGAGCAGAACATCCTCTCCTGGGCTGAGCGGGGCCGTAAATCTATCCAGGTGGGAAGCATAAAGAGAGGACAGCAGTTGTATTTTCACTCTCCTGTTTCCATACTGGTTTAATTAGGAGGGTGCTTTTGATTAGCTAAAGAAAAAGAAAAAAAAACACTGCGTCAGTTGAAATTAATTGCTCTCTAAAAATTTGCTGTTGTGAAAAGTTTTGGTGCTTTGTTCTGAACTGGAACGTGGGCAATGGAGAGAGAAATGTGTCTTCCTACCAGGTCTAATCATGACCACAGTGAAATGAAGCTGTCACACGGTACCCCTAACGTGCACGTTAAAGCAAACATGAGGCTGTTCGCTGAGGCCATTTGCAGAAACCTGGTACTTCTCCATCCCCTTCACTTGAACCAGGCTTCCCATGTGATAAAACACCGAAGGGCGAGCTGCAATGTGACATGTTGACACTAGGGAGGCACAAAAGTTCCAGGGGAAAGAAGTAGGGCATGTAATAGCAATATAAATTGTTACGAATCAAGAAGCTATTTATGAGCCATTTGCTTACTTAGCCCTAAAAATAGCAAGGGCTGTACGTGAAAATAGGTCTGTGATTGAAATCAAGCCCTAGACATGATGTCATGGGAAAGGGGGGTACAAAGACAGATGCAATCAGTTGTGCTATGAATAGACCTGCTGCCCTCTCTGGGGCTGGGGCAAGAGGCTGGCGTGGGCTCTTTCTGCTCAGAGTGGAGGCGTGAGGGAGGCAAGGAGAGCTACCTTGCTGATAGGAGTTTGCTGCAGGACTGAAGGCACTGAAAACACCAGCTCTCCAGTCTTTGGATCATCCCCGTGGCCTCCCCTGGACTCAGAATTTGCCCAGTGGTGCTAGGGCAGTTTTCTGACCTTTTCCTTGGGTGGGTTGAGAAACATGGAATCATAGAATCACCAGGTTGGAAAAGACCCACCGGATCATCGAGTCCAACCATTCCCATCAATCACTAACCCATGTCCCTCAGCACCTCATCCACCCATCCCTTAAACCCCTCCAGGGAAGGGGACTCAACCCCTCCCTGGGCAGCCTGTTCCAGCACATAACCGTGCTTTTGCCACAGTGCCGTTAAACAAATCCACCGCTACCAATAAAGTTTAAACCCTATAGAATATAGCTGTTGTGCCCTGCAGGGTTTCAAAAGCGATGGTTTCACAGAAATGGGTCCAGGTGTGTGTTTGTGCCAGAGTGGCTCCTGGATGCCTGTTGGAAGGGCTCTTGAAATATTTTGGCAGATGTTCCTCTTGGTCCAGGGGATATTGCTGCAGGGAATGAGTCTCTCTGAATAGGGGAATGCAGAATAACCCCAGGCTGCGAGCTGCAGCAGCTTTGTGGAGCGAAGGGAAAGTCTGTTTGTAGTGACTCAGCTGGGCAATGAGCATCCCCAGTGCTGCTCCCTCCGGTAGGGACCCTCTGCCCCAAAGCTCTGGAGAGAGGAGGTGGCTTTTCCTAGGCTTAACCACGGTAGCAGCAGGATGATCCATGCTGACACCAGCCTGGTTTTCTCTAGGTGTCTTTAAAATATGTTTGAATCCGGGAAGTCCAACTCCCCTGTAACTGGAGAGAGGGAGATGGAGCAGAGACCGAGCCCAGCTTCAGTGGTGCAAGATGGGATTTACGACTTGGGACCATTTTTCAAGTTAGTCTCATTGATTTTTTTTTGTACTGTTTCATCTCTTTGAAGTGCAATAAATTGCCTGAAGCACCTGATTTCCCAGGGATCCAAGGCCGTTCTCCTCCCGTGCCCTGCGCGGGGAGGCTGCTGTGCTGTGGAGCTCTGCTGGATGGTTCACAGCCAGGAGGGGCTGGCGATGGCTTCTCGCTAGAGCTGCAGGGAAAACGGAGGTGGTGTTTTTGCAGAGAGTCTTTCGAGCTTTTCTCCTTGTGGCAGTCCTATTTTCCCTGCAGTGTTTCATGATCCACCAGGAAGGAAAACCATTCTTCATTTTTGAGTTACTCCAGATGCCTTTCTTGGTGAATGCCAAAACAGTTCTTTGTATGCAGTAAATTTTTTCTAGCAAACCTGCAGATTTTTGCCCTGAATCATGGAATTATTTAGGTTGGAAAGGACATCAAAGCCCATCCAGTTCCACCCCTGCCATGGGCAGGGACACCTCCCACTGGATCAGGGGCTCCAAGCCCCATCCAGCCTGGCCTTGAACCCCTCCAGGGATGGGGCAGCCACCCCTGCTCTGGGCAACCTGGCCGGGAGCCTCCCCACCCTCACAGCAAAACATTTCTTCCTAAGATCTCATCTCAATCTCCCCTCTTTCAGCTGAAAACCATTCCCTGTCATCCTATCCCTGCCCTCCCTAATCAAGAGCCCCATCCCAGCTTTCCTGAAAGTGCTGTTTTGATAATTGTTGAAAGCTTGCTCAGGGCTCTACTGGTGGTGCTACAATCATGAAGATCTCATGTGTTTGGGCTGGAAAAGAATAGTTCTGAACAATCTGTCTTCCTCTTGCTTTTGTGAACTTAATATGCCAGGCACAACAACGAATCTGGGGGAGAGAGCTCTGGCACTGCATATCGCTTACCCTCTTTGAATAATGGATGGTTGGGAGAGTGGATGCAGTTGTTCGCTCCACTGCGAAGTCACCTACCATCTGTGATCCTAGATATAAATGGGAAGAGCAACATTTTGTTTTATCTGCTCTACAAAACAGGAGCTGGAGATTGATTAATATTTGGGAGCTGATCAGAGAGCTGATGAAACGCGCTGTGTGCAACCAGATATAGATTATTAGAAATTGGATGTCTGTGGATGATGGGATGTCTGTGGACCTCCCAGTTGATGCCTGTCCAGGGTGAGAACCTCCCTGGGCATGCGTGGGGACAAAAGAAGATAATACATATATTTTCTAAAAAGTTCTCTAGAATTTTTAGTTTAAAACCAGGGTGAAATGAATTATAATCCTTTATATCTGTAGGGATATAGGCTGTGACTACTCACTTAAAGAAAAGTATACCGTACTGAAAGTCAGTGACTTCAAATCTCTCTTTAAATATTGTGCAATAACTCAACTCTGTTATAGTTTCTAAAATATTTTTAGATCCTAAAAGAGAAACGATGCTTATCACCTTTAATTTCCACAACTAGCTTTGAAAACTAATTAGTAAAATTGACTGTACCATATGTGCTCCTGCTATAACTATTTATATTTTAAGTTGGTTTTTTTCTTTGTAAAATTGCTATTGCTTCTAAAATGGTTTGATTCTACCTATCATTGTTTTATTGTGGAGTTGCATTCCGCTCCTTATACATCTGCATCTCTTCGTGGCATAAAAATTACCTGAGAGGAAGGAAATACAACACAAAGCTTAATCTTTGTCATTCTTTCTGCACAAATGTGTCTGGTTTATGTTCCTAGGGCAGCTATCACCAGGGAACGTTGCAGACTTTGCAGGTGAGGAAGCGCAGAGCTGGTCACTGTACAGAGCAGGGACACCGATTCTCCACAGGGAGGGAAGAGGACGATGAAGCTCCAGCTCCCTCTGTCCTCTCCACCCTGGAAGCAGAGATGTTACAACTGACCCATGGGTTGGGAAAGTGGTGGAGCTGCTCTCAGCAGCCTTGGCTTCGTGTTCGTGACTATTGGATTGACCCAAAATGCTGGCATTTGGTCACTCTTGACGCTTTGCAGACCAGGACAGGAGTGATGCTTCTGTTTTCCAGATCAGAGACTGGCAGTGATGCTCCATGGTGGATATTTCCTCTAATATTCTGCTTAAATTTTCCATTACTCATTTTAATATTATTATTCCTGCTTATATGCTAAACAACTCTCCTTCCCTGCTGTTTCATGTCCTCATTGTGTCTGCTTTCTGGAAGAAAGGCTCTACTTAAGAGCAAAATATTTTTCTTAAAACAAGCTTAGCAGTGAAAACTTTTTAGTCCTGGTTTGTGTCTTCAGAGAATGGGTGATGCTTCCCTGAGCCTTAGCTCCCAGCTGCATCGAGATTTGGTTTCCAAACCATTGAGAAGAGATTAGAACGTGGTGGATGAGTAAGTTAGTGCTGACTTTCCAGCAGTGAAGTGAGAGCGGCGCTACCCTCCTGGAATGAGTGACTGCAACAGAACTGTCTCCTCTTCCAGAGGTGGGACAAGAAGATCAAAACTAATAACTCACACTAGCCGTGGCAAAAATGATAACCTGGAGCATAGCCAGGTGTTCAGATGCACACCTTGCTGGTTCCTCCTTACCTGCAGAAGTATCAACTGTTAAGAAAAATTGAAATTATATTTGTGGGCTGGCTAAAAATGTGTACGTGTGATGGATGCTGCTGCCACTCACAGATGCCAAAGACCTTTAGACCCCAGGTTTCTTTCAAGCTGGTGAGATTCCCATCAAGCCAACAAGGATTACATATGCCAAAAAAAATCATCTCAGATGAGACTCTTGGTCTGCATGAGCTGAGCCAGTTGTTGTCCTTCCCTTTGAGATCCCCCAGGCTGGTGGCACGAAAGCCATTATCAAGTAGTCTTGGCTTTGTGGATAGAAATACTGGTTCCTTGTTCCAGTTTTCATCCATTACTTCTCCCGTCCCATTCAAAAGAAGTTTTGAGCTTTCTGAGCATGGTATTTAAGAGATTTTGCTTGGTGGTGGCGTTGCTGGTTTTTAATTCCCTTCCCTTTGCATCAAAAATAGCTTTTCCTTTTACCTCCGGACATAAAGGGGAGAGGGGAAGAACTGAAAGGATGGTGCAAGCTGGAGGAGGTTTAACCTGCATGCGTGAAGCAGTAATTGAAGTGATTTTATTGTTGGAGCTTCCTGATGGTCATCCCACACCATCAATAAGCTCTTGCTGTCTGTCTTTAGCCTCCCTCGTTAGCTGGAGGTTGAGTGGAGCGCGGGGTTTCTGGAGCTGGCTGTGAAATGGCTGCCTGCCTGGTTAATCCCCCTCTCCCCCTGCCTCTCCAGCTGGTTTTCATTTCCATTCAGAATATATATGGGGCGAGAGGCGTACGTGGCTCAAGGGAGCAGGCAGGATTTATGGCCAGCAGACAGTATTTAGTACAGATGTGCAGAGCAGCAACTATCAGTTGCCAACAAAACCTCTAGAGATATACATCATAGGAGAAAGTTGTCAGCAATTAATTTTCAGAGGGCTAAACTTCACCCATTTTTTAATAGAAGAGGAGTCTGAGGGACCACAGAGAGAATAAATCATTTGGACTCCTGGGAGTTTTCTAGCTACTTTGCAGAGCAAGTGTTACTGCTTTTTCCCTTTGCAACAGGTGAAAGATTTGTTCTTTAACCACCGAGACAAAAGTTCTTAAATGAGCAAGGCTTAAAACAAATAAACAGAATTAAAAATGGCTTTTCTCTCTGAGATCTCTTGAATCCTTCCCCAGAGGATGATGCTGATTACTTCGTTAAAGGGCTGATGGGTCTCGCAGGTGATGCTTGGGTGCCAGAGTGAGGAGGGGCTGCAGGGAGAATTTCTTCCCTTTTGTTTTTCCCTCTGGCTGTAATTGGTGGATGTGGGAATTCTGCTGACAGGACTGGGACTTCTGTAAAGCTTGTGGTTTGGATTTTTCGTGGAGGTGGATGGGGTGGGTGTCACTCGTTTGCAGCCACAGACTTGAGTGAGGGAGCACAAGCTCTTCACTGCAGAGATGGACAAGGTGTAATTGCAGGACTGATTTATTGGTGGTTTGTGGTTGTCGTTGAATCAATAATGTTTTAATGAGTCTGTGTTAGGAAAGGATAGATTATATTCTTTCAGCAGAGCCTCAATTCATCAAAGCATTTCAGTATTTTGCTTACAGTTAAGCATATGTTTAAGGCCAGTACTGCGCACTGTTTGAACGGTACGTGAGCGTCCAACACCCGATCTGCACCAAGCACACGTGGATACTCAGGGTTAGGTTCGATAATAGGAGAAGGTTCTTCTCCAGAGGGTGGTGGAGCCCTGGAGCAGCTCCCAGGGCAGCAGGCACAGCTCCAAACCTGATGGTGTTCCAGAAGTGTTTGGCCAACGCCCTCATGGTGTGAGTGTCGGGGTGTCCTCTGCAGGGAGAGGAGCTGGACTGCATGATGCCTGTGAGTCCCTTCCAACTCAGGACATTCTATGATAATGTAGAATCATAGAATCACCAGGTTGGAAAAGACCCACTGGATCATCGAGTCCAACCATTCCCATCATCACTAACCCATGTCCCTCAGCGCCTCATCCACCCGTCCCTTAAACCCCTCCAGGGAAGGGGACTCAACCCCCTCCCTGGGCAGCCTCTGCCAGGGACCAATGACCCTTTCTGTGAAAAATGTGGTGGCTTTTACTGCTAGTCAAGCTTTTCCTTGCCGTTAAAATTGACAATTATCTTCCTATGTTAAAAAAAACCCTTTCCTATAACTAAAGAAATCCACAAATCTCCACGTATCCAGAATGGTGCTGACAGCTCCTAGCACTTCTCCCCACTCTGCTTCTAAGTGCAAGATGCGCTGGGTGGTACCAGCTCCTGCGAGTCGACAGCAGAGCCTTCGCCTCCACGGGCAGAGCTGCCTTCCCCCAGGTGAGGCAGTGGTCTGGAAAGCACCCGAGATAAAGAGCTCGAGCAGAGTCATTGCCGAAAAATTCCACTCTGTCATATTTCTCTTTATTACCCTTCCCGCTGCGGCCATGACGGGATTAGTGATATTTCCATTTGTCTATTTTATGTATTTTGTTTTCCCTTCCTCCTGAAAAATGATTACAGAATGAAAAGTTTGTCAGGTCTCGGAGTTCAGCGAGACTCTCTCTGGAATTAATTTCATACTGTGGAGTGTGAGCAGGCATCTAGGAAAGCGCAATTTGATTAAACTTTTCTTTTAATATATAGAAAATGTTTATTTTCACTTGTTGGTGAGTGTAGGGGACAGAGCTGGGTGGAAAAAGCAGTGGTTTTGTTTGTCGAATGCCTGAAGACTTAAAAAACAAAGCAGCAGCAGCAATGAGGAGGAGAGCTGAGGAAGCAGGAGTTTGGCTACAGCTGGTTATATTCAAAATGTTAGAAATTCCACAGCGAAGGAGAAAAGCAATAAGAATGAGGATGTCCTTGAATAAAACACAAGTCGGATGAGCTGAGATCTGTCAGAGTTTGAGGCCCAGCAGAGCTGGATTCAAACAGGTCTGGCATGAAATGGCTCTCTTGATTTTATCATCCTCTCTGTAGAGTCTCTCAAGGCCTTGATCTAATTGAAGGGGTTTGTTCCAACACCTGCTGCAATCATAGCTAAATACTTGCCATGAAAAAATCAATGCCAATAATGAAGCCTGTGCTGCGCTCTTATCTCCACAGTCTCTCTAACACTGGTTGCCACTTGTTCCCAGTTGCAAGAGACCCTTCTGCTCCACTGCTCCTTCCATCTGGAGCATCTTCCTGTAGCGATTGTTAGCCTGAAAATTTGTGGGTCTTTCCTGCTCCCCTGTTTTAGCCTCCCTCTTGTCCTGCTCGCTGTCTCATAACACCTGTAATCATATCAAAATATCCACAAGGTTTTCTGGCTCAGCAGCAAGAGGAGGAATCCAGTCAGGTCCTGCTGCCTGACACCATCGTGGATTCCTGCTGGGGCTTCCAGAGGTGGAAGCACAACACACTGATGGATGTTGACTCCTCTTCCTTGGGGCTGCGCAGGTCTGTTGCAAGCAAAGCAAGATCATCTTGTTCCCATCGTGTTAATGATTGCTGATGGATGATGTAGCAGCCTTCCAGTACTGAAAGGGGCTCCAGGAAAGCTGGGAAGGGGCTCTTGATCCGGGAGAGTAGGGATGGGACAAGGAGAAAGGTTTTCAGCTAAAAGAGGGGAGATTGAGATGACATCTTGGGCAGAAATGTTTTGCTGTGAGGGTGGGGAGGCCCTGGCCCAGGTTGTCCAGAGCAGTGGTGGCTGCCCCATCCCTGGAGGGGTTCAAGGCCAGGCTGGATGGAGCTTGGAGCAACTGGAACCCATAGGAGGTGTCCCTGCCCATGGCAGGGGTGGGACTGGATGGGCTTTGAGGTCCCTTCCAACCCAAACTGTTCTATGATTCTGTAATGATCTTGTTTTCTGCAGTAGCTGAAATGTGTTTTGAGATCCTCCAGGTAAGGATCGTGTAGTAGCTACAGTCATCTGGCATTCCTGCTTATCATACCCTGCCTGGGTTTAAAGTGGAAAAATCACACTTGACTACAGAACTTTTACTTCTAATCACCTGGAGAGACCACACACAAGCGCTTCAAGCGCTTCGAGGTCTGGGTGAGGGATTACAGGGCTCTGCACTTTACAGGATTGTGGCAGTAGTTTTGTAGGGCTTAATGGAGCCAATACTTGTAAATTAGGGTATCTTTAATTTCTGGAGGTAAAACTCCCCCGGGAAAGTGCATTTGCTGTCGTGAGGCTTACAGGTAATTATAATCTCCTTTTTTGACACGGCACTGTTGGGAATGAATGCCAGCATTTCCATTTGAGAGTTTATTTGATTATTTTTCTCATTTTGCAAAACATTATTACATTAACCCGCCACTCCTGAATCCTTAGCCTACCATGGCATTTACACATGAGAGGGACTGTGCTCTGAAAGGAACATCAAGCTGAAGAATGCTCCATGATGATGGAGAGGCTTCTGTTTATCCTGTGGTTTTGGAATAAGAGCATATTTTTGGCTTTGGAAGCAAATGCGACCTAGTTTGGATCCAAAACGGGGTCTGATCCTTCTACACATTTCAGATCTTCATTGAGGGCTGAAAGTACGAGTTCTGGGCTTTATTTGTTTCTGTTGCTTTTACAGCATCTCAGTATGCAGAGACTGTGCTGCTGGTGGTGCGGGGACTCGTTCGGGAACCCTGCTTACACACTCGCTGTGATGGAGCCTTTAACTGCGTGAGTACGTGCTGGAGGGAGACTCCTTGCTCAGAGCGGACACTGCCTGTGCTCCATCAGATGGTGTCCAGATCTTCTGGTTGATGATGTGGTTCACTGCAACTGTGCCAGCAGAACAAACTCCTCAGTTCCTCCCACACCGTGATGCTAGGAATCGTTTTCTTCCTTGTGTCCCAGCTCTCCACTCTCTCCATCCCGGTTAAATTAGAGGAGCCAGAGGACACTGCTCCAGCCTGAAACAATATCTCAGCATTTCCTGGCAGACGGGGCCACCAGGCCATGAGAGACATCTCACCCCACCAGGACACACAATTCCATTCTTGCCTTCCAGCCTCTCCACACTGACCTGAATGCAGTTCCATTTCTGGGTTATTCTTTTAGTCCATACAATGCTAAATGCTTTTTTTTTCTTGCTTCCTTCCTTTTAATTAAATCTCATCACTTGAAAAATCCCAAGGAAGAGCTTGCAGGTCTTTAATTTGATTTTTGTTTTCATTAAGCTAAAGCTTATATGACAGATTTCCAAAAGCTGTTGCTGAAAGCGCTTTGTTTTCATGCTGTGCTCTTCCGAACGAGAGTCCTGTTCCTGCCACGGGGATGTGGGCAGGAAGGGAACGTCCACCTGGTCTTTATGACCCTGGGGACCTGTCTCTGTTATTAAGATCGTGGCAAGCAGGGGAAGCAATGAAACACTCTGATAGGTGGAGCCTGCAGAGCACTTTTTTAAACTCTAGTCATTATACATCGTGTTGGCATAAAAAGCCGGAGGAAGAATATTCTTCATACAGAGCAAGCAATTTTTCTTGGACCTTGTGAAATTAATTATTTTACATCCCATAACTGAAACTTGTAACTCAGAGTAATTGGCAGGAGGAGTCCCGCGGTGACAATCCCAGGGCCTGTTATTGTTTCCTCTAGTGCTCCACTGTGGGAATGCTGGAAAAACAGCCTCCCGTTCTGGTGTTTATTGGCAAATGTTTCAGTAAATCATGCCAGCTTGTACAAAAAGCTCAAGGATAAATATTTTCTTCTCTCAAAATGTTAAGTGTTGCAGGAGGGAGAAGGATGGAGGCAGACGGTGTTCGTGGTCCCCATTTAGCTGGGATCGTGGTTTATGTCTTGGAAGAGCTGTAAGGATTTAGAAAACTGTTCTTTTCCCAGTCTGCCAGTACCTCGGGGCATGGATTGATCCTATCCTGTCTCCCATATTCTGTTAAAACAATCCATTCATTGCTTCGGATGCTGTTTGCAGCCTCAGTGGAAGAAGCTTCTCCTCCCACAGCACCTCATGGTGTCTCTCCCATTTCCCACCTTGCATCCCAGGGGTTTCTTGTCCTCTGTTTTCAGTCCAGTAACATTAAACCTCTTCGTTCTGCCATCTGCTCCAAAAGCACCCGTGTGAACAACCCTCGGTCAGTGGTCTCTCCTCATCCTGATGGGGTTTGTGCTGCTACGTCAGACCCAGCTGCCGAGGCGCCTCTTCCAGCTGAGCTCAGCCCACGTAGGCTCTTTGCTGTGCACAAGTGGAGTGTTTACCCCGGAGCCGCTGCTGACGTTCTGTCTCACAGGGTCTCTGAAGCTGCCTCTCTCTAGCAACTTGATATATTAAGATATTTTTTTCCTTTCTGCCTCCAATTCCTGCCTATTTATCTCCAAGGTGGAGCGTATGGTGACAAGCGAGGCAGAGCGATGCATCTGTAAACAGCAGCAGCTTTGCCACCCTCCCACGTCCCCACTCAGTGCCATTTGGAGCTGAGGTTTCAGCATGGGGAGGGAGAAGGGGAGGGATAACGGTGTGTTGGTAACATCAGCCCTTTGCGCTCGATGATGGGACACTTAAAGTCAAGGGAAATGGTAAAACGTGAGATCACTGATGGATGCGGCATCTCCATCCCGCTGCTGCCACCAGGACGAGTGCTGGTTTGGGGGTGGCCGAGGGCACTGCTGCGATCTAGAATTATGGAATGGGTTGGGTTGGAAGGGACCTCAAAGTCCATCCAGTTCTACCGCTCAGCGTTGGGCAGGGACATCTCCCAGGGGCTCCAAGCCCCATCCAACCTGGCCTTGAACCCCTCCGTCTAGTGCTTCAGTAGGAAAGCACAGGATGTATCCTCAGGTGGAACAATGGAATGGTGTGTCCTTGCTTTCAGCAGAAATGAGGCAGTTAACGAAGGATGGGGATCTGACCTGTTGGTCATTAAGCTCCTCTGCTGTGTTCCACGTGAGTTTGCTTGCTGATAATGTGTACCTAGCAGGTCGACCAGGAGTAAACTTAAGCACACACTTAGGATTAAGCGTGTATATGTTTTAGAGAAATGCATCTTGAGTAGCCAGGGGTCAATTCAGATTTTCCTCTGCCCTTTTTTCTGTCAGGAGAATGCTTGCTTAATGAGATGGTTGTCTTCGCGGAAAAAAACCACAGTCCTAGTAAAAGCCAAGGTCTTTTGGTATGAAGCCACAACAATTCTGGAGAGAATTTAAACAGAAGTGTAGTCTGTAGTTAATGAATTTCTTTTTCAATCCCTTCCATCAAGAGAAGAAAAATATGCTCATGGACTCTACAGGCACTGGTTTCAAGGCAGGATAGCTCCTCTTAAATTAGTTATTTGTGGACTATTGAGATTTAGTAAATGACCTCAAAGACAAACCTCCCACACTTGTTTTCTGTCTGGTATGCAAATTATTTTAGGGAATTTAGGTCAAGAGCCAGCATGACTGGGGGTGGTAGGGCCTGAGCAGCACTGGGATGGAGGAAAGGTGGCTTGGCATGGAAATCACCTGGTTGTTTGCTCTGGTGAGGAACGGGAAGATCCTCTGGGGATGGTGAGTAAGTGGTGCGGATTCAGTCCTGCCTGGACTCTTCCCCATTTCAGCTGTTGCTGATGGCAGGTGAGGAAAGGAGCCTGTGTGCTGCTTGTCCAGACTGACAGTGTGGTGGATGCGATGCAGCCCTGCTGTTGGGGTGGCGTGCGAGTCGGTGGGTGCTCAGATGTCAAAGGATGCGTAACACCTTGGGGAGGCTGATGACAGAGCTCACACTGGCCTGGCAGATGTGTCCGGTTGTGGCAGCCACCTGCATCCTTGCAAACAGATGCGCTCTGTGCTTTTACGAGGGCCAAGGTTGCAGCCCGTTGACAGGAGATGCTGGTTTTGCCAGAGAGCCTGGAGGCATCCCCAGAGAATGCTCTGAAATCGTATTTGTGGGGATCTGTGCCAGGGAGGTGCTTTAGATTAGCACACTGGGCCACCTTGGGGTCGGAAGTGTTTATCGTCCCCAGAGGCCCCGTGCCTGCGTCTCCCTCCCGTCGTTGCCCTCTCTGCTGGTATTGAACAAAACTTCGGTTTGAAGCAGAACATCCTGCCCTGGGATTTGTTTGTACTTTGTTAAACTCAGCACCTGGGGACTCTTTCTCTGTTTGCTTTCAAAGACCTAGTTTCACCTTCCCCTTGACTCTGGGATGCCAATTAAGTAGCTTGAAGCAGGGAGGGTTATTGATTAGGCTCTAATTGCTTATCTCTCCATGCTGTCCAAGTGAAATGGGCTGTACGGAGATGCACCGAGTGAAATAGAGATGTGGCTGCCTGCCACTCGGATTGAAACGTACATTGTTCCTCAACACAAGGGCTGCAGGGCTATTTTTGAGCTATTGTTTCTCAGTGGTGCTGCCTTTGTCTTCTCTTCCAACCTCGCTGCTTCCAGTGAGGCCCCACATTGTGATCAGCCATGGGTGCAAGGGCAGCGAAGGGCACTCCAGCTCGTTCGCTGCTGCGAGCTCCTCCCAAACAGCCAGTGCTGCAGCGGGGGGGCAGGTAGTGTAAATTATTTGGTAATTCATTTCCTTCCAGCTCAGAGCCAGTGCTTGGCATTTTCAAGGCATCATGGAACTGGATGGGCTTTGAGGTCCCTTCTAAGCCAAACCATTCCATGATTCTATGAACTTGCAGGTAAGGTTTTGTTCCCAAGGAAGCTCTTTTCTTTGTCCAAGCACATTTCCAGATGTGCTGCACCTTGGGACAGACATAAAACATTGGAGAAACTGCTGATGACAGTGCTGCCCTTCATCCTTAGGGGATTCGTCATGCATGTGGGTGGAAACCAACAAATACCTGGGAGATAAGAGCAGGTGCCTTCAAGGTGGCTTCAAGAAGCAGTGCAGATACAGGAGGATTGAAGATGCTAAAATTGTTTTTAGGCAAATCTTTAGTTTTCAGATCAGATCTGCATATTTATACCTTATCTTCATGCACACTTAATCCCCGGTTGCAATGGGACATGAGAATTGCCGGCTATTGCAAGCTCTTTCTCTGTGCAATTTCCTGTTGTTAATGCAGCTCGGTCCCTTGTTTCTATTCCAGTCAAATCATGCCAGTTGTCTTTTCCGAAGTCATTGTGCTGCCTTAAAAATACCCCCTACTTCTGGGTTCGCAAAGCTTGTGAATAAAGAGCGCTTTCCAAGGAGCTGCTGAGCCAGGCTGCCACAGCCAAGTGAGCCTGGACCTGAAGGGGCATTTCCATCACTTGAGTAGCTGCCAGTCCTGCCGCTCCGAGCACAAACACGGCTTCAGATGCATACAGATGTGGAGTCTGGCTTTATTTATCTAATCTTCATCTCTAGATAGTGGATTGCAACACGATAAGTTGTTTTTTAGCACACAAAACCCCCAAATCTTACTGTTCTTGTGAAGGAGGCAAAAGCTGGGAACTCTTTGTAAAAGAACATTTTTGAGATTTTCCTGTGTCACAACTTCTTACTTATGGTTGTTCTAGGAAAATCACCGTTGGTTGTCAGTACAAATGTCACATCAGTTGGGAATATATTTATTAACTTCATTCTTAGTCATCGTGTGGTGTGATGTTAATTAGGCTGTGATCAGATGTGATGCTCCCTCTACGGGGACGTGACCTGGTCGGAGCGCTCACCTCAGCCCGGCATAAGACTTAGGCAGTGCCAAGATGTGAACGTCTCTCGTGTTTCTGTTGTTGAGTTTGGGCTTCAGCCCCCTCTCCTCCAAACCTGTCAATAGAGAGAGGCATCTACCCTCGGAATCCTTACTGGCATCCTTTCTCTTACCTTGGTACCCACTGGCAGCCTTCCTGTAGCCAGAGCCGAGCAGATTGTACATCTGCCTCCCTCTCTGTACCTGCATTTATCTGCCATGTTGGTAGATGTAGGTATGGAAATATTTCTTTGTGAATAGCATGTAGGAATTGTAATAAAAGGCTAAGACTGAGGTGTGTGTTATATCAAAACCAAGTAAACGAAAGCCAACAACAACAAGAAACCCCAAGGGATGCTTTCCTGGATGAATTAAAATCCAGATAGTACTGGGCCCATGGCAAAATAAACCAACAAATCACTTTGCAGCTTCTGTTTAAGTTTGTTCCAATGCAAGTGGCTTTGGGGGGGGGATGAGAGAGTGCTGTGAAGGTGCACGCTGCAGGCGCTGACCTGTGTCACAGGAGCCACTTGTCACCTTTGTCCCTTCCCAGATGGAGGCACCGGTTCCAAAATGCCAGCAGTGAGTTCTGGCTGTTGGAGCTCTGCTCTTTCTTGTACCGTGCTTGCTTATTCCTCAGCAAGATGACACAAAGCCAGTAAAACTTGCATTCGGTCCCTCTGGAGGCTGGTTCTGCAGGTGCTCTGAGGATGGAAGGGAGGGCAAGGCTTGGACTTGGAGAAGAAGATGGGTTGGATGACAGTAATGGAAAAGAAACTTTCTGCTTTTTTTATAAGCAAGCAAAGCCTGGAATGGTAGAGGTGGCTCATTTCTGCCGAGCTGCCTCTCTGACAATAAACACATTGAAGTGCCGGTGTAGGGAGCAGCGAGTTGTGTTCCTGAATCTCTCTGGTATGTAACAATGCATTGTGCTTCATACATGTTCAAAAGAAAACTGTTTCTCTTCTGAAGATCTCGTCCCACTTTGCAAAGTCTCTTTATTCCCCTTTTTTTTCCTGAGTCACAAAGTGAGAGGGGAGGTCAGGCCACCTGCACTCGCGTTGTTGAGGATCCGGAGAGCATCGTGGGCAGCTTAACCCAGTGCTGTGCAGTCGTGTTTGAATTTGCTGTAACAAATCCCCTGATGAGGTCCTATCAGTGAAGTGCACGGAACAGACACATCGTTAGGTTAAAAATAGAAATTCACAGTCACAAAGTCCGTGTTGCCTGGTAGTAAATTAGGTCTTGGCCCTTCCCCACACTTGCAGCTCCTCTTGCTGCCTGCGGGTCTGGAAGGAGCTGCCCCTTTTTGCATGTCTGCTGGCACACAGAATTCCGTGGCTCACCTGGGAGCGCGCGCTGCGTGCCACGGCGTGGAGAAGGCAGCAATTCCCGCTGCAGGCACAGGGCAGAGCAGCACCTCAGAGCAGGCTCCCAGCTCATTTTCTTGCCGGGGCACCTTGAGCCAGGCTGTGTTGCGAGGATGCTTTTGACCCTCTGCTGGGAGATTATCCTAAAGGCACATTTTATCCCGTGCAGGCTGCTGGCGTACGCACACGCGTGCAGCAGGCGTTCGCTCGAACTGGCAAGCTGGATGAAGAGCAGTGTCCGTAGGGAAATAGATACTCCCTTGTTGGTACCTTCCTTCCCTCTGCTGGCAGTTTCTTTGCACATATCGCAGCTTTCAGCCTGCTGCCCCTGAGAGCCAGAGAGAAAGATAAAACATTCTCATCCCAGTGATGTTATTTTTCTTTCAAAGACCTCTCACGCTTTCATATACGGCTGTTGATATCGAGAGCTATAGATGTCACAGATGTGGATGTATGGATAGAGATGTACAGCTGAGTGTGACAGCTGGGTGTCTGACTCTCTTCCATTTCTCTGCCTGCAGCCTGATCTCATGCTGCTTCTGACTCCTTTTCCAGTGGGCCTGGGAGCTGCGTAGAATTTGAGGTTTTGTTTCCAATGAGCTTGTCAGGTCTCAGTCTGCAGCCCTGAACTCATTAGCATAATCAACACTAGTGAACATTCCTTGACAGAAGATGTCAGCACATGGTACATCGTGGGAACTGAGCTGTCCTCCCGCTACAACAGCTTTTCTCCCTAGCAATGCGAGGTCATGTGTTGGATTTATCGTTAAATCATAGAATGGTTTGGGTAGGAAGGGGCCTCAAAGCCCATCCAGTTCCACCCCTGCCGTGGGCCCGGACACCTCCCACTGGATCAGGGGCTCCAAGCCCCATCCAACCTGGCCTTGAACCCCTCCAGGGATGGGGCAGCCACAACTTCCCTGGGCAACCTGGGCCAGGGCCTCTCCACCCTCAGAGTAAAACCTTTCTTCCCAAGATCTCCTCTCAATCTCCCCTCTTTCAGCTGAAAACCATTCCCCATCACACTATCCCTGCCCTCCCTAATCCAGAGCCCCTCCCCAGCTTTCCTGGAGCCCCTTACTGGAAGCTGCTCCAAGTTCTCCCTGGAGCTTCTCTTCTCCAGGCTGAACAACCCTTCCTTGTCCTTCTGGTCCCACTCATGGCAGTGTGGAATTGCACCGTGTCGTACAGCAGAGAGAGACCCCCAGCTCAGCTCATGAGCAGTCCTCTTATCTAGAAGGCAGCTCAACATTCATCTCTTGCACCAGTGTAAATCAGGAGCGAGGGGTTTTAGTTTGATTGCTGTGACTATATCCTTGTACTCGGTGCAATCAGAAATAACGGCACCAAACTCAACGAGAGGGATTCTCAGCTTGGCTTTGCGAAAGGAAGGCACGGCAGAGCAGGCACCAGGCAGGTCCCTCTCTGGACCGTGCTGTGGTTCTCTCTGCAGCACCGGCAGTACTAGAGTTTTTCCTGCTGTAAGGCTGAAGAGGCAGAATTACTGCACATAAAGCTGGAGCTGATGAACCTCCACACCCCCCCTTCTTGTTTCATGTTTAATTAGCTGGCGTGGGAAGGATGGATTGGATAGAACAGGGAAGCAGGAGGGAGAAGGAAGGTTAATCTGTCCTCTAGCCTTGCTATTCCTTCTTCCTTGTGATCTCATGAAGCAAGGAGATGATGTGTCCTTTGAAGTGCAAAGTACTCCCCATCCTTCTCCCCAAAGTAGTCCTGCTCCTCCTTCCAGCCTCTGCCCAGCTGCTTTCTGCAGAGCTGCTTATAGAATCATAGAATCACCAGGTTGGAAGAGACCCACTGGATCATCGAGTCCAACCATTCCCATCAATCACTAACCCATGTCCCTCAGCATCTCATCCACCCATCCCTTAAACCCCTCCAAGGAAGGGGACTCAACCCCCTCCCTGGGCAGCCTCTGCCACTGCCCAGTGACCCTTTCTGTGAAAAATTTTTTCCTAATGTCCAGCCTGAACCTCCCCTGGTGGAGCTTGAGGCCATTCCCTCTCGTGCTGTGGAGATGTCCTCAGGTGGGTGGCTGAGAGGATTTTGGGACTGGTCTTCCTAAGCTCCCTCAAAGCCATGTGCCTGTTCAGAGAGTCCTGAAATATCGGGGTGCTGCCTCCATTTGGTGCGAGGAGTTCATGGTTCCTGAAGCAGGAGGAAGGGTTTGGGCTGGGAGGAGATGGATGCGGTGGGAAGGTGCAGGACACTGAGCAGGGGAGGGCAACGATGGTCGGGGTGCACAGCCTCGCACTGATGCTGGGAAGCCCTGGGGTTACCTGGGGTCTCAGCAGGATCTCAGGTCTTACAAATGGCCTCGAATCATGCCAGGGCAGGTTTAGATTAGGTTTTGGGAAAAATTTCTTCACTGAAAGGGTTCTTAGGCACTGGAACAGGCTGCCCGGGGCAGTGGTGGAGTCCCCATCCTTGGAGGGGTTCAAAAACTGGGCAGATGAGATGCTCAGGGATCTGGTTCAGTAGTGGATAGGTATGGTTGCACTTGATGATCTCAAAGGTCTTTTCTAACCAAATGATTCCGTGAAATGGCAGCTCAGTACCCCAAGCTGGTTTTTGTAAGAAGAGTGAGCTGAGCTCCCTCTCACAGCAATCTCCAATAGCTCTTCAGTTCTTCAGTAAACTCTTTCTGAACAACAACTTGGGGATATCGGGACAGGAGGAGAGGGCTGTCACGGCACGGCATAACGAACAGCCCTTTCCCCAGGACCCGTGTTCTCCCCAAGTCATAGTAATTGAATTGTTTTAATATTAATATCTTCTCTGGAGCTGTGCTGATGGGAGGGAGGGAGCGATGTTTCTTCCAAAATAGTCTTAAGCTAATGCAGAAAGTATGAATAAATCTCTCAGAGATTATAGCCCCTGGAAAGCTCCTGTGAATATCGGAAAGACATCCTTACTGCTATGGGAGGTTTGATTGAATTACAAATTTGAGGCAACTCCAAAGCAAAACTGATTAAGTCTTTTCATTTTCACTCTCCCGTTGTAGCTTTCTAAAGCGCTAAAGCTTTTTAATAATTAGAAATCCCCCCGTCCTGTTTGTAAGTAGTTCTAATTGGCATCGCCCTGTCTGTAAGTAGTTCTGATTGGCATTGTGTCCACACAGATGGTTTTGCACCGAAGCAGAACACTTGGGAAGCACAAGCTTGTTATGAGAAGCATTATTGTTCGTTATCTCCAAGGGAGACCCCCGGTTTGTCTTAGGGAGGATCACCCTGGGGTTTGGAGAAGGCATTGGAGAAGGAGTTGGTGTCCAACAGATGAGTTGTGGGCGCTGCAAAGAGTGATGGGGACCAGTCCCAGCTCAGCTTCCGGCCCCACGGTGCAGGGAACTGGAGGGGCACTGGGTACGGCCTCTTACATAGCTCTTGGAAGTGGTTTTTCTTGGCTGGAAGCAGCAGAGCCCCCGTTCCCTGGGCACAAAACGCTTGCAGAGGGGCAAGGAGGGTCCTGCCCTATGGGGCTGGCTCCGCTCTTCCATAGAGGTGTGTGATCGGTACCTGCGCCCACGGCAGCTGCGGTGTTTGATTAACATTGTCACTGCGCCTGCAGAATCTATCTCAGTGCTTTGTAAAACATCGTCGGTGTAAAGACACTATAGAAATCACCTTATTCACTTCTCTTCTATTATACCACACAAGATAAAAAGAAAGAAAAAGAAAAACTATTGTACCACAGAAGCTTCGCATCTCTTGCAGGGCTGTCTGCACGAAGAAGACAGCTGTGGTCTTTACCAGCCCTTGACAAGTGATTTTTCCAACAATCAGATGGGAGAACATGCTCTGTTAGGCTTATAATTGATAATATGGCACTGTTGAAATACGCCTGTCAGTTCTGCAGGTAGATAAAATTATACCATTGATATTTCATAACAGTTTTCACGGGCAGGATCTGAAACCACGTCCTCCCCTCGGCTGATAAAAGGTGAGGCAGGAAGACGTGTCAGCAGGATCCGTCCTTCTGCCTCGGCGTGGGAGAGGGGAGAGGAACCCGCTGCAGGGCTGCGGTGCCGGGCTGGGCTCTGTGCGCATCACAAGCACCTTTGAAGCCTTTCCTGACAGAGAGGGGGATGAAAATGTCTATCGCAGAGGGGTTAAAATAATGAACGGGAAAATTCAAATGATCTAACACAAATCATAACACCAATTTTTTTTGAAATGGAGAAGGTAGTGAACTATTGGACACTTCAGAAAGCGATTGATGCCTCCCTCCCTGGGAACGTTTCGAAGAGGAGCTTTGGGAAGACGTTGCAGTGAACATCCTGGCTGATGAGCGGGATGCATCGTGCACCTCAGCTGGGAGGGGGACAGCCCAGGGGAGGGGGCAGAGGGTCCTTTCAGCCCCTGAGGGTCCCTCTCTGCCCCTGCTCGTCTCGTGGCTGCTGGCTCCCAGGTGTCTCGTGCCAGGGAGCAGAGTGGCTAATCCCACCAGCAGGATCCAGCAAAGCTCTTGAGCAGCACTGGGCTGGCTGGTGGACAGCTAGGGCGAGGAGCTCTAGCTGCCTTTGAGATTGCAGGACTCAAAAAGGGTTCAGAACCCCTTATCTCCAGATTCCTACAAGATAGTGACTTTCATGAGTTGCACAAGGAGGTCCTCACTTTCTCCAAGCTGTTGGTTCATTTGCAATCTCGCGCGTGCTGGTACTCGAGAGAGAGAACACATTTTATAGACCAGAGGGTTGGAAACAGCTTGCGATGCGGAAAATGTGGAAAAGGGGACTGCAGAGGCTGTTGGTAGGACTTTGTTGTTGTGTGCGTTTGAGGAGACGTTGCTCCAGACCAGGAGGAGAGACAGTCCAATGCGTGTGCTGATTTGGAGTCCTGAGAATGAAAATGAAAAAACTGAAAAAAAAGAAACCCATGCAAATGGGTTTAAATTGGGGATTTAAATCCCCAATTAACACCTTGCACCCATACACCAGGGCCTGCCTGGCGCTAGCACTTTCTGCGCTGCGTCTTCTTCCCTTTTGTTAGTGTTATTGACTATATTTGGAGTCGAATTAGAGGGATGTAGCTAATAGTGAGCTCGGAATTCTCTTCAGGCTTGGCTGCACTGAGTGAAATTAAAGTTTTCGACATCCCCGTCCCCCTTCCCGCTTACTAATTAGCCCTCCCCAACTCTTGGAGGCTAATATTTAAAATGAACTCAGCTAAAATGAAGACTTTTGTAAGCAGGGTTTTCGATGCCGATGATGGGAGCAGGGGAGGCTTCGAGGGCAGTCCTCGCTGTGCCCTTCAGCGGGACAAGCTCTGCTGGTCCCCAGCATCCAGGTCCCTTGAATTGATGCATTAAGAATTTTTTTTTCCCCTGACTCCCTGACGAAGGTCCCTTTTGTGAGATATTTCTCCCTTCAAGACAGAAAAGCCAGTAAATTCTGGGCTAAATCTGCAAATCCACAGCTGCCGTTTGTGACTTAACGTGCTCTGCTGAGTAAAATGCAGAGCATAAAGATGTGAGTTTTAGCAGTGCTGTGTGACCAGGCTGCCAGGCTCTTAAACCCCCAATTTCCTGCCTTTTGATGGGTTTAAATCAGGATGGGTCTAATAATAATGATAGTTGGTACTTATATGCCACTTTATCTTAAAAGCACTGTGCAAACATTAATTAATTATAGACACAGACAGTGTCTGCAAATGTATAGCTGCAGATGTACACGGCTTCAGAGCCACGCACAGCTTTCAGCCAGAGCCTCACAGCATGCAAAAGCACAAATTACAGCTGCTGCAGCCCCTCTGCGGGCAGAGCTGCTTTGGTCTGGCGTTCCCTGCTGGAGGTGGCCCCGAAAGGTGAGGGAAGAGCCAACCTGTGCCCCAGGTCTGCCTGCAAACTCATCAACAGCACAGCGGGACCACGGCTCGGCCCCTCCGGGTGCTGGGGTGCAGGCTTTCTTCACAGTTTATTGACATCTTCTTGGATAAAAGGAGGCTGGTGGTAGGTGATGCTGTAGGGTGCGAGGGGGCACGTTCCTTTTTGCTTCAGCCTCTATGAGGCAAAGAGGTAAGCCTGATATCTTCCTGTGTCTCAGTCCTGGACCAGTAAAAGTCACCAGCTTCCTATTCCTGGCTAGCGAGACGGTAAGATTTGAGGTTAGCTCCTGTTTGGGGCAACCAGCTAGGCAAGACAGAGAATGAGTAACCAACCAGCCCCTGCCTGGACTGGTAGCCTCCTTGCAGCTGTAGGTGTTACTCCTTTGGGGGATGCTGTAGTCCCTAAAATTTACAGGTGATGTGGAGATGAAAACTGCCCATCTCCTACTTCTCCAATTCAAACACGCACCCCGATACGGCACAGAAGCTTGGCAGTTAGAAACTGTGGCTGTACCAGCCCTCCTCTCCAAACTGATGCTGCGCGATTGGGATGTGTTGGGGATGCTCCGTGCTGGCCTGGAAGGGAGGGTGGTGGCAGCAGCCAGGTAGGAAGGCAGGCTCTGTCTTCACAACCTTTCCCCATCTCTGACCACATGCTGGACATGCAAAAGATCCCTGTTTCCTTGGAAACGGGTTCTTTCTGCATGTGCTGCAGTGAGTCAGGAAAGTTTGCCTTCATCAAACCCCTATGGTGAAGAGAATAAGCTTCAGAGATGCTGTCCTAGGGACGGCAGCCTGATTGCTGCTGCTTTCCTGATTTACATCCCTTTAAGAAAAGGAAAAGGAAAATTTCCCACCTGCCCCTTGCTGACAAGATCTCTCCTGATTCCTTGTGAGCCTTGACAGCGTCTGAGGGCAGAGGAAATCACTTCAATCACAGACACATCACTGAGCACTCCAAAACCATGTCCCCTCTGCAAGGCTTGGGCTGCAGATGCTGCTCCCTTGCAAACGGGGCAGCGAGGGCACCTCCCTTTGTTTCTCTTCATTTGCTTTCCATCGTCGAGGCAGGCTTTGAGACAAGAGACACAGAGGTGCTGCAAACATCGTTCAACTGCGACTTCATAGAATCATAGAATAGTTTGGGTTGGAAGGGACCTTAAAGATCATCCAGTTCCAACCCCCCTGCCATGGGCAGGGACACCTCCCACTGGATCAGGCTGCCCAAGCCCCATCCAACCTGGCCTTGAACCCCTCCAGGGATGGGGCAACCACCACTGCTCTGAGCAACCTGTTCCAGTACCTCACCACTCTCATCGTGAAAGAATAATTCGCTATGTCCAGTCTAAACCTGCCCCTCTCCAGTTTATCCCCATTGCCCCTCGTCCCATCACTCCAAGCCTTTGTAAACAGCCCCTCCCCAGCTTTCTTGAAGCCCCTTCAGGTGTTGGAAGGTCTCTAGCCTTGCCCCCTGTCACTGCCTGGGATGCGGCTGGAGGCTCCCCGGGGTGATGCTGGGGTTGATGCTCCTTGTGCTGGAGGAGCACAGAGTTTGACCCTGGGTGCTGGGCCCTGGGATGGGTCTGCAGGAAGGGGAAAGAGCGAGGACAGCCAAGTGCGGCCAGTGAGGCTGGAGGTGAAGTGAAGTCCAAAGCCTGGGTGTGTGGGCATTTATCCCAGCATATAGAAGTGCTCCAGGTCTGCAGTTTGGAGAAACCTCATCAATATTTTAGCACTGGGAGGCTGAAAGGAAAACAAATTAATATAGGTTTGGGCCTTTGGGGTATTGTTGTGATCATCTCTTTAGAGAAACAGTCGTTTTGCCGGTCCTGGCTCTGCAGAGCGTGGGGGAACGTGATGGGGGAGAGGCTGATGCAGGCAGAGCCCGAGTCCTGCTGGAATGCGGGTCCCAAGCATCCCCTCAGCAGCCAGAGCTGGATGGGTCCTGCCGTGGCTAAAGGGGCTGCTACTAGCAGGAACATGTAAAAAAAAGCCACCTCCAAAGCCAGTTTTTTCATTTTCTGACTTTATTTCCATTAACATTTTGCTTTTGGAAAGAGGGAAAACAAATTAAAAAGGTCAAACATTTCTAATGAGGGGGGTTTGCTCCTGTCATTCAGCCAGGATTTGCCAAACTAAACCAGTGATCAAAGCCTTGAGTTTTGATCCAGAAAGGGTGGGGAAACGCCATGAACACTTTTGTCTTTCTCCTGCACTTGTTTTGACTGCCTCCACCTCCGAAGTCGTGTTTGAATTGGAGAGTGAAATTTAATTTGATTATTTTTACAGCTAGAAAGCAATGAAGAATGAATAAATACTTTTTGCTGCACATTTCATTTGAAAAATAGGCTAAAAACCACTGAATTAATGATTCGGGGATTGAAGCTGTGAATTTTGGTTAATCGTTGTTTTAAAAGCTGTGCTAGGATTTTGCAAGCTGAGGAATAGCATCAACTGTTTCCATTGTTTTGCCGTGGTAGTTAGACAAGACAGACACTGTAGAGGTGCCGTGGTTCTGCTGCAGGGGTGCTGGGGCTGGTTCCCAGCTCGGCTGGGTCGTGGGACCAAACACCCACCACGCGATGTGCAGCGTTGACCTGACCTGGGGGGTGATTTAGATCTCAGCCTGAATTAATGGCAGGCATTAATTACCTGTGTCTGCTTGGAACCTGCTCACCGTGACTCTATAATAAATATTGGTGGTAAAATTCAGCAGCTAGAAAAATCTCTTGATTATTGGGTTCAGTGCGAGCAGAAACTCAAACCTCGGTCACTGAGGCTCGTGGGGGTTTGCTGAAGTCACTCGCAGTGATCACCTCAGTTCAGTGCCTGCCTGCTGCTCCTGGGCTTATTTTGAAGTGGATCCGCTCCCTTTTTGAGCAAATAGGGATGCAGTTTATGGAGCTGATGCTCAGTCGACTCCTTTGGTTTCAGTATAAATCCCAGGAGAGATCAACGTTTTGCTTTAAAATCTTTGAGCAGCTCAAACAAAGGCACGGATAAAGGGGAATGTTTGCACAGTCTCTTTGCAAATCAAATCTTTAACGGCGTGTGTTGCTCTGGAGAGGCAGAGGGGAAAGATAATCCCAGATTTTGACTTTGAGCTTGCAAGGCAAAGCTGTCCTTCATTGTAGAATCAGCGGGAGTTTGTCCTGCGACGGAACCGGAGGATCCGGAGTCCTGAGACGTCAAAACAAATTACACCGCGCTCTTTTTCTCAGTCTGACTCCGGGAGGTTTTCGTCTCGTGCCAAGCGCACGCAGAGCCTGAGCGTTTTGACATGTTCTCCTAATCCTGGGATTTATAAAGCACTTAGCGACACACACAGAAGTGATTCATTACTGCAGCAGCCCCGTGCAGCCTCGGATGCAAAGCAGGGAGCGCGGTCGGTGGCTGCTGCCGCGGCCCCTCGCCTCCAACACCCAGCCCCGATGCTCGTGCAAAGCCGATGCTGTTTTGGGTTGTTTCTGGTGATATTGCCCTACACAGAAGCTTCAGGACCGTCAGTGCCTTCAGGTCTGGACTCATCCATCTCCGTGGATGTATGGAAAAGGGAAGAACGTGGCAAGGGACAGACCCAGGAGTCCCAGCCTCATCCATGGGGCAAGGGTCCTGTGGTTTTATGAGTGCTGCTTGGAAACCAGGGCAGCATTTCAGTTTTCCTTCTTTGCAGAACTCCTAATCCCTCAACATCTTGAAATTCCCAGATGTCTGTAAATCTGAAACACAGGCCCTTTCCTGATGCTTGGAAACGCTGCTGTCCTGTGCTGGAGGCTGAGTCCACAGGTAGCGAATAAAATCTGGTTTTTTATGGGTTTGAGCTGAGGTTTGGAGGTATGGAGGCACTGCTCGGTATCTTCAGGACCATAAATACCTCCACAAAGCTGCTGTTTGGTAACCAGCCAGAGAGCTTCACCCAGCAGGTGGCCAGTAGCCAGCCCATGGTGCAGGGAACCAGCGTAACGTGCGCTCATTATCTCTGCCTTGCTCAGAAAGGATATTGTGATTTTAATAACTTCTTGGATCCATTTTTTCCCTGGTAGCTCTTGTTGCCTTGGATACAGGCTCTGGAGAGGCTCAGCCCTGCTAAAGATGGTAGATCATTTAAATGGAATAGAAGATGAGGTGTGGATTTGCAAACTGCTTTAGCTCTCATAGAGAGCTGGCTGGGAGCGCTCCAGCAAAGCTGAGCTTCCTTGGGATCTGCCAGTTAGCTAGAAAGGGCGTTGTTCATGGGAATGTGACATCAAAACTTCTTTGAGGATGATTGCAACAGGCCAGGTGTGGTGTTGGATATGGCTGTGTGGCAATGCCAGTCTGAAAAAAATGGAGCTCTGAGGCTTTGGCAAGTGGCTTTGCACTGATTCCCAGGGCAGAGCTGGATGTTGGCAGCTTTGGAGTCGGGCTTCGAGGACCCCTGCTCTGCTACCATCCTCCTCCTCCTTCACCACTGCCTCTGTCTTCACTCTGGGCTTCTCAAGGTCCCCCAGGACCTGCAGGGGGGCTTGCAGGGCATCACCTTTCTCAGCATGTGGCTGTGTCCGGTTCTTCTGGGTGTTGTGAATCAAAGCATGATTCCCATTTCTTCCTCATATTCCCTTTCTCCCACCCATGCTCCTTATCTGCAGATAACCCATGCAAATCTGAGACATTCTCATTTCATGCTGAGAGGTTACCCACCCCTAAAGGTCACCAAAGCTATTAAAGAACAACCCTGGTGCCCAGGGCTTTTGGACACCTCATTTGGCTTGCGTTGGTTGAATTTCACACTGCTGTAGTTTTTGATTTCTGCACTTTGAAAGTCTTTTGCTATGCTGCAGCAACCCTGCTCGTGGTGCCTGTTGTAATCAAATAGCTCTCACTTTTCAGAGATGCCTTTTCTTCTTTTAATGGCTCTGGGGTGTCCAGGCCCATCCTGATGGTAAACAAACTAAATTAATTGCTTTTGCTTCCTGGGCCTCATCATAAACAGATTTGGATATGACAGCTGCCTGACAAATCATTAGGATCATTTGATCACTGTCAGAGTAAATCAGCCTGGTTTGAGACAATGCAGCAAGCCACGATTTGCTGCTGGGGTTACCGAGTACGAGATGCTAATGACACTCCGCTCTTGGAAAGTTGTTTCTTAATTGCTTTAGAGGAGCTCCTGGTGGAGATCGTAGCCTTGCTGCGTTAGGTGACACGGCGTGGCAGAGCCCTTGGAGGATCTGCAGAGCTCGCCCAGGCTGCGGCGATGCTGCTTTCCACACCCGAGGATGCTGTTGGGTAGCAACACCCAGGCAGGACCAGGAGAGACGTGGTTGTGGGGAGGTAAACTTGGACCTTCAGGTCTTTGTGTGAGCACAGAGTCAGGGATCTCCTGCCGCTGCATCCCAGCTATTGCATCCCATTTCTGCCCCTGTGCTGGACTGAGCTGCTCACCTTGTCTGTGCCAGCCTTACCTGCAACCCACTGCCGGCCACGTCCCGTGGGAAGGACTCCTGGAGCCCCGGGAGCTCTCACCCTTCGTGCTGTCATGGGGAGAGGACAGCAGGGGCCCAGGAGACGAAGGAGGAATCATTTAGGGAGCAGCAGCAGAACGAAGAAGGAAAAGAAAATCTCTTTTCTCTGCTTAAAGAGAAATCTCAGCCTTCCTAGAGAGAAGAAAAGAAGAGGAGGGGGGTAGATGCACCACACAAAGAGAAGAAAATGGGCTGAGAAGCCACAAGGCGTTTTAAAAGCTCACACAGGAAACCAAACCCACTTTGATATCCCCTCTCATTGGAAACGTTTGAAGGTAGAATAATGCTGCCATGATTTATCACACAAAAGAATGAGAAAGTGAGTGGATCCGGGAGCTCCTTTCTGGTTCTTAGGACCAAAAGAAAATCCTTTGTATTAAATTACAATGTGTAACCAAAAAAACCCTTAATAAAGTGTCTATTTGCAGGCAAGTATTTGTTGAGCAGCGACACGTGTGCCCTTCCAGGAACAGACAACTGTGAAAGCAGCAGCCGTCGTGCAGCAGAGGAGCCGCCTTCCTCGGCATGCGAGAACATTTCTGCTCGGCTTGACCCTGTTACTCACACCTCAGCCAAGGGCTGTCGGATGTCGCAGAATCACACAGTCAGTTAGGTTGGAAAACATCTAATTTAAGATCATTGAGTCCAACCATCTTCAGCCTTTCAGGCTCAGGTTGGCAGTCGTTGGTCTCACAGCCAAGGGGAAACTGAGGCACACTTAGAAGCCTGTGAGCACCCATCTTCCAGACTAGAGATGCGTGCCCTGAAGCACTGTCTGCCTTAATTTCATTTGTCCTATTTGACCAGTAGTTCGGCTTCATAGCCTTTATTTTATGCTTGTGACCTGCACCTGGGGGTGCAGCCGTGCCCGTGTCGAGCCGCTCGCGGCTCTTCGAAGGACGATGCTCCCTGCCAAGCGGGACATTTGCATAGAGGCAAATCACCCTGCTTCTTCCCTAAATCCTGAGTGGGTGAGACCCGAATCCTTCACGGGAGGAGAAAAAAAACCTCCACAAACCCTTTTCCCTTCGATGTTCATCCAAATAGATGGCAGAGCAGGGACTGCTGAACAAATGAAATATGGAGCTGCATCACCATCAACTTTTTCAACAGGGAAATGTTTCTTACGCGCTGTGGGTTTTTTTCCCCTGCTGAGAAAAAAAAAAAGGTGTTTGAAACGAATATTTTTAAAATGATGAAAAAATCAATATTATGAAAATAAATGCTTAATTTTTCACTTAACATGCCCCCATTTTTTAACTTTCAGATTATATTTGCAGTAATTTGACTTTTCTGCCTGTCATAAACGAGCTGTACCAGAGCGTCTCTCTGGCTGGGAAGCTCTGTTGGTATCTCAGTCTCTCACTGTGTTCGAGAGTGATGTAGCAGCTCCAGAGCACAATATTTCCAAGCTTCCTCAGGAAACAGAATGAGAAAACCTCAGTCCATGACAGTTGGAGCCCCATGTCTTCTCCCCATAAAGGAAGCAGCCTAACGTGTAGCCCACCCCTGAATCTCCACCTGGGGCCCATTTTGTGTCTGAATCATAGAATCACAGAGCGGTTTGGGTTGGAAAGACCTGAAATTCCATCCAGTTCCACCTGTGCCATGAGCAGGGACACCTCCCACTGGATCAGGGGCTCCAAGCCCCATCCAACCTGGCCTTGAACCCCTCCAGGGATGGGGCAGCCAGCACTGCTCTGGGCAACCTGGACCAGGGCCTCCCCACCCTCACAGAAAAACATTTCTCCTCTCAATCTCCCCTCTTTCAGCTGAAAACCTTTCCCCGTCATGCTCTCCCTGATCAAGATCCCCTCCCCAGCTTTCCTGGAGCCCCTTTCAGTCCTGGAAGCTGCTCTGAGATCTCCCTGGAGCCTTCTCTTCTCCGGGCTGAACAACTCCAGCTCTCTCATATGGGAGGTGAGGTTCCCCTCCCTTCACCCTGCTGGTGTTTTGTTTTTCTCTGCTGGGGTTTTGCAGCCGTCTCAGTGTCAGCCTCAACCTTGCTGAGGTTGCTTGGATGCTTGGGGCTGGACAGGTCCACATGGGCCACTGATGTTCTTCTAGGTCTAAGGTGCCTCCAGAGCAAATCTCCTAGTAAAGAGCAGATCCTGCCTCTTCCCAGTCCCCCTCCTCTGTGTGATGATCCAGTGTTGTCTGAACACACACGCCGTGATCTCTTTTAAATGGAAGCATTAATCCTGCCACGGCAGCTTTGGCCAAGGCTGCGTTACTTGTAACCAGAGCCTAATTCTGCTCCGGGCTCCTGTGATTTATCTTTATTCCCTGCATATGCAATGAGGTGTAAAGCAGCTCCTGCCATCCTCAGCATCACCTGGGCTTGATTTGTTTCAGCAGGAGTGTGCTATTTTTTCCTTTATCCTGAGCAAAACATGCATTTGAATGGGATTAAATCTAAACCCCTTCAAATGCTCCATTCTGACCGGAATGCAAACAGTCCCTGCAGAGCCAGCAGTGGCTCCAGACGGCCGGGTGAGGGTGATAGCTGGGTTATGGCTCAAAAATATTTTCAATTGCAAAACAAAAGTGGTAAGAGAGGCCTTAAATGATGTGAAAATAATATTGTTTGAATTAATGTGTCAGCCCTGATGGATGCTTGTGCTACCCAGAGTTTTGAGAGGGCTGTGATGGCTGAGGTATTACCAGGTGAGATTTACCTACAGCCCATGACTTCTAGTCAGCAAAATCTTAGATGAAAACCCATCCTTCACTCTACACTGACTTCCAAAGAATATTGAATCAAGATAAAGACCTAGAGGGCCACATACACAAAGGTGTTTTGGCATCTAAGTGCCATTAATTTCAATGCAAGTTTTGGCATTTTCAAGTATTCTCTTTGATTTAGTCAGGTAAAGGAGGGTCAGTCCTTATCCCCAGCTCGCTCTGTGCTTGAGTGCAGGTAGGGTGAAAGTCTGGGCTGTGCACAAAGCTTGGCCCCAGGGCTGCCAGGGAGCAGGGCTCCTGGAGCTCTCCTGGGGCTGGTGGCTGCAGGGGCTCTGCTGTGCCAAGTGTCTTTTTCCAGCTTGTCTTTTCCATGATCATTTCAAAGCTACGTGTATTCGACTGTGTGTCCTATTGCACATTTGTCTTTCCCCCACCCAGAGTGAGGGAATGAACTACACATGCAGGGGTTAAAGGCTGCAAGATCCTGGAGAGACTAGAATCAGGATTCAGCACAGGAAGGATGAGGATCTGTTGGAGCGAGGCCAGAGGAGGCCACGGAGATGGTCTGAGGGCTGGAGCACCTCCCGTACGAGGACAGGCTGAGAGAGTTGGGGTTGTTCAGCCTGGAGAAGAGAAGGCTGCAGGGAGACCTTAGAGCAGCTTCCAGTGCTGAAAGGGGCTCCAAGAAAGCTGGGGAGGGGCTCTGGATCAGAGAGGGCAGGGAGAGGATGAGGGGAAATGGTTTCAAGATGAAAGAGGTGAGATTGAGGTGAGATCTTAGGGAGAAATGTTTTGCTGTGAGGGTGGGGAGGCCCTGGCCCAGGTTGCCCAGAGCAGGGGTGGCTGCCCCATCCCTGGAGGGGTTCCAGGCCAGGTTGGATGGGGCTTGGAGCCCCTGATCCAGTGGGAGGTGTCCCTGCCCGTGGCAGGGGTGGGACTGGATGGGCTTTCAGGTCTTTCCAACCCGAACTATCCCATGATTCCATGAATCATAGAATCGAGCAGTGCATTCTTGCCCTGAACTTTGTAAGTCATCAATGATTGGACAGAGTGGGAAAGGAAATTGGGTTTTTAACCCCTGTGATTTTACAGGACAGTAATTTCTTTCTCCTCTGATCTCTTTGTGAAAATACCACTGAGGCTTTTCAGTTCTTTTCAGCAGAGAAATCACAGGCTTCTCGCAGCACGGTGCCTCCTGCCCCTTGGGCTGGGAGAAGAGCAGCCCATGTTCCCGCACCATCCTGCAGCCGGTGCTGGCCACACATCCCAGGGCAAAGGCAGCGAGAGGAGGGGTCCCAGCCTGGAGGACCCGTGTTCATCTGCTGGGGGCTGGCAGCAATCCACGATAGGCAAGTCCCCCTCGATCCCGCGTGTTAGTCACTGCTGCCCTGCAGGCTTCTGCAAGGTTGTTGTGACGTGCTCATGAAGCTGGATGGGACCTCGCTCGTCCATGGAGCATCAAGGCCTCAGCGTCTCCGTGCCTTAGAAAATGTCATCTTGGTGTCTTTGAAGTTAAATTCATGCTTTGCTGGCTCAGGGCCTGTAGGAATGCTAAAAAAAAAAAAATGCATTAAAAATACTTGGGGGAAAGAAACAGTTTAACAACTTTCTCTTCCTACCCGCTAAACAATTACCAAGCGGATACAGAAATAAATAAAACATCCCCATAAAGAGAGACATGCAAAGGAAATTAAACACCTTCTGTTCACAGCTGGTGAGCTCCCTGCCCCGAGGCAGAGCTCGCTGGGGGCTGTGCCTGCTGGAGGTGAAATCCATGGAGCTCCTCAGCGCCTTGCCCAGAGCAGCTGGAAAGCTGCACGGCAGGGACGGCAACTGTGGTGGGTATGGACTGACCACTGAGGTGCCACTCGCATCCTGTGTGAGCTCCAAGTTGAGTTACCTTAAACTTGGTGTATCTTCCAAAAAAAACCCTGATTTGCAATGAAATTAGGTCCCTGGTCCAGTGGGAGGTGTCCCTGCCCATGGCAGGGGGTGGGACTGGATGGACTTTTCCAGCCCAAGCCATTCTATGATTCCAAATACAGAGCTGTTCCAAGTGCTTTGCACCATTTAGTGCTTCGAAATCACGGTACATCATAAAGAAGTGGAGCTGAGATGGGTCTTACAGGGTTTGACGTTCTCTAGAGGCTGTTGACCAGCACACAGCCGTGGCCAGGCAAGCTCACTCCCTGCAGCAGATGCATTTTGGACCTGTGCAACCAGCAGCCTTAATTACACGCAATGCTAAGGGAGGTCTTGACATCCAGATGGGAGAACAAAGGCATGGCAGAGTTGATGTACTTGTTCTCAGTGAACTAGAGGCTGATCCAGGGAAGAAGCATCGGTCTAGTCCGACCACCAGCCCAAGGTCACACCACCCACTCTCTTAGTCCGGTCACTGCAGACTCTGAGCACTCACAGGGAGCACCAAGACCTGCGGTCGTTACGTGGAGCAGTTGTAAGTGGCCAACAAATGAAGTTGCTCTTGCTTTTGTCTCTCCAGGTCAGAGGGACCGAAGATTCTGGCCACGCTGCCTCCTCATGGCCCGGCCGGCTCCACCGCAGGACTTCCCCAGCCCCAGCTGCCTCCGAAATGTCAAAGCCTTGGCTCTGGCCCAGCTGCAGAAGAGAGAGAAAGAGGAAAACATGTGCGCATTAAAGAAAGAAAATCCTGAAAGAGTATTGATAGAGGATGCTTTTTATTGCCGGAGACGAAAACCACCCGAAGTAAAAATGAGGCTGTGTTCTGTGTAAAGCTCTTCAGAGGCCAAGACGAATATTTTCTATTTGAACGTGTAGCATTTAACAGCCAGCGCTTTCTCCCCAGCAAGATAAGTAAGGTTTTTATTTGAGACTTGCAGTATCTTGGCTCGGGCAGCTGCGAGGAGCTGGGTCCCTCGGAGCCCGGCAGTGCGGGAGGGCGGTGGAGGGGAGCTCTGCTGCTGCAGCAGCTTCTCCTCTGCCTCTTCCCCCCTCGCCAGCTGCAAAAAAATACCTGAGAAGCAAAGAAAACAGCGGAAGGAGCACCCTGGGTCCTGGCTCGTATGAGAGTGGGATGAATTTCAAAATCACTCCCACTCTGCTTGCTTCTGCTGGGCATTCATGAGACGTGGAAGGCCATGGGGTCACGATCTCTGCTCTGTCTTCGTGTTTCATCCCTCTGTCCATCCACGGTGCATCAGAGCCATTTTTCCATGTAAATCAATAGCAAGAGAGATCTTCATAGTTTTTGTAGCATTGAGGTTAAAACTCAGCCCTGTTCTTTGGGATTTTTCTTTAATTTTTCAGGATTTTTTTAGCAGGTTTTCGATCATTTATATTTAAGATCTGAGGATTTGGCTTTCTTACTGGCTAGAGTTCACTGCCGCATATCTTTAAAGCCCTTACTAAGTAGGTGCTATTTTCTTTGTACAGGATTGAGGAGCAGGCACAGGCAGGAGCTCGTTGCACCAAGGAGCCGATGCCGGCGGTGAAGTAGCAGCCCTGTGCCGCGCTTTACAGCAAGGGGTAGGTCAGCTCAGACCTTTCTTTTTGCAAATAGCTTGCGAGCCTACAGGCTCCTTGTTGCTGTTTTTCTTTCTTAATTGGCTTCAAGTGCGGATGTGTGGATGTGCATGTGCCTGCCTCCCTCATCAGCAGCACCCCTGGTATTCAGCGGAGTAATTAGAACATCTAAATCTTCCCTATATGTCATCCAGACTTTGTAAAATGAACTGTGATTACTGGCATCAGCCTGCAGACGTGCCGGATCCCACCCCAGCTCCCGATAAGCATAATTGCTCCTCATTGTTCCTCTGGAAAGTCTTGTGCTCGCTGCCATGCGTGAGCTCCTTCCTGCTCGCTTTTATATTAGCGAGGAGTTAAATGACTTTGGCTTTTGTTGACTCTGGGAGGATTTATGAGGAGTTGCGCACAACTGAAATCAGAAGTGCTTCTTGATTGCTGAACAAACAAAAGCCCTGGGTTCAGTGATGGCTCTTGAAATGAATCCTTGGTCTTCTCCTCCTCCCCTGATCCTACACGGGATTCAGCAGCAGGTCAAGCTGGTTGGGGTGCAGTGGGGAGACCTGAGTACAGCCCGTGGTGGAGCAATGTCCTCTCACATAGAGCCTGGAATCTCCCCAAGGGCATAAATATAGGATCATAGAATCACTAAGGTTGGAAGAGACCTCTAAGCTCATCCTGTCCAACTGTCAGCCCAGCCCCATCGTACCTGCTAAACCGTGTCCCAGAGTGCCACATCTACACGTCTTCTGAACCCTTCCAGGGCTGGAGACTCCCCCACTGCCCTGGGCAGCCTCTGCCAGGGCTTCACTGCTCTTTCTGTAATGAATTTTTTTCTATTATCCAATCTAAACCTCCCCTGGCACAACTTGAGGCTGTGTATATGTGTGTAGATAAATATATCTATTTACTATAGTAAATATAAAAATAAAATACCATATATAACAATGTAAAAGTCCAGGCTGTTTGGAGGGGCGGGTTTTATGCCCTGCCCTACAGGAGAGCGTTATTTCTACAGGCTGAAGTTGCACGTTTGAGCACAAGTGGCTGTTGCTCGCGTTGGCCTCGCCGTGCTGTGTCACTGAGCGGCCGTGGGATGCTGCCAGTTCCAGTAATGAACTGGGGGCGAGGGAGGCCAGGGAGCGGGTATTGATCACTATTAGTTTCTTGTTAAATGAGGTGCGGTATTGACCACGGCCATTTCCTTACCGCATGGGTAAGCAGAGTGAAGATATAGTGAATTTTTCTTTCTGTGGTTTCTTTTTCCTCCCTTTCCCTCTCCCAGCACAGCTGGCACGCAGAGATTAAGCCCATATCTGATCTTGCCGGCCGTCTTTCGCATCCCTCCCTTTCTCTGAGGATTCTGGATCTCTCACGCCATTCCCAATTAAAACAAAAAGCCAGGGAACTAACTTAGTTAATGACTTTGCTGACTGGAATCATTAATGGCATCTCAGCATCATGGCTGCTTTTCTTTCCGCTTTCAGGGGCGATATTGATTGCTCTTTTAATTTAAATCTTGGACAAAATCCTTCATTTCTCTTCCCAGCTGTCTGGCGTGGCTGGCCATGACGAGCTGGGATTTGGGGACGTGGCGCAGTGGAATGGTGACCAAGAGGGATGAGGAGCCTTGAGCAGCAGCCAAGCGCAGGTGATTCCCTCCCGACTCCAAACGGAGGATGTCAAGGGTCTGATCTGCCCTGGAAATCTGGTAGTAGTGGGAAAAATGCTTCAAAATTCAACCAAGGGGAGGCAAGGGTGGCATTTTCAGCAGGAAAGTGTAGTGCTCTGGTGTCTCTCTGCTCTCATTATATACTTCCCGATTGCTCTTATATATGCTTCAAAGGTTAATGTATGTTTGTGATGAGTGCACTTTGTATAAATGTTAATTAGCCCGGGTGCAATTTAAGGGATTCTTCCCTCAGTAATAAATGCCTTTTCTGTATTTTTAGCAACCATTTCTATCAGTACTTGCTCCACTATTTATCTGGGAGGTGACTTGGGAGAGGTGGCTGGAGGAGGCTGCAGTTTGCCCTCCGTGAGCCACGGGGGCTCCGGGGAAGGTCCCTGGCTGGTGCCGGGGCTGCTGCACCCCCAAAAGAGCCACCCCGAGGCGGGGACCAGCCCAGGCAGCGGCTGGTGGTGGGATGGGACAGTTGAGTGTCACTGGGTGATCTGGGGACCAGGCATGGAAAACTCACCCAGGGTTGGAGCAGCTGGTTCTCGTGCCGGGACTCTGCTGTGTTGGTGCAGGAGAGATGGATCCGTGCTCCCCAAAAGCACAAAATTAAGTTCTCGGACTGCAGATCTGAGGTCCTTCCATCCTCAAGCGATGCAATGTCCAAAGTCCCTCTGGCTCCACTTCTGTGTGGTCTCATGATGCATCCAAAATGCCTGGGGATGGGGACCCTCAAGCCACAGACCTAATCTCTCATTTTTCTGGGTTACTAATGAATGCCCTTCCATTTGCAACGTAGGGGGACAAAATGGGATTTCAATCAGTAGGAAGGGAGACGCGATTTCCCGGCTCACATTAGCTGGTAATAATTGCTTTGAGAGCAGAGGTTTAATCTCGGGATTTCACACAGAAGCTTCCCTCTCCGAGTGAGATTCCAGTGATGCGTGTGTGGTGGCCAGTCCCTACCTCAAGTGCTGCATCTGAAGTCTCCTTAAAGACTCCTTGAATCCAGAGTAGGGCTGCAGCTCCCACGGTTGCAAGGAGCATCTCCTCTGTCTGGCCCCGCTGCCCGTGAGCGACTGCAGCACCCACGGTGATAAAACACGGCTCAGAGCAGGCTCCCCCCTTGCCTCCCCCAGAGAGTCTTTGCAATAGAGGTCAACCGAAGTCATTACAGTGTAAAAATGAAGTTCTTTTGATTGATTGAAGGTTCCTCTTTAACGCTTCAAATAAATGTGTTGGTTTTACTTGATGGAATGCTTTAAGGGTCCATTATAAAATACCCTTTTATATGAGAAATCATTTCTTTACATCATTTTTCTTTTCCTTAATTTTTTGTGGAACATAATTATCCTTTTCCCCCCTCAACTCCTTTTCTTTTTAATTGATTTTTTCTTCCTTCTTTTCCTACCTGAGTGCAAAGCAAGCAGCATCATTTTAAAGAACGCAGAGATAAAATACAATGGTATGATGGATACAAGGGATGGAAGATGAGATGGGTCCATCCATCTCAGACTGTCAATGGCTCCCATTACTCACTTGATTTCAATCTCCCATTTTCAGGATGAGCAAAGTGGGAGGATATCGGGATGCTCAGGTTCCTACAAGGCATGAGAGGTTCCACACCCCTTCCTCGTGTTCATGCTGGGAAACGGGGGGGTTGTGGAGGTCCTTGGGGCCATCAGATCCCCTTTCCCTGCCAGTGTGGTCGTGTCCTGCCAAAGGGCAATGGAATAACTCCTCAGTGCACAGTTGTGGCACCCACACGAATGCAGAGTAATCATCCTCACAATTAATTCTTCTGTCCTCATTTCTTGCAGAAGACCCCAAGTGCACTGAAAAGATGTTTGCTGCCTATTTGTACCGCGCTGCTGAGGAGGGAAAATGGGGACAAAAGGGAGAATGATCCCATTGAGGCTGGGTGAGTAACGGCTCCCGACTCCGGGGGAGGCTGCGGCAGTCATTATAACTCATGAGGAAGTCATGGTAATGAATGACTACATCCAGCTAAATCAAGACTAAATAGGACTGAATTACTGATGCTTGAGGCACAGCCTAATGCAAATCCGGGAGTAAGCAGGAGCTCGGTGCCGGAAGGGTTGCTCTTGCCTTTGAGACCAGGTTATGTTGACATTGTCTGCATCTCGGAGCATCTTGCTGCTCATTCTGAGGAGGTGCCAGTTACAGAATCACAGAATGGTTTGTGATGAAGGGACCTCAAAGCCCATCCTGTTCCACCCCTGCCTTGGGCAGGGACACCTCCCACTGGATCAGGGGCTCCAAGCCCCATCCAACCTGGCCTTGAACCCCTCCAGGGATGGGGCAGCCACCCCTGCTCTGGGCAACCTGGGCCAGGGCCTCCCCACCCTCACAGCAAAACATTTCTCCCTAAGATCTCATCTCAATCTCCCCTCTTTCAGCTGAAAACCGTTCCCCCTCCTCCTCTCCCTGCCCTCCCTGATCATGAGTCTATCTCCAGCTTTCCTGGAGCCCCTTTCGGTCCTGGAAGCTACTCTAAGGTCTCCCTGGAGCTTCTCTTCTCCAGGCTGAACAACCCCAACTCTCTCAGCCTGTCGTCTTATGGGAGAGGGAAACCCTCCCCTGGGGAGCCGGCAGCTCCTTTGGCTGGGTTTGGCTTGGGTGTTTCCGTGGGGAGTTTCACACTAAAGCCCTGGCTCGCTCTTCTCCCTCCCATTGCGGTTCCTTCTCTCTGACATCTGGGTTGCAGTGACCTTCCAAGCAATAGTTTGGAGGGCCTGTCACTGCACCGGAGACCTCCCCGCCTTGTAAGCAATCGATGGTTTTAGTAAATGGCTTCAGGTAACAGCTAAATCAGGGGGAGGCAGATGGACCGCAAACATCGGCTGTGCAGGAAAAGCAGAGGTTGACGTGTGCGGGTGGCTCATGCAAAGTGATGGTCTTTAAAGCTGGGCTTAAGAGATCAAACCGAACAAGCTCAATTACTTCATTAATTGACTATAACCTTAATCAACAAGAGTTGCACAGCTCCGATCGGAAGGCAGGTGCAGGATGTGCAGACCCTGCTGTGTCCAGCTAGGCGATGCAGCAGGAATCCCGTGTCCCTCCTGCTTGGCTCATACACAGGGACGGGGACATCGCTGGTTTGGGAGATGGATGCAGCCTCAGCTGCTTTGTGGGGGAGCCTTGTTGACGTGGCCGTAGACAGCAGCGGGAGAGGGATCCTGAACTTGGTTGAATTTGCCGCAAAGTGTGATCAGGCTGCAGTGGCAGGTTCTGCCGCCTCCCTGGGTGCCGTACTCAGGTGTGGTGTTGCACTCTGCGTTAGAAAACCTCGTCTGCTCTTCGTGAAGGTCGCTCATCCCTCCTTCTGGAGCGAGGCTGGGTGTTTTCATGCCACGCAGCTCCTGCTCCAGGGCAGGAGGAGGTGGCCCCTTGTGCCGCACAGTCCGAGCAGGGGACAATGTGCCAGGGCTGAGCTCGCTGCTCAGCAGAGCCAAGGGAACTGAACCAGACAAGGTGTTTAATTCCCGTATTAAGAAAAAAACATCCCGGTGTCTGCTGGTGCCCCCGGGGATGGTCACCACGGACCTCTGTGTCTGACGAGGTGCCAGTTCTCGTGCTGCACGAGTAATGCTCCTTGTCAGCTCCGATAAAACCTGAAATCTATCACCAGCCCTTTCCTCCAAAGGTTTTGTTACCAAGGAAAGTAATTACAATTTGTCCTTAATTCCAGAAGTGTGGCTAGAAAAGTGGCTGGGAGGAGGCTGGGGAGGTGCTGGGCAGGGTGGTGGTGGAGCCGCAGCTACCTGCCACCTCCCAGGGTCCTGAGCAGCCACCTTGGTGGCTGTTGTAGCTGGAAATCCGGGGGGTGGGGTGACAGAAAGGTAGGGAGGTGGCTGCCCTCGAGCAGGGTCTGCGGGGCTGATGCTGCGGGCATTGGTCCTTCAACAGCTCCTGGCCGTGGTGGGAAGGTGAGTCTCCCCTGTGAGTGTCTCCACAAAGTCCCTGCCCTGGGCTGGTCCTCTCAGTTGGTGGAACTTATTTTCAACCCCAGTTGTTCAGCAGAAAGGGAACAGCCCTCCCTGTGCCTCTGGATCTGATGTGATGAGACACCTGACATGGAAGATGAATTGAGGGCTGCATCTGAAGTGCCAGATACATAATCCATCCTAAATAGGCTTCATTAGTGGTAACAATTAAAGTTACCATTGTGGATTGGATACGTTTTTTATTAACTTTGCCCTTGTCTGCAACTCGGACTCACCTCGTAATAATGAGCTGTGTCACTTCTGATCTATTTCTCATAATAGCTCCTTTCTCCTCTAAACTGGGCAAAATATGATTTATAGGCAGGGTTATCGTCTCAGTGTCAGCCACCCAGCTCTGCCAGTGGGAAGGGGGTAGGTGTTGACCAGAATTTACAGCCTTTCCTGGCTCCTTAGAGGGGCAAAAGCCATCCTGGGATTGGGATTCGGGGTGATGTCTGTGGGCTCAGGTGTTCACAGGACAGAGAGGTGAGCTGGGATGGGAGCCCTCCTATGGGATGCTCTCCTCTCCGAAAGCCATCGTCCCGCTGGAACAAAAGGACTGAAACTCTGAAGATTAAGTCTGGTGCTTTCCTGCCACCTGAGCGCTTCCTTTATCAAGGGATTTATTTATTTTTAATTTCCTGGGTTTTATTTTGGAAGCTGAAGGAGATGGGGTGGGGAGGGCTCTTGGGATCCTCCAGTGCTGTTGTCAGAGCAGGGCTCTCCGTGCACCAGGCACGGGGGTGGCAGCCAGGGGGACAGAGCTGCCTGGGCTCTCCGTGTGCCCTGCGAGGGAGGATGCTCTGCCCTTGCTTCCCTTCAGGCTCAGGCACAAAGTGCAGGAGCTCCCAGGCAGGGTTTGATGCAAACTTTCTCTGCTGACAGGGCTTGGCCCTCGCCTAGGAGAAGGCACTACTGAAAACCAGCAGCTGAAGCAGCTTTGAGGCCCAGATCACCAGCATCGCTCTGGCTGGATGTACCTCAATTTTTATCCTGTTCCCCAGCACAGAACCTGCCTGAGTCCGGGGCTCAGCAGTGGGACACAATGAGCAGAGGTGTACCCTGCCTACAGGTTATTTGTCCAGGATTAGCACATCCTGTCCTCTTCCCCCTCGGTCCCGTGTGGGTTTGTCTCTCCAGCTGGCTTGTTCTGGGAAAAACAAGCAGCAGGAAAAAAAATAATGGAGCTGTGACAAATCTGTTCCCATCAGCCCAAGTTAAACAGACTGTGATGCTTCAGGACCTTGCCTGATAATTAAAAGCGATGTGATGGCTCTTTGGTGATGAGGATTCGTGCTGTCGCTTGGCCTTACAGAACCATCCTCGCCAGGCTGTGTCACTCGTTGGTGTCGAGGCTGGATGTGATCCCCTCTCTCCACAGGATGCATGCACAGGCAGTCAGGGCTCTCTCCTGTCCCTGCCACCGCCTGTCCTCGTTCCCCTGGCCCCACGTGCTGGCCTTGTCCCCAAGCAGCGTCACGCTGCACCGGCGTCACGTTGGAGGGATTCGCATCTGTCCCAAGAAAACGCTTCCCATCAGCAAGGTAGCATCACTGCCAGCAAGCGGTTGCTGTGGCAACGCGGTTCCGTAATGGCCAGAGCAGATGATTATTGTTATTTATTATTTTAATCTCACCCTGGTCCCTGCTACGGGAGCCGGGGCTGCTGCTCCCTCAGAGTGTGGGAGCTGCCGTTGGGCGCTGGGTGCAGGAGGAGCAGAGGTTTCTTTGCGCAGGGCAGGCAGGGGCTGATGTCCACACCAGCGCTGTCTTCTGGTCAGCAAGGACCAGTGGTAGCAGAGAACAGGACTGTCCTTGGGGTGCTCTGCCCCAGCAGAGAGGACCCGCACCCCACGGGGGATGCCAGGGCTGTTGGAAGGCAGGCACAACGCCCTCCATCTGGATTCGGGCTGGTGGAGTCATTTGTCTCTGTGCGTGACACGAGCGTGCCTGCTGCTCACTCCGCCGGCTCATGAGATGTTCACAGCTGGTCGCGCACGTTTCTCCTCCTGTTGTTCATTTGTTGATACCGGAGCAGCCCCAGGCAGCCTGGTGTGTCCAGAGGTGCGGGCAGAGGAGCTCGGGGGTGCTTCGAGAGGGGTTGTATGCATCGGTGCTGTTCGTGTTGCAAGCAGAGGGACAAATCAGTGCTGAATGCCATGATGATGTGATGATCTTTGAGATCACCGAGTCCAATCACACCTGTCCGCTACTGAACCAGGTGCCTGAGCACCTCATCTGCGTGGATTTTAAATCCCTCCAGGGACGGGGACTCCACCACCTTCCTGGGCAGCTTGTGCCAGCACCCAATAACCCTTTTGGTGAAGAAGTTTCTCTTAATATCCAACCTAAACCTTCCCTGGTGCAACTTGAGGCTGTCTCCTCTTGTTCTATGTCGTGTTACTTGGGAGAAGGACCTCCTCATTAACTGGGGAACAGAGAGAAGGGGCTTGCATTTTGCTTGGCTTGGACTGCATTTAAAGATCATGTTGCCACCTCTGCAGAGCAGCCCATCGTGTTCCACTCCGATGCTGGCTGGAGCCTGCGTCCACGAGGCCGTGGACCCCGCAGAGCTGAGCACATCACCTCCAGATTTGTCCTTGCTCTTGGAAGATTGTATTCTAAAGCCTGACCAGCTCGCTCGCCCCTTGCCAGGGTCTGCTCCCCAGCAGGGAGGTTTCAGCAATGCCCAAGGACTTCTCTCCTGCTGAAATCTCAGCACAACCTGCGCTGCACGGGGACCCCGGGGGCCGCCCAAGGTCGCAGGGATGTCACAGCAGACTTGGAATTGAGATTTCATCTCCTTGAGCCGCTCAGTGCTTTGCACTCAAAGCCATCCTTCATCCTTCCTGAGGGAAGGGGCTGCCGCGCTCAGAGGCACCCGGAGCTTTTCATATACGCGGTATCAATCTCCGTAAGGAAGCGCTTTTATATTGAAGATCTGATGGAGGAATAAATTCCAATAGAAGTAGAAAGCAGAAGCTAATAGGCTTTTTCACAATGAAAGAATGGATCTGCTGACAAAGGCGTTTCCAGGGCATCAAAATAAACTGTATTTTCTGCGAAGACCAGGGCTCCTTCACCTCTGCAGGCAGCCCAGCTGAGAGTGGCCACCCAGACCAGCCACCCCGGGAGGCTCGGGCCGGTCTCCTGGGCCTGGTCGGGGTTTATCCCATGTCACCCACGCAGAACAGTCCGTGCATGTTGTGTCTTGGATCAGTCCCTCCTTGCTGCTGGGTCCTGCTCCCTCTACTCATCCCCTGCTTGTCAGGAGCATCCGATTTGCCTTGCCAGGGCCCATCTGCTTCTGCTCCTCTTCTTTACAGGATTCTCAGGCCTTGGTCTGATTGTATTTCACTCTTTCATCCTGCTGTGTTCCTCTCATTCTCCTTGCTGGCTCTGACCTTGCTCTTCTGCGTGCACTTGCCTCTGCCCTGGGTCCTGCAGCGATGCTCCCAGCCTGCCTCCTCCGAGGGGCGGCTCTGCCACGGAGACCCCCTCGCTGGCCATCTCAGGTAGGGTTGTCTGGACCACCTGTTGTCCAGGGAATGCCCCAGGTCCCAGCGCTGCTGGATTTTGATGTTGTCTTCGGCAGTTCTAGGATGGGGAAGGTCTTGCTGCCCAGATAATCCTGCTATTTGAGCTTCTTATCTGAAAGTGTCTCTTTGGAAATGATATTAGCCCTTTCCATGCCTCTTCTGGGCACTGCAGGCAGAGATCTCAGCTGGGATAACCTTGCGCATCAATGTGTCTTCTTCATTGTCCTGCATCCAGGTGCTGTCTGTGCCTCTCTCCTTGTAGGAGGCTAGGGCAGGACTGTGCCACCACATCCACACTCAGCTCTAGGCCCCTTTTTCTCCTGGAGACCCCTTACCCACAGCCCTTCCCCTCCCTCTTCCCCATCACTGCTCCTGGGGCTGCTCCAGGGCATCAGCAGGAATGCTCCAGCATCCCAGCAGGAAGCCAAGACCCTCTCCAACTCTCACCACCCCAGTCCCACCTGGCTTTCCCACCACTGCAGCGCTCCAAAAGATCAGGGACAGTTTTTCTGAGAGGCAGGGAGGTGGTTCCTGCACATGGTGGTGGTTCCTGCACATGATGGTGCTGCCAAAACTGATGGCATCCAGCTCCTGCGGGCAGCAGGAAGGGCAGGCTCCGAGTGCAGAGCTCTCCCTTTCATTTCCCCTTTTGAAAAAATACGCGTTAATTTGTCTTTCCTATCAATTGATTTTCCAGTTAAAACTGCTCTCTGCCTGCCCTTGATTCCCACCCTGCAGGAAAATAAGCCCTATAAAAGAAATGGATCCCCCCGTTGCTTAAGAGACTAAAATTTACTGAAGACGTAAGCGCCGCAGTCCCCAAAGGGGGCGAGAGGAAATGATTTGTTCAATTAATTATAAATGTTTTAATTTTAATGGCTAATGTAGAAGATAGTCAGATATAAAACAGCAAACTACTGAAGTGTTTTATGGGTCCTTAAAGACCACTAAATGCTTGTTCTGATTCTGTTAAGATCACTCAAATGACTTTTCCTCTTGCGTTCGGGGTAGGGTGCAGTGGGAGGAGAGGGGGAGAGGTTTCCTCTTGTATTTTACATACCTCCAGGCAAGCAGTGCTAGAAATGTTTAGCGATTCCTTTCTTTGGAGCTGGAATTTGCCTTTGAAAAACAGAAAAAGGAAAAACAAAGAAGAAGAAGAAGAAGAAATCATCTGGGTCAAGGTCACCTCTTGCTGTAGGGTTACTCCTACCGCATCCCTGACCTACTCTGTGAGATCTCAGCCAGCCCCCATCAAAAAAAAAGGAACAATGCTGCCTTTAATTCCAACGTTGCCTTTAATTCCGCTGTGACAGAGATTTCACATACGTTTGTCTGCAGTTTCCGGCTGGAGGAAGGCGGCGGAGCCCCTCGTATCGCAGCATTAATGAGCTGATTTACACAGGGAGTGTTCCCAGCCTGCCCTTTATCTTGTCAAAAAATACTGACTTCAGAAATGCAGAGTTTTGAGGCAGAAAGAAATATTGCATGAGAAGAAGGAATCCCCGAATCGAAGTTTCCTGCGTGAATGAGAGGGAGAAGGAGCCCGTGTGTCTGTGTGGGGCTTGGAGCAGAGCAGAGCACCCAAGCCAGGAACTCGCTGCCACCAAGGTTTTTCCATCCAATTTCCTCTCCCAACGCTTCAATTCTGCACCTTCTTGCAGCTCAGACTTCCTACTGCTGTTGCCTTCTCCTGTCTTTGCTTTTCCTCTCACTACGATGCCCCCGTGCATTGTCTGTACCACTGCTAATTCTTCTTCGTGGTTCATATTTTGTTGTAGTAAAGGAGCAGAGGCTGGAAGGGTGTACGTTGGCCATTTAATAAATGCATTGTCTCAATTTCTTTTTCCTCACTTCTCCAGACCATCCTGCCCTGAAAGGCATTTTCCTGCACTCTCAGTTTGTTGACCCCTAAAGCTCCAGAGCTGCTACCTAAACTAAATGGCTTCTCTTTTCATGCTTCAGCAAAATCTCTCATGCTTCCAGCACAACCCATCTCCTCCCAGGCCACACAGAAACAATTACAGCAGCAAAACGCTTCTCTAGTCATAATTATACTTCCTCGCAGTGCACCGGCAGGCTGCGCGCGGGAAAGGCAGATGGGTTGGGGTGGTGGTTAGAAACCCCTGCGGAGGCTCAGCCCAGAGGAGCCGCCTCGTGGGTCCCCGTGGAGCACCCGGCGTGTGCTCCATGGGCGCACGGAGCCGTGGGAAGCACTGAATCGTGCTCCATGTGTCTCCCAAAGTAATATTTTGCATAGTAATAGCTATAGCACTGCTTGGAACAACGTCAACCGCTGCATTGAGGACTGTAATTCCCAGCTGGGGAGCTGCAGCCGGTGCAGGGGCTCTGTCCTGTGCCGAGCCCTTCGTGCCGTGCTGGAATTGTTTTGCTTGTGGCCCAGGAATTTGTCCCGTGTAGCAGACAGCGCAGGCTGGCAGGGCATGGAGCTGAGATCAGCCTGGCCATACAGAATTGAAGGGAATTCAAAGCATTTGAAGCTCCCCTGTGCCTTGGTCTTCAATGCACCTAAAGGTGCTTGGCCAGGTTGCAGCAACGTGGGGTCACTGGGAAGCTGAGTCTCCCCAGAGAGGGGAGAGCTTTTTCTGCTCTTTTTCAGCTTCTCCTGCTCCGTCCCAGCCTGCGCCTGCAGAGGGATCTGAGCAAGCCTCGTACCCCTCCTGCCACCCACCTGTGGAAACACTGCACCTGTTATTAAGGATTTAAGCAGGTTGTATAAAGGGAGGTGCAGCTGGAGGGATCTGTGCTGGGAAAAACACCTTGTCCTCAGACAGAGCTCACCGTGCCCTCGTGCATTGGGACTGAAAGCTGGAAGTGGTGAGAGTCAGCAAGGAGAGCAAAGGGAAATGGAGTAGTTGTGTTTCGTTGAGTGAAATCTAAAAAGTGGGAGTGAGCATTAAGAAAATGGGCTTTGAAAAGTTATTGCTTTGGAGGTTATTAAAGAGGAAATATATGTGCTATGCCTGAGCTGTGCTGTCTCGCTGCCAGGCAGGAGAGCTTTGCTGGGCAGCTGTAAATACAGCCCTGTCCCAAGAGCAGAACCCACACAGCCAGCTGGGGACTCGGGGGACGCGTGTGCATGCCAGACATCTGGAGGGGTCATGAAATATCGTGAGCAAATACTGTGTTGGTAAAGTAGGTTGTGTGAGCCTTCGCCTGGCAGAGGAGGGTGAGCTGGTTTGGAAATGAGCTGCTGCTGCCGTGGTTTTGCACTCGGGAGGATTGCACAGGCAGGCGCTGCGGCTGGGGAGTGGAAATACAGGGCTGGGGCCACTGGGGCAACGCTGCATCGTTCTCATGTGCGGGCACGGAGGGTTGGGAGCAAGAGCTTGTGGCTGCTGTGAACAAGGGAGAGCTGTGACCTGTCTTGTTAGAAAGCAAAAAGTCTCTCACAAATGGATTTCCAATTTCTCATCCACCTGCTTAGCTGAGACAGATTTCTTGCTTTATAATTACTTTTTGGGTACCTACCGGATCTGGTATCCAGGCAACTTGATGCTTCTCAAATCCTCTTGCAAATCTGGGGGGTTTTTTCTGTTGGTTTTTAGGTGTTGGAGAAACATCAGCCGAGGTCTTAAGGCAGAGCCTGCCTCCTTCACAGCTGTTTCTCTTCCTTGAAGTCTTCTGGGTAGGTGCGATGCGGTGTCAGCGCTGCGGGCGTTCGGGGACGCGATGTGGCAGCTCCCGTGGCTGCTGCCCCCCAGACCTGGCAGGGCACCGGCCCCTCGCACGGTGTCTGCGGCTCTGGGCAGCAGCTCTCAGTCTTGGTTTGGAGCAGATGCTGCCCAAAGTCACCTCCTGTTGGCGAGGCATCACGTCCCAAAGGCAGCGACGTCCTCGCGAGGCTGTGCTCAGTCCCTACCCCGCGAGCCATTGGGGCGCACGCTCAGGACCTCTTGATTTCAGAGAGTTTGTGCTTGTGCGGGTCAGGGCCAGGTCATAGAGGTTTTAATTAAAGCAGAGTCGTAGCTAATCGTGCCGACGAGCGTTCTGTGGACCGGCTGGCAGAGGAGCGGGGCTGAAGGTCACCCAGGTTTGACTCCCAGCCACCACAGAGCTGCACAGGGACCAAGCTCCGACCTTCCCCTCCTCTCCTTTATTTACATTTTCATGAGCAACCAAAGCCAGGAGGAAGGACAGAACAGGCTGCTGTCGGTGGCCCCGACAGGCTCTTCGTTACCATGCAAAGAGCACGGGCAGGTCAGTGTGCCCTGCAAAGGTCACATATCAACACACCCTCAAAGGCTTTGACCTCTGTTGGGTCAAGTGCGATTTAATGAACACTTGTTTAATTGTTCAAATGCTGGAATAATTTGGAAAACGCAGCCACCACAGCGTTTTCCCCTTCTCCCTCTCCCCCTGCAGCCTGGGTATCCTTCAGCACGGAGCACTTGGGCTTAGAGCTATCACTTGTGGTCACGGTGACAACAATTAGGCCATCAATCAATAAACTAATACTCTCATTTACAGTCATCAGGGACTGCAGATCTAAGCATCTGCTTTTGCTAATGAGTTTCAAACTTGGCTAACTATGGCAGCCCTGCTCTCGTGCAGAAGGAAGCAACAGGAGGGCAACGCGGAATCGGACTCTGGTGAGCATGACATCAATTTTAATTAGCAAGCTTCTACAGTTTCCCAACTAAACCAAAATAAACGGGGAAAGGGAGGGTGCTGCTAGGGTGGAGGCATGGCTGCAGGCTGCTCGGGGCTTGTTCTGGGAGCTCGGCATCACGGTCCCTCACCAGGGCACGTGGTCCCGGGTGGTTCTTCAGCCCCAGTGGTCTACGGTCCAGCTCGAGCTCAGCATTGCCTTGAGTGCAGCTCAGCTACTGCCCTTCTTGGCTGCCTCATCTATCTTTTAGTCTGGTCAGGAGTCATTTATTTACACCTGCAGGCCTGGCACATCGGCTACCATAGGGATGATGAAGTTTGAAAAGCCCTATCTGTTGTAGCTTAGAGGGAAGGAGAAAAGCTTATCTTCTACCTGCCTCTAAATGACTGTAAATGTTTCTTTTGTCGGAGATCATGACTCACAGGGGGCTTGGCAACTGATGAGCTGGTGCTTGACCTGATTGATGGGGCCTCCTGCGCCGTGTGGCATGATTTGGACAGGGAGCAGCAGCTGGAGGGGACCTTAAAGATCATCCAGTTCCAGCCCTCCTGCCATGGGCAGTGACACCTCCCACTGGATCAGGGGCCTCAAGCCCCATCCAACCTGGCCTTGAACCCCTCCAGGGACGGAGCAGCCACAACTTCCCTGGGAAACCTGTCCAGTGTCTCACCACTCTCATAGTGAAGAAATTCCTCCTTCTGTCCAGTCTAAATCTGCCCCTCTCCATTGCCCCTCGTCCTATCACTAAAAGACTTTGTAAACAGCCCCTCCCCAGCTTTCTTGTAGCCCCTTCAGGTGCTAGAAAGTCGCTCTAAGGTCTCCTCGGATCCTTCTCCTCTCCAGGCTGAACAACCCCAACTCTCTCAGCCTGTCCTCATACGGGAGGTGCTGCAGCCCTCGGATCATCTTTGTAGCCTCCTCTGGATGCCACACAGGGCGTCCCTGGGTACCAGCCACCCATCGCGCATCCTTGCAGCAGCATCACAGGGTCAGGGCTGGGAACCTGCTGCCAGCTGGAGAAATCCTGTCCCGACTCTGGCCCCACAGCAAAACCAGCGCCCGCGGGCAGTGCCGCTGCCCGGTGACAGTGGCTTTTTAAGGGAGAGGGAGAAAAGACTACAAAAGCAAAGCACAGAGCCGTGCATCTAAATCTTTTCACTGATGACTTATATTCCTAACTTCAACAAGTCCTTATATAACTGAAATTAAGCTCCAGCTGCATTAAATCTTCAGCAAGTTAAGCCTGCAATGTTCATATTCACTTGAAGGCGAATGAGAACCCCACGTGCACCCAAAGCGTGAGCATCCCAGACCCCCCAGTGCTGCCTTTGCAGCGAGTCAGGGCGTGAAGTCCAGCTGCAGCGATTTTTCAGGTCAGCTCTGCTGAGAAGGCAGCAAAAAGCTAAGCTGGAATTCCCTCTACAGCACAATTCCCAAAAATGCTTCCAAACCGGCGCGGCCGCACTAGGTTTGTACCTGTTGTGTAACACTTGCTGACTGCTGAAATGCCGCCAGGCAGCACAGCTGGAATTTCACCACTGTGCATTGCAAAATGCTTTCTGTTTTTCCCAAAGGGCTTTTTCAGGTGAGGAGAAGCCGCTGGCCTCCCCAGCAGCAGCAGGAGAGCCCTGGTAGCTCCGCGCCGAGCAGCACCTGGTCCTGGAGCAGCCAGGAGCCCCATCCTGGACCGTGTGGATGTGTTCAGAGTCTAAGCATCTCTGTCTAATTTCCCTAAATCAATATTCATTTTTTTTCTAGGCAGGCTAACGGAATCTGTAATGAAAGGAAAAATATCATTTGGGAAGGCAATTATGCAAAGACAAATGTATTTTTAAGGGAACGCAGAAGGTTTGGAGCAGCAGCCTGGAGGATCCCTGGTTCACAGCCACGTGTGTCTCCGGGGTTGGATGATGCGAGTTGCTCCGTGTCCTGCCTAGAACCAAAACCTCCCTGCCCGGCTTCAGACCTGTCCGTGTTCGCTGGGGTCTCGCTGAGCAGAGGATGAGACCACACCTCGCAGAGCCCAGCCATCCTCCTCTCAAAGCAGCGCTGTTGTCTTGCTGATAGATCTATTTCTGAGACTATCAGACATCACATTTTTTTTTCAGGAATCTCAGGTTTCTCAGCACAGGTTAAAACAGCAGATAAAAGGAACCGTTTGAAAAGTCCTTTCTCCTTTCCTTGTTTCTCTTGAGCGAGTCAGATTGAGGCATTACCAGCTGTCAGAGATGTTTTAAGGCACGGCCGTCTTGGAATTAAAGCGCAGTCCAGACACAGGATTTGGCCTTTGGTGAAGATCTCTTTTCTCGAGCCGTTCCTCCCAGGCTGCCCTGGCGTGTCCAGCATCCCCGTCGCATCTTACGCCCACACAGCTGTCTGATCCGGACAAGGGTACGGACAGCCCAGTTCTAAAGGTATTATTTTAGCTCCACTGAGGAACTTCTGATGGGTTTAAAAAAAGAGCTTTGTTTTATTAAGTGATTTTTTTTTCAGTACCTATAGAAATCTACAGATCCTGAGAGCTCTTTGCGTGACGGAACGGCTGTAGTGCCCACGGCGGGTGCCGCTCGCTGGCTGCGCTGTGCCAGCTGTGCACAGCTGGAGGTGTAGCAGAGGGCAGGACTTCGCATTCATTGCTTGAAAGGTTCAGGTTTGGTGAGTACGCGGGGCTTTCCAGACCAGGACCCCCAAACAGCATCCTTCAAAGTGAGAATAACTAAGAACTGGCTTAGGAAGGCTGGGGAAAAACTCTTTCTCAAATAAGAGCCTGGTGGTTAAGGAGCAGGAGAGCATCTGGCAGCGTTTTGTGAAGAGGGAGGTGACTCCAAGGCTGCTGAGCAACTGCCCAGGGGACCCAACGAGATGCTGCACCGAGCCCCCACCAGCAGCCCAAGGGTGGATGTGCGTGAAGGGGTTTCTGCTCTAAGCGATGCTTCCCAAGGGCTGGGCTTTCAGCTGCGGGTCAGCAGAGCCTCTCTGGGTCCTGGAAGGGGAAGCCCCAACCCAGGGAAGTAAATCAGGGCTGGTGGGGCTGGGGGGCACCAGCCCAGGCCCTGCAGTTTGCTGGAGGAAGGCTGAGCGCTGGGTAGAGCTGCTGCAAGGCTCCAGAGCCGACGCTCTTGATGCTTTTTTTAATACATGTATTAAAAGGGTGATAATAAGCAAATCCGTCAGTTATGCAAATGAGTGGCAATTGCATCTTGAAGAGCATCCCACAGTTTAATTACATCATAATTGCAATGTAACACTTTAATTACCATATGCATCACAAAATCATGAGCACTGTTTTTAATCTCTTCACTAATATTTCAAATCAAACAGATTGCACAGGGCCCGGGATCGCGCCGCAGTCTTGCAGACTGGAATCCTGCCCGTGTCCCACTGCAGCGGCGACACGGCGGGCTGGGGTCAGGAAGCTGCTCTCGGCATCCTCGCACGTCTGAGCTATTGGTAGGTGCTTGGATGAGTGTCAAAGAATCCTAGAATCACTCACGAGGTGCAGCGGGACTGGTCGGCACGCGGAGCAGGGATGGGGCTGCCACCCAACCCCATCACCGGTGCTTCTGCCGTGTGCCGCAGGTTGCTTTGCTGAGCACTGGCAGTGATTTAAAATCATCCTGTGGTAATCCATATAAATTCTCTTAATCGTGTATTTAATCTTTTAAGCACGTGGTAATTAAATTACGTGCCACTCAGAGGCACATCAACAGAACGGGTGAGGTTCGCAGCCCCGTGGGCAGCGGGGCAGAGCTGCCGTGGCCAGGCTTCAGTCGCCTGCTTCCTGGGGTCTCCACTGTTTCCTTGTGCTTATTTTTTTCCCCTTCTCTTTTTTTCCAACACCTCGGATACCCAGGGAGGGGATAAGCTTCTAGAAAGTCAAAGGTGGGCATCACCTCAGCAGAGCAGGCTGAGGAGCATCCCAGGAGAGAAAGAGATCTGGTGTTCTTTCTTCTCCTGAGAAACGAATTATAGGACGAGAGGAAATGGCCTCAAGCTGTGCCAGGGGAGGTTCAGATTAGACACTAGGAAAAATTGCTTTACCAGAAGAGTGATGATGAAGCCCTGGCAGAGGCTGCCCAGGGCAGGGGTGGTGTCTCTGTTCCTGGAAGGGTTCAAAAAACACGTAGGTGTGGTGCCTGGGGAGACGGTTTAGCAGGCACGGTGGTGTTGGGTTGACGGTTGGACTTGATGATTCCAGCCTTAATGATTCTATGGTTTTTCTGGAACTCCTCTAACCTGTCCTCTGTGTCCCTCAGGAGCCACGTTGCTCTGACAGCATCACCCTGGGCAGGAGCATGGGCTGGCTTAGCGCTGGTGGTGGAGGCACATCTGCTTCTGTGTTTGATGATGGTGAAAGAAGGAAAAGGAGAAACTGGGGAGACGTAAAGCCCTGGCACAAGCGAATGGGGCAGGGCCTGGAGGAGGAGACCCAAAGGAGAATGCTCCTGAGCTCCTTGTACAGTTGGTGATCATTTATTCTTCTCTTTCACAGCCGGATGGTGTGGGATGCTTTGATGGGCTGGAGCCAATGGAGGAAAATACATGACACGAGAAGCACATTAACAGATTAAACTTTGTGATGGGAAGGGGAAAGTGGAGATGAACTTCTAGGTAGGGAGATGACTGGCTTTGGGAATGTGACAATTACTGTACTTAATATTTTTTTAGCATTAAGAGCCAAATAGGAGCATATATTTAATTCATTAAAACAGTATGAAGTAGCTCCCTCCATCCCAATGCAGTTAATTGGTGCTCTATAGAGAAGTATCAGGGAATAAGTGTCTCCAAATGAAAGGGTCCCTGTAAGGTCAGCCTGCCGCTTGTTAGCTAATCGGAGACTTATTTGTTTTGCAAATTGCTCTCCCATTTTGAACTGCTGTGCAGTAATTTCCATGGCGGGGAAGCAGGAGAGAGTTCACGGGGCTGGTTTTGAAGCCCTCAATCTGTCACTGGGAGGAGGATAAAAATAGCCTTGGGAAAGACGAGGAGCGGGCTGCTGGGTTTGTTCCAGGCAATCCAGCCCCATCTTCGGCCGCGGGGATGTCGGGAGCAAGGGGCAGTCGGAGGGCTGGGGACCAGGGAGGCTGTGGGACAGCAGTGACCCCTCTCCGTGCCTGGGCAAGCATCGCTCTCCAGCTCTGCCATCGGCCTCCCCAGTGGGATGTGGGCTCCGTGGGGGCACTGCTGCTGCTGGCTGTGTCTTCTGCATCGTTAGATGCACAGAAATAAGGCACCAGTGCACGGAAATGCATTGCCTGGGGTCCCAGTGTGCCTGGTACTCTGGCAGAAGCGGGCTGCTCGGGGCAGGGATGCAGAGCACGATGCGGCAAGGCAGAGGATGAGCGGCATCAGCACCCCTTCCGCACCCCGAGAGCCTGAGGCAAATGCAAAGCCTGAATTTGCTGTTTAAACCCTTTTCCTTCTCTCCACAAGGCAGCTGCAGGTCTGGCTGCTGTTCTCAAGCACAACAGGTCTATATCCCGGGGTTCGTTTTTTATCTCTGCGAGCTCACTTGTAGAGGAGGCATCTCCCACCAGGCCAGCATAGGTGAAGTCCCTTCTCCCTTGCTTGACTCAATTATTTATTTTACAGGTGCACACATGGGAAGAAGCTCAGTGACAAGGTGTCCTTTTGCATCCCCTGGGACACTCAGGGCGCAGCAGCAGCTCTTCGCTTCCCCCTCCTCACTCTCCTGCCGCCCTGCAGCCCCCGTCCCCAGGGCACAGCCCGGAGCAGGAGGAGACAAGAAGGGCCTGAGAAAGGAGGAAGACAGCCTACTTCTAAAATTTGAAGTGAAAAAGCAGAGTGATGTGTAAACTGGCCCTGTCATCCTTTCCTTACCAATTCATCGGCTCGGGTTCAGCAGCGCTCCTGAGTCCAGGCTGCAGGTGATGGAGAGCCCGACAGCGTCACTGATGATTTTACTCAGATATTTAGAAACCAGGAGCCAGAGCAAAACACAGAAGCTTCCTGGCTCTCCGACACCTGCCCTGGAGTGCAGCTTTTTGACCACAGACTTGTGGCAGTGCTTTTCCCCCTGTTTCAAAGAAGGATGACTGGGAGCAGTCCCTGGCTGTCCTGACAGCTCTGCTCTTTCTGCTTGGCAGTTGCTTGCACATGCAGCAGTGCAGTGAGTACGGGGGAGAAAGAACCTTTATTTCCCAGTGTCATAGGAAAAAAAATAGCCTTTATTTTAATTTCACCCTAAAGTAATAAAGTCTACAGGGCAAAGTAGAATTTTTTCCCCAAATGTCATGGAAATGGCAAAATTGCAGCAACTGTATTTGTGTGCAAAAGAGATTAATTTTAAAAGGTTATATTGATTGCAGTCAGGCATGAACCTGCAGCAAGGAGCCCTCTGTGCAGCCTGGGGAGCGAGCGGCTCTCCTCTCCGCAGGGCTTCAGCATCTCTCCAGGATGCAGAGGTGGCCCTGGTGCAACACACCGTGAATCCTGAGCTGCGAGGGCTGAGCTGAGCATGAGTGATCCCCAGAGCAGCCCTGGCTCCTGAAACCCAAGGCTTCATCCATCAGCACGTGAGTCACCAGCGAGCTCGGCATCCGTGTCAAGAAGTTCTCTGGGAGTAAAGTAAAGAGGGAACTTCTACTGGACTTTTATTTCTCTACAAGAGCCCTGAGGGCTGCTTCTGCATTTGACGTCTAGGAAGGACTCCTGGATCCTCCAGGATGATGAGGCTGATTTCCTGCAGCTCTACTGAACCAGCACGAAGAACGTGCTAGGGATGAGCCTGGGAATTACGTGCCTTTCTTGGACAACTGATAACACGTGCCCAGTGACAGAGGGCTGGGCTGCCTGCTGTGCAGACCAGAGGTGGGATGGTGCTCTGCCTGAAGTGATGGGAGGTTGGCAGAGAGCAGGCAGGTTCTCCTTCTCCCCAGCACTAGTGTTTCCAGTCGTGAGAGCCTTGTAACAGGAGTTCGGAAGGAGGGCAGGCTGCCCAGAGCACCGCATCCCGCCAGGCAGGAGAAGAGGTCAGGGCCTGATGTGGTGGTGGAGCAGGTTGGCTTCAGTGGAGTCCCTCCAGCCCAGCCCTGGGGCTCTCTGGGGCTGCAGTCCTGGCTTGGCTGTGCTCCTGAGGGCAGCTGGATGTGTTTAGAGCCTCCTCTTGGAGACCTGCCCAGTGTTCCCTGTTGCATCCTTCCAGAAACCTTGGGTTTAGTTAATTCTTGGATTGATTTCTAAGAACCAGAGACAGCCAAGTCAGAGTTAAATGGCAGCCTGGAAGCATCAGCCGCACTAGGAAAGTCTTCTGGTAGCAGATGAAAGCCGTCAGCATCATGAGGCGAGTTTGACATCTCCTTAGTTGCTCCTCCCGTTTCTTGGTCCCTGGGATAGCTCTGCTTGGCTTCACATCAGCATAGATGGACATGATCACTTTCTTCAAGTACTTGCTGAACTTGCCTTACATTGTCTGCCTTGGCCATCAGCTTTTGCAGTGGGGACTGAATGGACCCAGATGCTTGGGAACTCTTTTTTTTTTTCCCCTTGCCACCGAGGCAGCTCTGCTTTCTCCTCAAGGATGTGCTAGTAGCAAGTTCCATCTTCTTCCAGGGCAGCAGGGTGCAGGTGGGCAGCCCTCCCAGCAGCCCCGAGTGACCCTGGGGTCTTGTTTTTCTTACAAGGACTAAACTTTGGAGCAAAGTTGCCCAAGCAGAGAACAAGAGTCATAGCCTTTCCTGTAAGAATATGAGATTTTTAAATTCCAATGGCCAAAGTTGCCTCCTAGAACCCACTTTCTCCTCTTCCTTACGGCACCAGCTCTGTTTCGCACCAATGCAGGTGCGCAAACGGTCCCTTTGCTGCCCGCCGTCGTCTGAGCTGCGGCATTTCCCACATCAAGCGTGAACCAAGGCTGACCTTCCTCCGCGTGCGAGGAGCTGTACTTAGATATATACATAAATATCTGCCTCTGTGAGGCAGTCTCGGCGCTTGAAAGCTGCCTTCGCGGGGTCGCGCCCCGCAGCGTGGGACCGGGAGTGGCTCCATCCTTCGCTCGGCGCCGCCGGCTGGTTCTCCGTGCCGCCCGCGCGATGCCGGGGCTCCGGACTTCAATGGCAGGAGGAGGAAACGCTTCGCCTTGATCAGGAGGGAGAAGAATAGTGAGCGGCAGGCGGCAGATGGTGGGGTGCGGATGAAAGGCGGCTGGCTCTCATTCTTCCCACGCCCAGGGCGATCTGCCCCTTCTTTTCTCCGAGCCGTAATTGCATGCCATGCCGCAGATGAGTGTCGCACTCCACCAAAGCTGGAGCGCCGCGAGGCCAGGACTCCAGGCTCTCCGTCAATGAGCGGGGAGGCAGGGAGGATGCTTTTGATCCTTCTCTTCTTCCTCTGACGTTCTGATTAGGCTCTGAAGAAGGTATTTCTCCGGCTGGAGCTTCCCCTTGCTCGGCAAAGGGGACCAAGCGCTGCTGTGCCGTTTCAAGAGAGCGGAGCAGCCCGTGTGCAAGCACAGTGAAATCCACTCTCATGGAAGATGCTCGCTGGGCTCTGGGCCAAGATCAGACCCAAACCAACATCCCTGGGCCCTCCGCAGCGCCCGGTCATTGTGATGATGGATGCTAGCAGTGTCCTGGCAGCAGTCCCTGCCTTTCGGTGGCTTCTGCTCTTAGGTGTCCTGCTGGAGACAGCCTTGTCTGAGCCCTTGGAGGTGTTGAGCCACCTCAGCACCCTCCTTTCCAAAACTGGCAGCTGCGGTAGGACATCATGACCTCCCACTTCCCTGTGTTTTTTCAGGTGCTTCCTCTGGGTTTGATTCCATTAATTTACCACACTCACAGAGAGCATAAGTGGGCTTGAACCTCCATCTCCAAGCGCTGAAATCCAATAATCACCCAGCACAACCCACCTGGAGAAGCGTTCTCGGCTGGTCAGCAAATTGTGAAGAAAACCACTATATCCTTTAGAGCAAGAAATTATCCTGGAGTGTAAATTATGGCTCTGGCAGCCTTACTGGTACAAAAAATAAAATTAAAAGGGTGAGTGAGACAGGAGATTTAAGTGATGCACTAGGAAACTTTGAGCAGGTGACACCTCGATCTGAGATATCTTTCGCTGGGGTTTTCACTAAATGAAGGGCAGCAGTGTTGGTAGGAGATGGAAGGGAAAGCCCTGACACTGGTGGTAACAGCAAATGGGGTTGGAGGTAGGAGAATGGGGGGAAGTTTTCATTCCTCAGGAGATTGCTTGCGGAGTGCAATTCCCTGCAGCTCCATCCCCTTTGGTGGCAAGTCGGGGGCTCTTGTGGGGCTGGGAAATGGTTCTGATCACCTCCATGTCATCCCTGCAGTCTCCAGCTCGTTAAGAGTCCTGTTGTGTTTTCTCCACATCCCAGACCAGCACCTAATGAATGTCATCGAGCCCTCCAGGGTAATGAAGAGGTGATGAGACATGGTGGGAACCCTGGGGAGATGCCAGGAGGATGTGCCGGGATCCTAGGAGCATCGCCTCGTCTTTCCCAGGGCTGGAATCTCGGCGCTAAAGGATGCGCGGCTCCTCCCTGCTTTGGTGTGATGCGGTTTAGCTGAGCGCATCATCCCTACAGCTGGTTGGTATTTTGGGGCTGTCTTATCCTATTTTTAGGAAATGCCGGTGTGGATTGGGAACTCTTGGTTTGGGTCTGGGAGGGAAAAGGTCAGCTTGAACAAATTTCTCAATCTGAACTGAAAACAGAGAGGGGCAAACCAGTTTGTTAGCTGTTTTCCAGGCAGACGTACTCCAGCTTCAGACAGCAGCTAATTAAAGTGCTGACATTTTAAGACATGATGGTGAGACATGTCTTGCTTTGAGCCAAGTCTGGGTCCTTTTCAGAGTTCAGTTCACACATTTGCTGCCCAGAGTCCCTTGGAGCGGCGCGAGCAAATTAAGGGGAAGGCGATGGATTAGTTTTAATGTAATATTTTTCCTTAGGGTGTGAGCAAGTTTTTAGCCTTTGGAAGAGAGTTATAGCGTCAGCATGCCTGGGCAGAGGTCTCCAAAACAAGCTGAGCTCTGTAGCAGAGATGCCTATGAGGGTGTTTGAGTTCTGGCTCTGCTGCTCGGGCAGGGAGAAGAGTGCAAGATGAGTCCCAGCCGCACAGGTTGGAGGTTGGGGCAAGAGAAAAAAGAGCATCACCTCAGCAGCTTTCACCTGCATGAGCAGAGGGACCCAAAGTCCAGCCGTGCTGTTTTCCAGAGGGCTGGAGGCCCTTGGGCTTCCCTTGGGATGGGCTGTGGCAGCACCGTGCCGTGTGCTGTGCCGCCTGCTGCCACCTGCTCCGAGGGGGATGCGGGCTGTGAGGTCAGGGCTGGCTGTGAGGGAGCGAGCTGCAACCAGGAGATGTTTTGTAGCTGTTGGACTGCCCGCACCATGCAGCGTTTAGGAGACAAAGAGCAAAGTCGGCTTGTAGGGATGCGAGGGGTGGTGTGGGGGAAGGAGATGCTGACCCTGCGGAGCAGGAGGAGGCTGGCAGGTGGTGGGGAGCAGGCAACAGAGGAAAGAGCCTGACTGATCCCAGCTGCTCCAACAGTTTCTGGCTTCATCTGGGTGTTGCAGGTCTTGGGGGTGAGCGTGATGCCCCGTGAGGAATGTCCTCAGGCTTGGTCCTTGGGCAGGTGGGTCCTGCCAGACCTGCAGTGTTCTGGGGGCAGCGCAGGGGGTCAAAAGGCTCATCCATCACCGTGCTGGGGCCCCGTCGCTGTCACAGCCCAGAGCTGGCTGGAGGCTTCAGCTCCTAATGCTGCCCTGGGGCATGGTGCTGGTGCTGGGCTGCAGAGCTCGTCCCTGGCACAGACCTCTCCAGGCAATCTGTGCCACGGCCAGACGTTTTGAGCTAAAGGGATGATGAGTGGCAGGCAGGGTCTGCCTTGTTGGGGTGCCATGGGCACCAGGTTGGGGTACACTGGGGCATCTGAGCCCTCGCTGCTGCTCTGCCTTCTCCTGCGTGAGCAAACCTGCCTGACCCCTGCCCTCTCCTGGGTTAAATCCTCACCCCTTTCCTGCACCCGAAGCCTCTGCCTGGCTGTGGGGCTGCAGACCCCAGGTCCCCACATCAGAGGTCTCCCCCATGGACCCCTCTGCTGATGCCAGGGAGCAGCGAGTGGGCGTGCAGGGTCCAGCCCCAGCTCCTCATTCAATATACATATATATATATAGAGAGAGAGAGAGGGAGAAACGATTTCATTAGCTCAGCAAAGAGGCCAAATGCCGTGAGCTCTGCCACGCCACCGTGCTTGCCCCCTGCCCTGCTGCAAGGCTGCTGCGAGGCTGAGGGTGAGCTGGCAGCCTCTCCCCAGCAGAGACATTTTCTGCTCCGTCATCCTGAGTTTTCTGCTTTGCTAGACTTTTCCAGGGAAGGTGGCTGGTGCCGCACAGCGCGTTCTCCCAATGCCATCTAGTGTCTGCTCCGACCGTCCCAGACACTTATTTTAAGGCATTGGAGTTTTATTTATTACAAAATGATCTTGGAGGGCCAACAGGCTGCTGGGGGTGATTATTAACAGCTCGGATAACTAACAGGGGAGTGCACATGTTGGGCTTGATTATTTTTTCTATCGTTCCCATTTCACACCAAAACCCATCCTGGTAGGATGGGGTGCAAGGAGGTGATTACATGTCCAGGGTGATTAAAGTCTTTTCAGCCTTCAGCCACTTATCTTGTGGCCCTGACATCACCTGAGGCTTAATCACTCAGAAAAGTGCTGTCATGTCCTATTGTCGCCGTATTGGGAGCGCGACCTCTTTCCCATTTAGCTGCCATCTCAAAATAATATAACTCGCCGGGGACAGGCATGACTCAGGAGGCTGGTAATAGGATATATAAAGACTTCGACCTGTGGGTCACCCATTTGAATGCCACTAAGGTCTGTGGCAAGGGCAAAGATGTCATTCGCACGATGATTGTTTGGCCAAACCACCCATACAGACGTAACCTGGACCCTTCGCCCCGGCCAGTAGGGGCTGAGGGCTGGATCAGGCTCTGCTCCCACTTTGAGAGCATCCTGGGACCCTGACCCCCCCTCACCTGGGTTTTAGGACCAGGGTGACTGTGGAGGTCCCTCCAACTTATGAGTTTGCCCTCCACGTTCTTCCCTTGCCGTCACTGCACGGACACGGTCTGCACAGACTGGAAATGCTCTTTTTATCTGGCCCCTTAGGGGAAAAGTGCCACAGCACCATCTCCTCTCCATGACCCCTCGCTCGCTTCCCAGCACAGAGAAAGGCTTTGCAGGACAGGCGTGCCCTGTCCCTCTGCTCTCCTGTCCCCTTCTTTGCTCACCATCATCATCTGCCCTGATTTAGGACCCTGCCAGCCTCATCCCCATCCTCAGCCACCACTGCCCATGCGAGTTCACCTCCTCAGCAGCAAAGCATCTTATCAAGTCAGTTTGATTCCATGATTAATTAAGCTATCCCTAGAAATGAGGCTACTCCCTGCAGTGAATATTAGCAGATTAATGGGTCCTGGCCGTGTGAGGTGGCCACTGTCGGGCTCGGGAGTGGCAGTGGCTCTTAGGGTAGCTCAGGGTTGATGGAGACGCGAGGATTGAAAGATCCTTTTGGTGCCTCGGTGCTGGGGGTCCGGCCCTCGGCTGCCCTGGGCTGCAGCTCCCCTTGCCCCACAGATCCCGCTGCAGCACCTGCTCGGTGACCCCAGACCCAGGCGCCTTTGCCAGGCAGCCCCCTCCTCATCAGCACGCAGCCCTGAGCACCAACAGGACTTTTTAATTGCTGTCGGGCTCGTTAGCAATGCTGCCTTCTCACCATCCTCCTTTTAATTGTAGCCTTGCTCCTTCCCCAGCTGCGCTGCAGGAAATGCTCTGGGTGAGAACCTCCCCGTGGGACCTGTTTAAAACAGAGTCTGATGCGATCTCACCCTTCTCCCTCCTTGCTGAGGGGCTGCAACTGCTTTTTCTCTTCCCGTATCCACTTGGAGGCTGGAGGTCAGTCCCACAGCGCGCATCTCTGAGCCACCAGCATCTGCAGGACCTTCCACCACCCTTTGCTGGTACCCAGAGGCTAGAAAGGAGTGGGAGCCCCCCTAGGAAATCCCTGGGGGGGTTTCCAGGCTCCCAAGGAGTGCAGGGAGGTGATGCCCACCCACATGAGCCCCAGGATGGAGGAGTGAGGGCTGCAGCACGGAGAGGATCCGCGGGAAGGTGGATGGGGTGAGGGCACCAGGGCTGAGCCAGGCACTGAGTTCAGTTTGGCTGCAGCAGCACCTGATGCTCTCGCAGCCTTTCCCAGTGGTTTCGCAGCATCCAGCCTGCTCCGTGTGTTTAGTTTGCACTAATCTGTTTGGGGTTGTTGGTTTTTTTTTTAATTATCTGCAAACAAGGTGCCGCCTTCTTTGAATAACAACAGTGCTGGATCTGTGCAAACAGCCTTCCCTGCTGCTCGCCACCCGCTCTGTAACTTCACCCAGGACCTATTTTCCTGTATTTACCCAGCATCAGTAATGGGATTCCGCCTTGCCAACCAGCATCTGCATGCAACAGCACCAAAAGAGAAGCAATTCCTGCCGAGTTAGTGCGTAAAAGCCTTTGCAATCATCTTGTGCTACAGACCTGAAGGAGGGTTTAAATATAAGGCTCTTTAATAAGATGAAAATAGCCCTTTCCCTACTGGTTTGTGCTTGTTCTTTCATGCCGCAGGAGCCCTTGGGTTGTGTCGGGGCATGGCTGGTGTGGGCTGGCAGGTTTCCTAACTGCACCGAACGACTCCCCTCCCTGCACCGTCAGCACAATATTGGGAACGTGGCAGCAGCCGGAGGAGGCAGCGGCTCAGCGCCAGCCCGTGCCGCTCAGGAGCAGCTGCTGGCCATGTCTCTTTGGGGTGTCCCCCCACACTGCCTCAGCTGGCCTTATTCTTTAAAGAAATCAAACTTTTCAGCAGAAAAGCCAGCTCTCACTGGTGATTTCACCTGTCCTAAGGTCTTGCCTGGTCATTGTGGTGCGTAGATGTGGGGTTTGCTGGGACCCTGGAGCTGATGAAGCTCAGCAGATGGTCCTGGAGAACAGCTGTGTGCCCGTGGAGTCCTTCTCCAAAGAGAGGACCCGGACAGCTCACTCTTCATAGCACAAATGTAAAACACATTCCTTCCTTGACTGTTATTTTTAATCCAAGCCAATAACCCCCAGACGCTCCCTGGCCACCCGGCACGCCGCTGCTTGGCTGCTGGCATCCTCAGCAAAGGCACCTGATCCTGGAGATGGGGTGGAGAAAGCGGGAACACATCACCCGTGTGGTGTTTGGAAGCTAAATCCATGGCTAGAGGGACAGGAGATGCTTTGAAATATCACCCAGGGAGCATAGCAGCCTCCAGCTGTGCCTAGGGAGCGAATCATAGAATCGTTTGGTTGGAAAAGACCTTTGAGATCATCAAATCCAACCGTACCTGTCCACTACTGTGCCGGATCCCTAAGCAGCTTGTTGGCCAAGGTTTTAGATACCTCCAGGGATGGAGGAAGCCCTGTGCCTCGGTGTGTGCAGCAGAAAAACGGGTATAATCCGATTTACCTGCCCCCTCCGGAGCCGGCTGTGGTGTTTGATTCATGTCAGGAGCTTGGCTGGTGACTCCTGGATGAATGACGCTATATAAATGCAAAGTGCTATTAATATTTCATGTTGTAGTGAAAATCTACTAATGGGGTTTGTTCTTGGAAGATAAAGTGCTGCCGTTGATGCAGACCGTGTGCCCAGCGCCGGGGGATCCTCTGGGCTGGCTGGTGGAGGGTGCAACCTTTGGCAAACTGGAATCTCCAGCAAATTGAAGTGGTGGGAGGGCAGCGCTGGCTACTTGTTTGATTTCCAGCTGCAGAACTCTTCCCTGGAGCCATCGACAAACAGCAATAATTTACTTTATAGATGTTTAGATTTGTTTCTCTACGTATTTTTTTTTTTTAAACCCAGCAGAATTGCAAATGAAACGTGTCTTGACTCCTCAGATGACTCCAGATCTACCTGAGCTCTCGCACGCCGTGCAGCAGCTCCTGCTCCTTGGACCCCCAGCCTTGCTCTGTGCTCCCTGCTGTGCCCCAAAGCCATGAGCCGGGGGTCAGGACTCAAAGAAGGGGTTCTCTGCGCCAGGGACTCATCTCAGGAGGGCTCCCAGGCTCCGGTGACAGGGAGGGAGCGATGAGGAAGACTTGTGCTGGCTTGCAGGTGAGAGGAGCCCTGGAAAAGCGGTTTATCAATTCCCAGTGAAATAATCAATGCATCAGAATGTGGGGAGGGATAAAGGCTCTTCTTGAGTTGTTGCTGTGGTGTGAAATTTGATTAAAAAGGGATGATAAAGAAAGTTGTTTAGTTGACCAGGTCCCACTGCTTCAGGTGGATGCTCCTGGGGCTTTGCCCGTGTTACCCCTGCAGGTCTGAGCAAGCGAAGGTGGTCGCTGAAGGGATGGAAAGACTCCAGGCCATGCTGGGCATCCCAGAATTCCTGCAGGAGCTCTTCCCTGGGGCTGAGCAGCAGATGCAGCCCCGCACGGCAGCAGGATTGGGCCCCAGCGTGTCGCAGGGCAGCCCTTCGCCCCAGGAAATCTGGCAGCCTACGGGACACGTGGGGATCTGCCTCGCGCCCCGTCCCTTCCCTCTGGGAATCTCCTCCTCGCTCCCAGTGACTCACGGGGTGCCGGCGCCTCTCACACTGGGAGATGTGCTCCTGCCTCAGCAAGCACCGACTGGCAGCAGCACCAGCCTTGGCAGGGGGACGCTCTGCAGGTAAGCGGCGTGGAAACGCTTCTCCGCTGCAGCCCCAGCCCCGACGAGGCAGTGCTGGGGCTGGAAAATGTGCGGAGCCTGACCCGATGCCAGGGTGATGGGCGCATCCTGGGCTGCAGCCGAGAGCGTGCACGGGGAAGGAGAAACGTGGGGGTTGCGTTGTGTGTCCCAGGAAACGTCCTGGTGAGACGGGAGCTCCTGGTTCCCATGGGAGATCTGGTCGCGGGGAGCATCTGTGGCCTCCGCATGCTGCACAAGCCGGGCCGTGTGGAGAGGTGGGATGCGTTCACCCCCAAAAGCTCTGCCCGCACGGAGGGTCCTGTTATTTTACTGGTAGGTGAAGTGTTCAAAGAGAGTCTTTGCCAAACACAGCCCTGGGAGTCCTGCGTGGCTGCAGCCCCGTGCCGCGTGGGGTGTGTTTATCCGGTGTGATGCAATCCAGCATCAAAGCAGCTGCTCGGGGCTGAGATCACTGTGAGGTGATGGGATTCGGGGCTGCCCAGCCCTGGGTTCACACCTTGGTGTTGCCTGGGTCTGTGCAGCCCCCCGAGCTCACCCGCTGCCTCTGCTCCGTGTGCCCAGGGGGCCAAGAAGGCCAAGGGCATCTTGGCTTGGATCAGAAACGGCGTGACCAGCAGGGCTGGGGAGGTGATTCTGACCCTGGACTCGGCACTGGTGAGACCGCTCCTCGAATCCTGGGGTCAGTTCTGGGCCCCTCACCACGAGAAGGATGTTGAGGCTCTGGAGCGAGTCCAGAGAAGAGCAACAAAGCTGGTGAGGGGGCTGGAGAACAAGAGGGAGCTGGGGTTGTTTAGCCTTGAGAAGAGGAGGCTGAGGGGAGACCTCATTGCTTTATCCAACTACCTGAGAGGAGGTTGTGGAGAGGAGGGAGCTGGGCTCTTCTCCCAAGGGACAGGGGACAGGACGAGAGGGAACGGCCTCAAGCTCCACCAGGGGAGGTTCAGGCTGGACATCAGGAAAAGATTTTTCACAGAAAGAGTCATCGGGCACTGGCAGAGGCTGCCTGGGGGGGTGGTGGAGTCCCCATCCCTGGAGGTATTTAAAAGACGGGTAGACGAGGTGCTCAGGGATATGGTTTAGGGGCAGATAGGGATGGTTGGACTCGATGATCCAAGAGGTCTTTTCCAACCTGGTGATTCTATGATTCTGTGCTCACTTGGGGTATCTGGCATGGCCCCCCCTGCGCGTGGGTGGGCGCTGGGCTCCTCCCGTGCTGCCCGGGTCGGGGAGCGGAGGCGACGGCAGATTCCAGCGATGGGAGAGGACGCGGCGGTGCAGCCGCAGAGCTGCCGGGTGAGTCACGCCCCGGCTGCTCCGATTTGTTGTCTGCCGTGGGCCAGGCCTGGCAACGTAAGGAAAATTAATAACAAATACCTGGGCAACGAGGTGAGCGATGGGGTGGGTGGTGCGGGACGGTGGAGGGCTGAGCAGGACGTGGAACGCAGCTCACAGCGGTTGAAGGATGCTTTTGCTGCGGCAGAACCAGCGAGCTTTGCCGGGTCCCCGTGACCCCACGGAGGGGGACGGTGCTCTGCAGGGACACGTCGCCCAGGTCAGTGCTGGGATGTGTGTTGGGTGCGTTCCTGTGAGTGAGCAAAGGCCAGAGATGGTCCTTGAGGTCCCTAGGGAGGAGCCCAACTCGGTGCTTCAGGGCTCTCGCTGCTTCTTTGGTGTCACCGTGTCTTGTCTCTCCTCCCAGGCTAACTGAGGCGATCGGGGGACCATGAACTGGGGGGTGTTCGAAGGGCTCCTCAGCGGGGTCAACAAGTACTCCACAGCCTTCGGTCGCATCTGGCTCTCCCTCGTCTTCATTTTCCGCCTGCTGGTCTACGTGGTGGCGGCCGAGCGGGTCTGGAGCGATGACCACAAGGACTTTGACTGCAACACGCGGCAGCCGGGCTGCACCAACGTCTGCTTCGACCACTTCTTCCCCGTCTCCCACATCCGCCTCTGGGCCCTGCAGCTCATCTTGGTGACCTGCCCTTCCCTCCTGGTCGTCATGCACGTGGCGTACCGGGAGGCCAAGGAGCAGAGGCACCGCGTCACCCACGGGGACGACTGCCGCTGCGTCTACCCCGACCCCGGCAAGAAGCGAGGGGGGCTCTGGTGGACCTACCTGCTCAGCCTTGTCTTCAAAGCCGGCGTGGACGTGATCTTCCTCTACATCTTCTACCGCTTCTACAGGAACTACACCCTGCCCCGCGTGGTGAAGTGCGAGCTGCCCCCCTGCCCCAACGTGGTGGATTGCTTCATCTCCCGGCCCACCGAGAAGAACATCTTCACCCTCTTCATGGTGGTCACCACCTGCGTCTGCATCGCGCTCAGCCTCGTGGAGGCTGCCTACCTGATCGGCAAGCGGTGCCGCGAGTGCCTCCTGGCCCGGGGTGTGGAGAAGCGCTGGCACCGCCAGAACTGCGTGAACTCCCGTGCCGAGCCCCTGGGCACGGGGGGGCAGGTTTTCCACGGGGCAGACTACAAACCCTCCACAGCCTCCATCCCCCCGCCGGCCTCCAACCCCAGCGCGCTGGCTGAGGAGGAGGAGGCTCTTTCCTAGAGCCTCTGGAGGGAAGGCAGGAGCCACTCGCCCTGTCCTGCATCCTCCTCCGTCCCCCTGGTGCAGGAGCACTGGGGTTGGCAGCACCGCGGAGCCGGGCTGTGCCCGAGGGCTCTGCCTCTCGCACCCTGGGGAAGGCACGTTACGTTGTTCTGCTGAATTTGGGGTAAAGCCAGTGTTGTAGGACACGTGTGGCCCTTGAGAGCTGATGGGGACAAGCAGCTCTGCAGCGGCTGGGAACCAGGAGGATGAGCCCGTCCCAGCCAGGCAGGCATAGCTGGTACCAGGTGTATCCTTGCAATGAATAAAAGTTTCTGTCCCTAAGAATTGTAGAATCATGGAATGGTTTGAGTTGGAAGTGTCCTTAAAGGTCATTTAATTCCAGACCCACTGGACAGAGCGATTGTTCTGCTCTCTGAGTGCTGCCAAGACAAGGATAAAGGCTGCATCACCCCTGGAAAGGCATCGCTCCCGCGGGAAGCTCCGGGTTGGGTTTAGGAATGGGAGATGGGGTCAGAGGTGCCAGAGCCGGGCGGGTGGGTTTGGGGGTGCACGGGGTGTTGCGGGGTCCATGCTGCCTGGGAAGCACTTGACCTTGCACCCACCGAGTCAACAGCGAAATTCTTGTTGCGCTCAACCAGGCACTGGGTGCAGGCAGACAGCTTGATTTTCTCCCTGTGATCCCTGGTTTTAAAAGAATGCAATGAATTCTTGATTTAAGATGAGCTGCCGGGCAGCAGCAGGCACACCCAGCAGGCACGAGAGCCCTTTGCGGCCAGGGAATGCCAGGGACAGGCTGGAGCGATTGAAAACGTATCGTGAGTTTTCCAACCAGCGCAGAGGTTGTGGAGGTGCCAGGGGAGAGGGGTTGCCAGGATGGGTGCCTGAGAGCCCCTTTCTGGGTCCCCCTGCATCCCACACCCTACGTAAGCTGCACCAAGAGCCAGGGCTGTTTCAGAGGGATGTGGCCGTCGTTAACAGCGCTCATTAGCCGAGTGGGAACAGGAGCACATGCTCGTGCACCAGCCGCCGTGGCGAAGCGCAGAGGATCCGGCTGGGCAGGCTGAGCTCGCCGTGGGCTGCCGGAGAGGAAAACACCCGAGCAAAACATCTGAATAAAGGAGAGGAAAAACACCCCAACCATTGATTAAACAATAACATTAAATGGCAGGATATCATCCCGTTTATTGCTGTAATGTCGCGTTCTGCCATGACTCAGGCAGCGCTGCGATTTCTGAGGCCATCAACAGTAACTGAGCATTAGCCGGGATGAATAATTAACAATAATTTCATGGCAAATGCGCTCATAAGTAACATTAACGTGGAACGCGCAGCTTGATCTGTTACTGGCTTCGCTCTGTTTGGAGGGTGCGATCATTATTTTTCCCGTGAGCCCCGGCACTCGCTGGCTCTGCAGCAAAGGAGGCAGCGGGGGGGAGATGCCGTCGCTGTGCCCTTTGGGGGCCACTCTCCGTGCCAGCTCATCGCAGCTTCTGCCACCTTGCAGCTCGTCTGACCCAAAGAACCAGCTTGAGACTCTGGTTGGGCACAGCTGAGCTCCTTCCCAGAGCAGAGAGGGACCAGCAGGGATGAAGGGGGAGGCAGAGGCACCGCTGTAGCCAGCGCGATGCTGAGGGCAGGAACCAGCTAGGGAGGGGGTGGTGGAGGAGCCCCACCAGCCCTGGACCCTCTGGGCACATGGGAAAAGACACTGGGGAGCTTGGAGACCCTTGGGGTAAGAGGGGCAGATGGTGAAATACAGGTGGAATCCTTCCATCTCCTTTAAATGAAGCCGTTCTGATCTCTGCCTTCCTTCTCTCTGCTCTCATTGCTGTCTGCTGGGATACACACCTGAAAATTTTCTTTACTGAAGCCATTAATGTCAGAGGATAGAAGTTATTCTTCGTGTGCCAACCATTGTCTCTGATTTAAAGAGCGAGGGCTGGGCTGTTTGTTTTCCCTCCAGGTTGGCTGTTGTTGATCAAGGCTGTCCTCAATTAACACAATCCAGAGGTGTTCCCCAGCTGCAAGCACTAATCACGGTGGAGGTGAGACCCAGAGCATCCACCCTGCCGCCCACCTCGCTTCCTGCACCTCGAAGCAGCCGCTGGAGCTGCTGCCCGTTGCGAGAGAGACTCGAAGATCCAGTTGCTGGTTGTTGTCCTGCTGCTTTATCTCTCTCCAGGCAAGCGTTACGGCTGCTCCACGCAGCTCTGGGTGTCTTGCACCATCCGGGATTGGGATCAGCAGCTCCTGGATGGACAAACAGGAGTGGTTGTTGTCTTCTTTCTGGGCTTGGCACCAAGGGGAGATGCTGCCCCGGCTGGTGCTGCAGGAACAGGGATGCAGCCCACGCCACATCCTGGGATGCAGAGCTCTGGGTTCAGAGGCAGGACCCGTGTCAAGCTCCACCAGGGGAGGGTCAGGCTGAACATTAGGAAAACAATTTCACAGAAAGGGTCACTGGGCACTGGCAGAGGCTGCCCAGGGAGGGGGTTGAGTCCCCTTCCCTGGAGGGGTTTAAGGGACGGGTGGATGAGGTGCTGAGGGACATGGTTTAGTGTTTGATAGGAATGGTTGGACTCGATGATCCGGTGGGTCTCTTCCAACCTGGTGATTCTGTGATTCTATGAAAGCAAATAAATGGGGGGATGTCCCAATAATACCTGAATGTTTCCATCATCACACAGAGGATTGCACAGGCTTGTGGGGGCACCCTGAATTTTAGGGAGAGGAGGTTTAAAACAAACCCATCGCGAATTCCACCCCAGCCAGGGATGTGGAGGGGCTCGTGTGTGCAGCACACAGGCTGAGGCAGCCTCTCCTTCCTGATAGGAGCTTGTTTATTGCCTACCCAAAACCAACCCGTTGCTGGGAATTGAAGAGAATCTCTCTGCTGTTCAGGAGCTGGAGCAAGCGGCTGCCCCGGCTCCCAGGATCCCAGTGATTCCCTCACACTTACAAGAAAGGTCTTCTCCGTGGGGACGCAGCCCGGAGAGGGACACCCAGGACAGCTGGGAAGCTGTTGGTAGGCAGGGAGCTGGAGATCAAAGGCAGGGCTGGGTCCCAAGTGCTGCCTCCTGCGATGCCCCATTTAAGACCCTTTTACAGAGTCTCTGAGGTTTTTCTGCTGGTTTGGCAACCGCCTGCTCTTCTGCTCAGACTTTTTGTTTATGAAAGACTCGAGGTTGGGCCACTGGAAGTCACTGGGTGTTTCCAGAGTTCACAGCTGGGACTGAAGCTTTTCATGCATCGCACCCTGAGCGGAGCAGCATGACAGCAGGGCAGTGTGCCCTGGGCACAAAGCAAAGCTCCTCTGAGGGCTCCTCCATGCCAAGAGCTGCCGAACCACGTTGGCACCTTGTCCTGGTGCCGTTTCAGTTGTTCCAAGGGTGGTGGAGGGGCTGCTTGCCCTTTGCTGGACACCCCAGTGGCCATCTCGGCACTGCAAAATATGGGATGTTTCCATCCCCACCCAACTGCCTTAGGGGAAATCTGTCAAAAGGCACCTGGACTTTGTCGCCGTGGCTGTGTGTCCCCTCCTGAAATGCCAAAATTGCAGGTGAGAGGCTGCTGGGGTGGGTCTGGCCCCGCTCTCCACCTGGCTCTCGCAGGGCTTCACCCTGGGGCGGGGAGCTTAGCAAGAAATCAGACGCCTCAACCCTCTCTCCTGGGCTTTTCATCTTGAAGGCCACAGCCCCCAGGTTCCTGCCAGCACTCCGGCCACACCAGCTCTCTATAACATAGCTCAAATTCCTGATCTTGCTGATATGACCATGCAAAAGCAGCTCCTGGGTGAGGGGTGGCTCCTGGCTGCTCCCGTCGGGGATCGGGGTGTCCGCGGCTGCCCCCGCCTCGGGGCTCACCCTGCTCCACACCCCCAGGCTCCAATGAGGGTTTGCTTTGGGTCTCCTTGGTCCCCGTTCCCGTGTCCCAAGCCCAGCAAACCCTCACCCTCCAGTTGACCTCTTGGAGCCCCAAAGCTGCTGGGTGAGCAGCTCCTTGTCCGTCACGAGTGCAGGGAGCAAACCTCTCCCAGCGTGGAGCACCCAGCAGGGCTCTTCAAACGTGTCCCCGCAGGAGGGGTGGCCTTGGCGAGACGCCACAGGGTAGGGAGCACCTGGGAAAATGCCACAGAGCGATGCTGGGAAAGCCTCGAGGCAGCTGAGAGGCCACATAAACCACAGGTGAGCGGAAACACATTCCTGTCTGGGCTACGTCTGCAGAAACGGGGCTGCTCCTGGGGGAGAGGGCACCCAGCTCCATGCCTTGGGCTCCTGGGAGAGGGATGGTCGCCGTAGGGACAATTCCCAGCTCCCACGAGGACAGAACTGGAGGGAGTCAGGAGGGCAGGGGTCCCTGCTGCCACTCTCCGCCACCCAGTCCGCGCCCCTCACTGGAAAAGGTCCCATCCAGGACATCCCGTGGTGGCGGAGAGGTGGCTGTGGGTTGCTGTGGATTGGAGAGATCAATGCACTGTTGCAAAACTAAGGAAAAAGCATTGAAAACGTGGGCTGTAATCGCATCATTTGTGATTCTTCGGAATGGTTGCTGGCTGAGCTGTGCCTGGGACATGGTCTGAGCCCAGCCCAGTCCCTGCTCGCCCGGGTCTTGCTGCTGGGTTTGTGGTGCCCAGAGCACAAAGCATCCCCTGGCAGGAGCCGCTGGCATCTCATGCAGAGGCATCTAACTCTGTCAATCTCGCTGCAGGCTTTGACCCACCTTTATTGTTCAACCCGAGCGTGTGTGTGCACGTACGCAGACAAGAGCCTCCACGGGAGCTGTTTGCCAGACTCGCCCAGTTACTGAGAACTGAACAAACTACCCTTCCCCTCCCCAAACGCACTCAGCGCTGCGGACGAGACCTGGCCACGCAGGAGGGAAAGAGCTGCCCTGCTCCCAGAGCCGCCTGGATCCAGCAGCTTCTCTCTGGGCCTTTATCCATTGAGCAGGTACCACTAGCGCGTTGGGATAGAGATGTGAGCGCTCACTGGGCTCCTGGGGACCAGCAGGATGGGGGGGGACGGTCCCTGCGGTGCTAACGGGGTGCGGGTGGGATGAAGGTCGGGACCCCAACATCTCACAGTGGGACCCCACAGGTCCTTGGCCCACGAGGCTGTGCACGAGGGGGGTGACGCAGGGCGATGGCACAGCATGGCACCCCAAGGAGCAAGAGTGGGCACCCCAGACCCTGCTCCTCTGTCCCACCACCCTCCCTGGGGATGGAAAGAGGCTGAATTCCCCCTCCAAGAGAAAGTGCGCAGCCCCGCTTTGCTGCTTTGGGGTGCAACGCCCTGCTCCCACGCCGGGGAGGACCCGGTGGTGACACAGCGGGCTGGCACGCCAGGGGCTGGCGAGGGTGCTGGGCTCCGCAGGAGGCAAACCGGTGCTGCAGGGAGAGCCGAGCACACCTGGAGCGGTGCCCCCGCTCCGCCTGGCCTTCCGCCAGTGCTGGTTGCTCCCACGGCACCGCACGCCACACCCCGACACAGCCATCGGCACCGAGCTCGTGCGCCCCATCTCATCCCACCGCAGATCCGTGGCTGGAGCTGGCGCTGGGCTGAGCTGGGCAGGTGGGTGTTGGGACGGTGGGTGCTGGGAAGCGTCGTCCCCAGGGCCCCGGAGATGGGGGCACGGGTGAATCGGCACTGGTGAGGGGGCACTGGCCCTGGGGCACCAGCGTTGGCACCAGGTTTCAGCCGAGGAGGGGCTCCCTCTCTCCCAGTTTTGAAGTGAAGAGCTGGGTAGGAGCGCTACAATTGCTCCCCACCCCAGCGAGCTGCCGTGGGTTTGCTGGGGAGGAGGATCTCCCAGTTTCAGGTGAGGTGAGCAGGGCTGGGCAGAGGCACATGCTGCTACAGGACTTCAGCTCAGCTCCGCTCTGCTCAGCCGTGCTTCTTATTGTGCCTCTGGGCCAGCGGTGTGGGAGCGCGGTGATGGATTCGGGGCTCACTGTGGGGTGACCCCGGCCAGGGATGGGCTCCAGGCTCTGTTCCTTCCCTGCAGCCCCAGGACACCTCGCCTGGCCACGCAGCATTCCCGGATGAGCAGACCCTGAGTGCCCACGTGCCGTCTTATCCCCAGCCATGCCCTGCTCTTGGCATTTCCCACCCTGCGGTCCCCGCTGAGCAGCGAAGGAGCCTGAGCCTCCTCCAGGTACGTCTTGGAGGGTGTTGGGTCAGCAACAGGCAGCGGCTCCTTGGGAGTGGGAATGCGGATTGACCTGAGTAGCTGGGAAGGAAGGAATTGGCCCTCGGGGTCGAAGGGAGCTTTTGATCTGGTCTGAAATTGGAGCTCGGGCTGCTCTCTGCTCCTGCTGGGCGAGTCCTGGCTCCCTGCTCACCCTGGGGTCATGGCTGCTTCGCTCTGATCTTAGGAAAAAAATTTTCACAGAAAGGGTCATTGGTCCCTGGCAGAGGCTGCCCAGGGAGGGGGTTGAGTCACCTTCCCTGGAGGGGTTTAAGGGACGGGTGGATGAGGTGCTGAGGGACATGGGTTAGTGTTTGATAGGAATGGTTGGACTCCATGATCCTGGGGGTCTCTTCCAACCTGGTGATTCTATGAACTCCTTAAAACCCAGCGGTGCAGGGACAGATGCAGCCCGGCACGCTGTGAAACCCTCTCTCGGGGTAGAGTCCTTTGTAGCACGGAGCCAGCAGCTGCCAACTCACCTCGGGGTGGAAAATAACCCGAGGTTTGTAAACCCACATGGGGTTAACACTCCGTGTTGGGTTTCGCGTGCTGCTCTGGGCTCGCTGTTGATCCTGGCTCGCTCCAGGGGATTGCGCTGCCAGTTTACACCAACATGAGCCGTCAGGCCAGGGACTTGGTGGCAGGGACTTGGCTGGGTGGCTCAGCCCTCACGGCAAAGCCTCCATCAGAAGGAAATGCAGAGAGGTTGAGTCACCGCTGCCACCAGGATGGCACGGGGCTGGGATTTACTGTCCGTGAGTGGGACAGTTCCCGCACCCCAAATACCTGTGACAAGGTGGGGGAGTCTGAGAGGTCAGTGAGATTGTGTGTGGCCAGAGATGAGCTGCTCCGGTGATGTCTTTTATCGCTCTTCACCTGCTGCTTCTGCTGGTTTCTCCAGGTTGAGTGATTTTGGCCTCTGCCAGCTGCCATGGATTGGAAAACGCTGCAGGCACTGCTCAGTGGGGTCAACAAGTATTCCACAGCCTTCGGCCGCATCTGGCTCTCCGTTGTCTTCGTCTTCCGTGTGCTGGTTTACGTGGTGGCAGCCGAGCGCGTGTGGGGAGACGAGCAGAAGGACTTTGACTGCAACACGCGGCAGCCGGGCTGCACCAACGTTTGCTACGACCACTTCTTCCCCATCTCCCACATCCGCCTGTGGGCTCTGCAGCTCATCTTTGTCACCTGCCCTTCCCTCCTGGTCATCATGCACGTGGCCTATCGCGAGGACCGTGAGAAGAAGAACCGTGAGAAGAACGGGGAGAATTGCCCCAAGCTCTATAGCAACACAGGCAAGAAGCACGGGGGTCTCTGGTGGACCTACTTGCTCAGCCTCTTCTTCAAGCTCATCATAGAGATCCTGTTCCTCTACCTCCTCCACAAGATGTGGGACAGCTTCGACTTGCCGCGGCTTGTCAAGTGCTCCAACGTGGAGCCCTGCCCCAACACCGTGGACTGCTACATCGCTCGGCCAACCGAGAAAAGAGTCTTCACCTATTTCATGGTCGGAGCCTCCTCCATCTGCATCGTCCTCACGGTCTGTGAGATTTTTTACCTCATCTTCAAGCGGGTTGTGCGGACTGCACGGAAGTGGAGGAAGTCCACCAAGCGCTCCGTCGGCTACAACAAGGCTTCCACCTGCCGGTGCCACCTCAAGACGGAGGAGAAGGACAACAAGTCCCAGACTAGGTGTGTGACAGCCCTGTGAGCCTCGGCTCCCGACCTCACTGCTCTCTGATGGGCTGCTGGGGGGGGAAGAGGCAGGGAGATACACTCAGGGAGGGCTGAACCCAGCCTGGTGATGCCACCACCAGGATCTTCAGCCAGGACCTTGCTGGCTTTAAAGGGGAGGGGGACACATCCCTGGGAATTCTTGTGCTTGGGGCTGTGGGTGCATCCCTGGGTGTCCCAGCAGCATGGGGCAGGTGCCAGCTACCTGTGGCCATGCCTGAGGGTGTCTGTTCTTTCCACAGAGGAGAGGAGCTGTGAGCTTGCCTGCCCCAGCTGGTTCACCTCCCCCTTGGCCCAGCAGCTTTTCAAGCCAAGAGTCGGACCCGTCTGAAAAAATGACTAAACCCAACAAAATAAAGTCCCCTGAGAGAGGCCCCTGTGTGCCCGAGCAGACACAGGTAAGGCAAGGGCAGCCCCAGAGCCCTGCCAGCTGCACACCACGGTGCCCACGGGGCTTGGGCATCACCCCCACCTCGTGCACGACCTCACTGTGACTGCCAGCGTTGTCCAGCCCCGCAGCGAGCCTGGCACAGAGCTGTAAGGATGAGCTTGGAGGGACCATGGGGACTCCTGGGTCCCAACAGCTTCTCTCGGGTCCTCCAGAGCTGCTGCTCACATGGTGGGATGAATGCATTGGTCAGTGCTCAGTCAGGGCTGGTGTCACCCAGCACAGTGACAGTCCCCAGTTTGCCACCTGGGGCAGGAGCAGCTTTCCCCCTTCGCTCACACAAGCGTCGTGCCCCTGTCCTGCTCAAATGGCTTCGGCTCTGCTTCCCTCGGCACCTTCGTGTCCACCTTCACCTCCAATGGAGCCATCAGCTATGGATCCAAAGGACGCTGGGATCCGCTCTGCTGAGGGCAGAAGAAATGGATCTGCAGAGGTTCCCCAGGTGCTCCTCAACCCCACTGGAGCCAGAGCAGCAGCGGTTGATTCCCAGACCCCTGTGCGCAGCATCTGCCCCCTCCACCAACTCCTGGCTTGTCACGCATCGTTAAACTTTAATTCACCGGAACCACACGCTGGCCCCCAAGGAAATCAAGGAGGGATCAGCACTAATTATTTACTAAACCTTGATAAATATTACAGTAAATAGAAATTATTTCCATTTAATCTCTCCTTAAGCAGCGCTACGTGGAGGGGCTGTTGGTGCTCCCACCACCCACGTTTCCACTCTGCTTGGCCCGCCCAGGCTCTCCCAGACCCGTGAGTGTGTCGGGGTGTGCGCTGACACCACCAGGGCTCGTGCTGCTGCAAGAGAGCACGACGGCGATGCCCACGCTGCTGGGATAATGCCCTGTCTCTGGTCCAGGGCGTGGAAAAGGGGCTTCCAGCATGGGCTGCTCCACAGGCACCCCAGTACCATGTCACTTGGAGTGCCAGCGCTGGGCACAGGGCAGCCTGCTCCAGGAAAAGATGCTCCAGGAGGCTGAAGAGCACAAGGTGTCCCACTGGGAAGTGGCTCTGGCACCAGCATGGAGCTCGTTTGGGACACCGGAGACTGACGGTTGGTGGGGGCGAAGCCTGGTGGATAAAGCAATCCACACACCCACAGGTGAGGGCAGCTCCAGCTCCTTTCTGGCTCTGCAGCAGCTCCCTCTGGGTGATCATTTCCACCCACAGAGGGCTGGTGGGGTGCAGAGCATCACTGGGGGGTCTGTAGCGCAGCCACAGCACAGGGACAGTGGGAAGCGGCATTCCCAGTGGGACAACTGGGAGCCAGGCACTGGTCTCTGCAGCGCCCTGGTGCCACGGTGCTGGGCAGCGTGTGGGTGTTAACTGAAGCACAGCAATTATTCGATATTAAACATAACGATGCTTTTCCGGCTCTGCCCTCTGCTCTGCTCTGGCACTGTCTGGGAGGAGGAAATACCAAGCCTCGGTGTGGGAAAGGCAGCAGCTCCCAGTTGTGTGTGCGGACTGGCCCAGTTTCTGGTTTCAGTAGCCCAAGCCCAGCTCCCCAGCCAGCCCCACACAGGGATTAAAGGGGGCTGCACACAGGGAGTGAGGTGGGGGGGAAGTACAGGGGCTAGAGGGGGCACACAGGGGTTGAGGGAGACACACTGGGATTGGGAGGGGGTACACACAGGGGTTAAAGTGGGGTATACATAGGGGTTGGGGTGGAAACACAGAGGAGTTGGGTTGGGGGCACGTGCAGGGGTTGGAGGGAGCATGCACAGAGGTTAGGGGGGCACACAGAGGGTGTTGGGGGCTCACATAGAGGTTGGGGGGAGCATGCATAGGGGTTGGGGAGGCACACAGAGGGTGTTGGGGTCACAGAGGGTTGGGGAGAAACAAGCAGGGGGGTTAGGGGACACACACAAGGGTTGGAAGGCACACAGGGGTTAGGAAGGGGGACATACAGAGGAGTTGAGGGGCACACAGAGGGGCTGGGGGGTCACATACAAGGGTTCGGAGGGGGTACAGACAGGGATTGAAGCGGGGCACACACAGGGTGTTGGGGGGATACACAAGGCTTAGGAGTGGGGCACACATAGAGGCTGGGGAGTCACGCACAGAGGGGCTGGGAGGGCACACAGGGATGTTCCCCCCTCAAAGCCAGCCGGATTAAAGCCTGTGCTTCGAATATCACCCCTGCTTGCCGTGTAGAGCCCGGTGCCGGGTCCCAAACCCGAGATCCTGGGTGCGGGAGCCGGCAGGGAACGCGGGGCCAGGGCAGCGCCGGGCTTCGGTGTGGCTGCAGCACCACCCAGCGCCCGCCGAGCCGCACGGAGCCGGGACGGGGCGGGCAGGGCAGCGAGCATCCCCCGGGGCATCATCTTCCCCGGTCCTGCCTTGGTGGAGCATCCCCGGGGCATCACCTCCCCGGTCCTGCCTTGGTGGAGCATCCCTGGGATACCCTGGGCATCACCTTCCCGGTCCTGCCTTGTGGAGCATCCCGCGGGGCAACATCTCCCCTGTCCTTCCTTGGAGCATCCTCGGAGCATCCCTGGGCATCATCTCCCCGGTCCTGCCTCGATGGAGCATTCCCAGGATACCCTGGGCACCGCCTTCCTGGTCCTGCCTTGGTGGAGCATCCCCAGGGCATCATCTCCCCGGTCCTGCCTTGGAGCATCCCTGGAATACCCTGGGCATCATCTCCCCTGTCCTGCCTTCCCCCTGCAAGCACCGAAGCGCTTTCAGGACACTCGGCAAGGTGACCCACTCAGGGTGCACCCCCCAGCCCCCCATGGGCAGGTCCCAGTTTTATAGAATCCTAGAATGTCCCGAGTTGGAAGGGACCCACAAGTATGACTGAGTCCAGCTCCCTGCAACAACCCCAATGTTCACACCATGAGGCTGAGGGCATCGGCCAAATGCTTCTTGGGAGGTTTAGATGGGATATTCGGGAAAAAAATCTGTACTGACAGAGCAGTGAAGCCCTGGCAGAGGCTGCCCAGGGCTGTGGCGGAGCCTCCATCCCCGGAGGGGTTCAAAAATCGTGTAGATTTGGCACTTCGGGACATGGTTTAGCAGCCGCAGGCTGGTGGTTGGACTGGAAGGGCTTAGAGGTCTTTTCCAAACTTAATGACCAGCCTTTCCCCTGCCCCGCAGCCCGGGCCACCCCTAGGGGCCCCCGCTATCCCCGGGGGTCCCCTCTCTACTCGGGGGTCCCCGCTGTCCCCGGGGGTCCCCTCTCTACTCGGGGGTCCCCGCTGTCCCCGGGGGTCCCCTCTCTGCTCGGGGGTCCCTGATGCCCTTTGGGGTCCCTTCTGTCCCTGGGGATCCTGCCTGTCCCTAAGGGTCCCCAGGGGTCCCGGGCTGTCTCTTGGGGTCCCCTCTTTTCTCAGGTGTCCCTACCGTCCTTGGGGGTCCCCACTATCCCTGTGGGTCCCTGCTATTCCCCGGGGGTCCCTGCCATCTCTGGGGGTCCCCGCTATTGCCGGGGATCCTGGACTGTCCCTAGGGGTCCCCTCTCTTCTCGGGGGTCCCTACCGTCCTTGGGGGTCCCCACTATCCCTGAGGGTCTCTGCTGTCCTCTGAGGGTCTTCTCTCTCCTCGGGGATCCCCTCTGTCCCCGGGGGTCCCTGCCACCCCTTGGGGTCCCCGCTATCCCCGAGGGTTCTGGGCTGTCCCTAGGGGTCCCCTCTCTTCTTGGGGGTCCCCGCCGTCCTAGGGGGTCCCCTCTGTCCCTGGGGATCTTGCCTGTCCCTAGGGGTCCCCGAGGGTCCCAGGCTGTCCCCGGGGCTCCCCTCTCCTCTCAGGGGTCCCTGCCGTCCTTGGGGGTCCCCGCTGTCCCCCGAGGGTCCTTTCTCTCCTCAGAGATCCCCTCTTTCCCCAGGGGTCCCTGGCATCCTTGGGGGTCCCCTCTCTCCTCGGGGGTCCCTGCCTTCCCTGGGGGTCCTCGTTATCCCTGGGGGTCCCTGCTGTCCCCCGAGGGTCCTCTCTCTCCTCGGGGGTCCCCTCTTTCCCTGGGGATCCTGCCTGTCCCTAAGGGTCCTCGGGGGTCCCTGCCATCCCTAGGGGTCCCCTCTCTCCTCGGGGGTCCCTGCTGTCCCTAGAGGTCCCCACTATCCCTGAGGGTCCCCTGCCATCCCCAGGGATCCCCTCTTTCCCTGGGGATCCTGCCTGTCCCTAAGGGTCCCGGGCTGTCCCTAGGGGTCCCCTCTGTCCCCGGGGATCCCTGCCATCCCTGGGGGTGCCCTCTGTCCCCGGGGGTCCCTGCCATCCCTGGGGGTCCCGTCTCTCCTAGGGGGTCCCTGCTGTCCCTAGGGGTCCCTGCCATTCCTGGGGGTCCCCTCTCTCCTCGGGGGTCCCTGCCATCCCTGGGTCCCCCCCCTCCCCCGGTGCCGCCCCCCGCTCACCTGCGGCCCCGGCGGGTCCCTGTTTCCCGCCCTCGCTCCTCCCCCCCCCCCCCCCCGCTCGGACCCTTCCCGCCCGCAGCCCGAGCCCGGCGGGACTCGCCCGAGGCGGCGGAGGGTGAGTGAGGGAGGGACCCCCGGGGCACCCCCTTTCCCCCCCTCCTCCGCGCCCCCCGCGGCCGGGTGCCCCTTTAACAGCCCGCCCGGCACCTCTGCCCGCTTAATTGGCAGAGGTTAATTAAGAGCCGGGGCTGCGGCTGCTTCCTCTCTCCCGGCTGGCTGCAGGGCTGGAACCTGAGGCACCCGGGGCCGTGCGGGGCTTGGGGACACCCCTGGGGCTGGGGGGACACCCCTGGGGCTGGGGGGGCATCCCAGGGGCTTTGGGGTGAGCCCTCCGAGGGTTCCGGGGCGGCTGCTGCGCCCCAGAGGGTTTTGCCTCCCCTCCTGCAGCCCTGATGCTCTCCAGCCTCGGGTGAAGCTGGGGCTGTGGGAGAGGGAAACTGGGGGTGCTGCTGTGAGACCCCCATCTCCGGGCACCGTGGGCTCGCAGGGTAACCCCTGAACCAGCTGGAGAGCGAGACCCTCGCTGCGGGCTCTGTCCTGGGAAGCTGGGACAGCCACGAGCGTGGGTGTCGTGGACTGGGGGCCACTGTGGGAGGTGAGTACCTGCCCTCGCTCTTCTCCCCCAGCCCCGAGTACCTGCCCTCGCTCTTCTACCCCAGCCCCGAGTACCTGCCCTCGCTCTTCTACCCCAGCCCGGAGTACCTGCCCTTGCTCTTCTCCCCCAGCCCCGAGTGCCTGCGCTCGCTCTTCTCCCCCAGCCCCGAGTGCCTGCGCTCGCTCTTCTCCCCCAGCCCCGAGTGCCTGCGCTCGCTCTTCTCCCCCAGCCCCGAGTGCCTGCGCTCGCTCTTCTCCCCCAGCCCCGAGTGCCTGCGCTCACTCTTCTCCCCCAGCCCCGAGTGCCTGCGCTCGCTCTTCTCCCCCAGCCCCGAGTGCCTGCGCTCACTCTTCTCCCCCAGCCCCGAGTGCCTGCGCTCACTCTTCTCCCCCAGCCCCGAGTACCTGCCCTCGCTCTTCTCCCCCAGCCCCGCGTTTCTGTGCACTTCTAGGCTCAGAGATCCCTTCTGGCTCCCTCCCCCAGGTGTGGGATGCTCCTCGGTGGGTTTGTTGGGACCCTCTGCAGAGCAGCTGTGTCCTGAGAAAGCCAAAGGTTTAGGTAGCCCCATCTGCTCTTTGCTCTCCATTGTGGAAACAGAGTTGATTTGGCTCCTCTCCCCTGTCTCCTGGCAGAGGCACAAGGTTCCCTAGAAGATGGGTGACTGGGGTTTCCTGGAGAAACTGCTGGACCAAGTGCAGGAGCACTCAACTGTGATCGGGAAGATCTGGCTCACCGTGCTGTTCATCTTCCGCATCCTCATCCTGGGCCTGGCGGGGGAGTCCGTCTGGGGGGACGAGCAGTCGGATTTCGTGTGCAACACCAAGCAGCCGGGCTGCACCAACGTCTGCTACGACAAAGCCTTCCCCATCTCCCACATCCGCTACTGGGTGCTCCAGTTCCTCTTTGTCAGCACCCCAACCCTGATTTACCTCGGCCACGTTGTCTATCTCTCCCGGAGAGAGGAGAAGCTGAAGCAACAGGAGAGTGAGCTTCGGGCTATCCACAGCAAGGACCCGAAGATCGAGCAGGCCCTGGCGGCTGTGGAGAAGAAGATGTCCAAGATCTACGTGGCAGAGGACGGGCGGATCAAGATTCGCGGGGCGCTGATGTGGACGTACATCATCAGCGTGATCTGCAAGAGCATCTTTGAGGCAGGCTTCCTCGTTGGCCAGTGGTACCTGTACGGCTTCTCCATGGTGCCCCGCTACGTGTGCAGGAGGGACCCCTGCCCCCACCAGGTGGACTGCTTCATCTCCCGCCCCACCGAGAAGAGCATCTTCATCATCTTCATGCTGGTGATGGGCCTCATCTCCTTAATCCTGAACCTCCTGGAGCTTTTCCACCTCTGCTGCAAACACATGCTCAGGAACATCAAGAAGGTGTCGGTGCCGGCTGGCCCGAGCCAGGACACCTTTGCCGACGACATGGTCTCGGCTCCCTACCCACCCAAGCACTATCCCTTCCTGCCCATGGCCGAGAGCCACATGTCGCCCTACCAGGCCTTCAACAAGCTCTCCAGCGAGCAGAACTGGGCCAACTTCCACAACGAGGAGAACCTGGCGCTGGGCAGCGACAGCCAGCCCCTGTCGGACCCCTACGCTCCCAGGGCTGCCGAAGCCCCTGCCCCAGACGAGAAGCTGTGCAGCCGGCCCGGGAGCTCAGCCTCTAAAAAGCAGTATGTTTAGTGCCAGGTTGACCCTGGCCGGCCGAGAGGATCCTCTTTGATCCCTCGTGTACGCGAAGGTGCTGCCTCTTCCCTGGTGCTGTGCCCGACGGACAAGCCCCGCTCCGGACACTGCCGGCGGGATGTGATGCTCGGGAGCAGAGCCTCAGCTCTCTCCTGTTTTCCCCACAGACCCTGCAAGGAAAAAAACTGCACAAAGTTCCTCGGGAGGACGTGTCCCGCATGCCTCGCCGTGGGAAAGGGAGAAATCCCTGGAGCCACGTGGCTGGGAACAGGCTGTCCCCGCTAGCGGGAGGCTGCTGCCCCTTGGGAGCGGGGACTCGGCCGGACCCAGGGTCTTGCCGGAGCCCCCACGGATGTGAGATTCGTGGGAAGCCGCTCGCCTCCAGCCTCTGCATGGAGCAGGCTGAGCCCGGAATGGCTGGGTGCAGCGGGGCTGGGGCAGCCCTGCTTGATGGGTCCTGGCCACCAGCCCCATCCTGTCCCGGTGACCCTGTACGGAGCCAGTGGTTCCTGCCAGGGTTTGCTGCAGGAGCTGCCCCTTCCCCATGGGATCTGGGGAGGTTAATCCCGTGGCAGATCACAGCTGGGGATCTGCAGTGACCCGCTGATCCCAATAGCTGCAGGGTCACAGGCTTCAGTGACCCAGGAGCGTGAGCTGCCTCTGAGCCCTGGATCCTTTCCCCTGGGATATGTGCCTCGAAGTTATTTTTAACCTGCTGGCCTGAGAATGGAGCTTTCTGCCTTAAAGGTGCAGCTGTGCAGGGCCTTTGGGGAGCTGTGTCCAGCCGGGCCATGCACTCTTGAGCTCTGTGCTTTCTCGGGGAGCAATTACCCCAGCAACTGATGGGTTTGGGGGGTTGTTGGTTTTATGCACAAGTCGTCATCTGCTGGGGGGGTGGTGGGTGGAAGAACCAACTGCTGCCACACAGTCACCTCGACTTCCCCGGCCCCACGATGCTGTGGAAGGGGAAGGTCCTGCCATGACCACGGGATGCGGGCACAGCCCTCGGCCGGCAGACTCAGTGTTGCATCTTCTGGAATAAAGTTGGATGAACGAAAAAGGTGAAGCGTGGTGTGACTGTGCTCCCTGCGGCGCCCAGCCGTCTCGCAGAGGGTGGGTGAGAGTTTGGGGTGGAGGGAGAGGGAAATTGCTGCCCTATGGGCGATGGGAAAGGGGTGATGGGGAGCAGGGGTGCCCGGTTGTGCTGCTGGTGATGCCCGCTGCACGCAACCCTCCCTGCTCTGGGGTTGGATCCTCTTAGCCCAGCTGTGTTGTGGCACAGGGTCCTGGTGACCCAAAGCAGAGCTCTGCCCCTCTCTCCTGGCCTGGCTCTGCTGCAGATAAACCAGCTGAGGCCATGGAGCCGCTCACGGCTGCATAATAGGTGGAAGTGAGCCGCAGATAAAGGCACACAATGCGGCTGGGGCTGTTGTTTAGTTTCTCCAGCCAAGCCAGCCCAGGGCAGAGCTTGCTCCCAGCCGAGGGCCTCTTCAGCGAGGGTGGGACAGGCTAAAAATACCCTGGAGCAAATGAAATATGGGTGATACTGGGTGATATCGCTGCCATCGACCACTGGAGGAAGTGGAGAGGGAGGCACCCGGCTGTGCTGCCCTTCGTGCAGAGCCTGGGCTGGCGGCCGTGCCCTTGGCTCCCATCCCTCCTGGGGATGGGGCAGATGATGAGGTGGAGTGTTAAATCCCTGGGGTGGGGGTCTGGGGTGCACACTGCCACCTCTCAGCCCTTTCCTACACTCTCCGTGAGGATGCCAGGGCAGATTCCATCCTGAAAGACCCTGCCCTGCTCCCACCTTCTCTTGAGGGACCCTGTCCTGCTCCCACCACTGCCCTAAGGGGACCCCTGGGACACCCCGGTGCAATGGGGACCCCAGCCCAGGGCTCAGCAGGCATCAGCAGAGCTGCAAAGCCCCACGGTGCTGTAGCTTTCTGGGAAGAGCAGCCTGGCGTGCTCGAGCCGGAGGAAATGCCCGTGTGAAAGGTAACGGTGCAGCCGCGCGGCGTGTTTACCCACTGGCAGCGCTCCCCGCTCACCTCCCCTCTGCTGGGCTGATATTTTTATTGGCACGAAGGGGAGCATCACGCTTTTCCAAACAACCCTACAAGGTGGAAAACAAGACAGCCGAGACCCCCCCCTCTCCTTCCCTTTGCCTGGACACGGTGCCCGGCTGCGGGTGCTGCGCAAACACAGCTCTGGTCCCGCTATTGTTCCCGTGTTGTGACAAGGGGTGGCCGGTGTGACCCCCGCGCCGCCGGGACCTCCACGCCAACAACAACAGCGAGGGGCTCACCTGCACCATGGGACCGTGGTTTTGTGGCCGTGGGGGCCAGGGTTGGAGCAGCCCCCCCCGAGAAGCACGAGGTGGGGGCTCTTAGGCAAATAAAAGTTTGCAGCTGATAAGGGCGCAGGCTGCCCCAGTGAAGCCCTTTGGCAGACACATAGCAGCCAGCCAGACACGCACGGCCTTTCTCACACCTCTGCACTCCCTCGTGAGTAAACAAGCCCCTCCGGTTTCTTTCTGGGAACAGCAGTTGCTTCTCCAAAGCTTGGCCCCATAATTGATGTTGAGTCCTGCAGGGGCTCCCCAGGGACATCCTCCCCATGAACCCCCTCTGTGCCTCTTCTACGAGACCTCATCTGGAGGATTGCGTCCAGTTCTGGAATCCTCAAGGTAAGAAGGAGATGGGAGCTGCTGGAATGGGCCCAGAAGAGGCTACAAGGATGATCAGAGGGCTGGAGCACCTTCCATATGAGGAGAGGCTGAGAGAGCTGGGGTTGCTCAGCCTAGAGAAGAGAAGGCTCTGAGGAGACGTTATAGTGACCTTCCAGTACCTGGGAGCCTGTGCCGGTGGCTCTGCCCCACAGCTGTGGGTTTACAGGGAGGTTCCTGCTCTCCTCCCAGTTAGGACCAGTTCATGCTGACTCCCCTTGCACTTTCCCTGGGCTGAGGGAGAGGAGCTACAAGGGCTGCTGCAGGGTGTCCTGCCTGAAAGGCTCCGTGCAAGGCGCTGGCCAAGCACCAAGGAGTTTATTTTTAAGTTTTCCCAGCACACAGAAGACAGCAAGGGTCTAAATCCAACCCTCTTGCAGGAAGAGCTGCAGCACGAGCAAAATCGCAGCAGAGAGGGACATAGGGCAGAGGGCAGTGAGATGCCGGCCAGGGCCACAGCACAGACCCCATCCCACTTGTCCCACAGCCCTTCGAGGGGAGCGAGCGCAGGCAGGAGCATCCTGAGCTCCCGCACCCACCGGGACCACCAAACCCACTCCAACCAGCACCGCTGCTCTCAGTGCACAGTGAGGGAAAAGCAGACCCCAAATAGCTCCCTTCCTCCCCTGGGCCCATCCCCGGTTATATTTAGCCCTCCACGCGTGGGCACGGCAGACAATGTGGCCCTGTGTGAGAACCACAGGCAGGAGGAAACGCGCTCAATAGCCCCGACGACTTCCCGCATCCTGACATTGTCGCGCCCCTCTGGCCGCTTCCTCGCACGGAGGCGATGGGACCACGGAGCCCAGCACCCTGTACCCATCCCGGGACGTGTCCAGCGGCTCCGAGAATCGTCCTGGTGCAGCACGAGGTGGGCAGGGGCTGCTGCCTGCGTTGCTTGAAGCTTTTCCTGATGTGGGGAGGTTGATGTGGTCTAAAAGCAAGGAGCCACGGTGGTCCCGGGGTGCTGGGATGGGGATTCAGCCCTGGCCCATGGGAAGAAGTGATGCTGAGCAGAAAGGGAACTTCTCCAGCCGTAGCTGCCCCCAGCCAGGCTTTGTAGGATGCAACTCAGTGCAAATCAGAGCTGCTCCTCTCTCACAGGACTCGAGGGCTTTTGCTGGACATAGAAAGGAGCCCAGTTGAGCACAGAACAGCAGAGCTGCACCATGGGGCCTTGGCAGGAAGAGGAGAGATGGGGAGGCTGGGAAAGCTCTCAGCCGTGCTTGGGGAAAGGGCAAAACCAGAGCCTGGGAAACAGCCTCGGTTGCCCAGGCAGGGAGCAAACATCCCCAGGGGCTGCAGGGGACGCGTCGGAGGGAGGAGGATGTGCCACTTGCTCTGCAGTGCAGCTGGGACGAGCACCCTGTGTCGCAGGGACACTGCACTGCCTGCAGCTCTTGGTTGCACAGCGTGACTGCGCTGCTCAGGGACAGGACACAAGAGTGTTCAGATCTGTGGGACTCAGCTCCCCGACTCCAGACCCCGAACCGCTCCACTCCTGCCCAAAGCATCATCGCCTTGCAGGATGGGGAGCGATGGCTGGGAGCTGCGGCAGCATCCTCAGCCCCGTGCAGCTGTTGTGATCTCACCGGACGTCCGTTGCGGCTCACCAGGTGTGCCAAACCGTGCCGAGCAGCCGGTGGGGGGGACTCTGGGCCCCTCAGCCCCACGTGCACAGCAGCTGTCCAGCCCCCAGAGCAAACTGGGGCTCAGCTCACCCCACCACAGCTCCAACTCACTGCCTGCATCCGGAAACCGCCACCTGCTCCTCTGACAAGCTGCTCCTGACCGACCCCAGGGAGCAAACCCGGCCCTGGCAGGGCAGCAGGACAGCCCAGGAGCTGCAGCCACTCTCAGAGCTGGTGGGGAGGAAGCAGCAGGGCCGTGCCAGGGGCACAGCAGCCAGCTTGCTGCTCCCGAGCCCGGGCAGGGACAGGCAGCGCTTCTGCAGCTGCTGGATTTGATTCCTGCTCTGTAACACAGGGCAGCCACAGCCGGTCCTGGCTGCAGGGACTTCCCTGAAGCCCGACAAGCCCTGAGAGGATGCTCTCCCACAAAACGCCATCCTGCAGGCCAGGAGGGGGACTCTATGCCTAAGGACATGCCTCCCCTGGCACAGCTCCTGGCCATATTCCCACTGCACCATCCTGGGAAAAGCTGCATTACAAACACACCAGACCAGACCAAGGACTTGCACTTGTGTGCCAGCTTGGGAAACCAGCCTTTAGCCATAATGCTGTATTCAACAAAGCTTCCTTTCGCCCTCCGTGAGCCACCGTGGCTGCTCGCCCCAGCCCCGAGTGCTCGCCGGCTCCTATTATGTCTGGACGACACTTCCCAGACAGTATATTGTTGGGATTCAATGGGAGGAAGGGTGGGTTTACGGTACCAAGGGCTTAGGAGAAAGGCAACGGCTCTCTGGGAAGTGGCTTCACCCCTGCCCCAGAGCCTGTGAGGAATCCACGGCCCCACAGCAGCGCCGGTGTCTGCCGTGGGGACAGACAGGGGTCCCCAGCACGTGGAACGCAGCTGGAAACACCGCAGGACCAGCAAGGCAGCAGTGGCAGCTGATGGGCAGGGGTTGCCCAGCCCAGGTGCCATTGGTGCTGCGTCCTTCCCAAGGGCATCGCTCCAGCACCGCGCGGAGCAGCCTTCCCGACGGATGCAAGGAGCCCAGGGGAGGAAACGGGGCAGCGAGGCCCCGACAAAGCCCAATTGTGCCCAGCCAGCCCTGGGAACAGGCAGATCAATGGGCTATAAAGGACCCAGGGAGCCGCTCAGTCGCAGGGTGAACAAAGGCATTTGGGAAGACATTTCCGAGCCGGTCCCAGCCAGGGGAAGGGACAGGACCATTCCCACCAAACTGCACACAATAGGGAACAGTCCTCACCCCACAGCCAGGCTGGGAAAGCAAGGGGCCAAGGGCAGGGGCTTGGTTCAGGGGACAGAGCCAGCCTGCCTGGGGGACCGGGGTGGTGGCACAAGAGATGCCGTTAGCCCTAGCGCAGGAGTTGGCAGCGGGGCAGGGCTGCGACAGCCCCAACATCACCCCTAGAGCCCTCCTGAAGCTCCTAACCCAGCCTCGACGGCCCTCGCACACCGCGACAGCGAAGGCCTGCGGGTTCCCGGCAGCACCGGGCTGGAGGGCAGCGATCCAGGCTGAGACCAGCAGGTCGGGAGGTAAACACAGCCGGGCAGCAGCCGTAAAGCTGTCAGCAAGGCAGGAGCCGGCCCCGAGGAAGCAAAACACAGCGATGCAAAACGCTGAACTGGCTGCTGACCTCAGGGCTTCGCACTGGCCATGACAGATTTATCATCCCCGGAGGGGAAGGACAGGCCAGGGCAGCAGCGAGGCCTCGCTCAGGCACCGGGGGAAAAAACAAGCCATGGAGGCAGCGATAACTCCATCCCCGGCACGAGGCCCGCAGAGCTGCGGCACCGTTACCGGCTGGCCCTGCTCCAGCAGGCTGGATGGGACACCTGCCACTGGTCCCCAGCGCTGCCAGCCTCTCCCACACACACAGCCCAGTGGGACCCCCCTGCCCCCCAGAACCCCACCCGGCACTGCCACAGCTCTTCTTCTCTAGATAAGGAGGCCGAAGGGAAGCCGGTGACGTGGCTGGCTGAGGGAGACACAACCGCAGCACGGGCTGGGAGTTTGGTGCGTCCTGCTCCTTCCTCCCCACCACTGCCAGGGCCCGGCCAGGGACCACGATGGCATTGCTCTCACTGTAGAAGAGGTGGCTTCTTGAAAACACAGGGAGCAGAAACACACTCTGAGCCAGAGCTGGGGCCAGATGGAGAAGACACAGAGGCCCAAGGACTGACAGAGGTTTATTCTGGCTGTCCCCATACAGGGCAGAGATCTCCCCGTTATCTACATGGCCAAAGCGACTGCCATGCTCCGAGCTTGACGACAGAAGAAAGGCCATGACTCCCACCTTTCCCTCCACACCCTTCCTCGCTGCAAAGGTTGGAGATGATGCAGAACGGGGTTCTCCAGAGATCTCCACACCACACAGGCTCCCATGGGTGTAAGGTGGTAGCGTGGTGCTGCGATCATGGTTCACAGAGCCAAGGGAGAGCTGCGAGCAGGAGAGATGCTCCTCTTGTCCCAGGCGGTTCGCCTGGTCCCCACACTGTGTCCCTCAGGTCCAAGTCTCTTCTATCTTCACGCCATGGAAACCAAATGTAAAGAGATGTGGGTGGAACGAGACCGAGAGGGTTTTGTGGTTCAAAGGCCAAGGACAGGCTGAGAGCTGATGAGTTTCAGACACGTTCCATCTCCAAAGCACGGCTGCCTGCCCGCTCTGCCACAGAGGAGGCCTGGGTGCTGTGTCCCGAGGGTGAAGAGCAGCAGAAGGGAGGAAGGTGGGAAATGTGCAGGTGACCGCAGAGTCCCCAGCGTGGTGCTGGGGGACACAGCCCTGTGGCAGCCAGCCCCAGCCCCGGGGACAGTCCCTCCGGGGCACTGCATTCACCCAAACCGCTTCATTAACTCTTTTCCGCACGGTTCCTGTTCAGCACGGCCCGAGGGGCAAACTCCAGCTTATCCTTGAGGCTCACCACCTTGGTCAGGTCCTTGCCTGCGATCTCCTGCAGCTTGCGGTCCTCCCGCTGCTCCGAGATGCTCTTCTCCTCCTCGGCAGCGGGCGCGGGGTGGCCACGGAGGAGCCACTCCAGGTGGTAGCCCACCAGTCCCACCACGAAGGCCACCGGGAAGGTGACGTACGGCGCCTTGCTGCGCACCGCAGCCCACACCACGGACCACATCGCGCCTGGCCAGGGGTGGGGGCGAGGTCACAAACCGGGGCCGGGATCACAGACCAGGCGCAAAGCCACAAACTGGGGGGGCGAGGCCACAAACCGGGGCCGGGATCACAGACTTAAGAGCGAGGTCACAAACCGGGGCCAAGACCACAGACCGGGAGCGAGGTCACAAACCGGAGCGAGACTGCAAACCGGGGCCAAGATCACAGACCGGGAGCGAGGTCACAACACGTGGACGAGGCCAGAAACCGGGAACGAGGGCACAAACCGGGGGCGAAGCCACAAACCGGTGCCGGAGCCGCCCGAGACCCGCGGACGGGCAGCGCCAGGGAGAGGCCCCGGTGTCCAAGGCCGCACCGTGGCCTCAGCACCGACCCCCGGGGCTCCGGGACCCCCGCGGGGCCCCCCTGCGCCCGGCCCCGGCCGCGCCGCCACCGCCACTTCCGGTCACTACCGGGGAGGGGGGAAGCGGAAGACTCAGGGCTTAGCCCCGCCTCTTCCGGTGGGGAGGTATATAAGTACTGGCCACGCCCCTTCCGGTCAGAGGCGCAGGGGAGAGGCGGCCCCGAGGCTCGGGCTGTGCCGCCCCCTGGCGGGGAGAGATTGAGGAGCGGGAGCCGCAGGGAGCGCCACAGACCCCGCTACCTGGTCCCCTCGCAGGGAGAGCTCAGCTCCTGCCCCAGCGAGGGCCCCTCTCCCACCGCACAGACACCCCGTGTGCCTCCTGCCCCATAGACACACTCCATCCCATCCCATGGACAGTCCTTTCCCACCCCACAGACACCCTATCTCCCACCCCATAGACAGCCCACCAACCTCTCACCCCACAGACACCCTATCTCCCACCCCATAGACAGCTCATCTTCCTCCTGCCCCATGGACACCCCCCTCTTGCCCCATGGACAACCCTCTCCTGCCCCAAAGCCACCCCATCTTCCTCCCACCCCATAGACACCCCCTCTTGCCTCATGGACACTTCTTTCTCATCACAAAGACACCTCATCTCATCCTACAGACAGCCCTCTCCTGCCCCAAAGACACCCCATCCCATCCCATGGACACCCCCTCCCACCCCATGGACATCCCATCTCCCTCTCACCCCACAGACACCCCCTCCCACCCCACGGACATGAAGGGCAAGTAGACGGGAGGAAAGGCGAGCCCGGTGCCGGCCGTGACCCCACGAGGAGGTGGCCGCTGGCCCGGAGTAACCAAAGTCATCTTTATTAATTGCGACGGTTCGTTACAATAAAAAGGGAGCCACGTGTCACGGTCACTGCACGGCGCTGGCCGGGGCAGGGGGGGCCCTTCCCAGGCACGTCCCTAAATCTGGGGTGCAGGGGGGAGCGGGGCGGGAAAGGGCTTGGGGTGGCTGAGCGAGTTTAGCACCGACAGACCCCCGGGGCGAGGGACCCCCGCTATGGGGGGAAAGCGAGCTGGGACCCCCCCAGCTGCCTCTGATCCCAACACCCTGGGCAAGGTTTGGTCCTGGATTTTCAGGAGCTGCCCGGCACCCACCAGCGCTGCCTGGGGGTGCCTGGTGATGCCATGGGGGGCTGCTGGCATGGGGGTGGCGGGGATGGGGTCCTTCCCCTTTCTGCCCCCACCAAGGAGGGCAGGATGCTTAAAGAAGGACGAGGAATGGGGACAGGGGAGATGCAGCTTCCTTCCCCACCACGCTGCTCCCCACAGAGGGAACCTTTAGGGACCCACCGTGCCCTTCTCCTGGCTCTACAGGGAGCTAGGAACACCACCCCGGGGTGTCCCTTGTCACCGCAGGGTACCAGGCACACGACAGCCCTGTCCTGGGGTCTCCCATCTCCTGGGAGCTCAGGGAGAAGGGGAGACCCCTCGAGGTGGTGTCTAGCAGCCCCGCACTCAAGGGGCAGCTGCTGGCCATGCCCACGCTCCCATCCCACCAACAGGAACCAGGGCAGAGCTGCCGTGGAGCCCGGCCCCGCGGGCACAAACGGGCTGCGGGCAAGTGTCCCATCGCTACCGCCTCGCTCGCACACTCGGGAAGCGGCTCCCACCGCTGGCGAGGCACCACGGGACCACAGCCCCCAGCCCCAGCCGGTACCCACCAGGCTGCAGAGGTGCTCCCAGACTCCGGGCTGGCAGGAGGGAAGGACGGAGAGATGGAAGGACAGACTGACGGGGAAAGAGGGCTGAGCGGGAAGGGGAGAAGCGCGTTGCGATGCTCCGTGCGAGGGAAGCGGGGTGGCTCGCCGTGACCGGGGGTTTTGGCTGTTCTGGTTCGTCCCACCAGCCTGAACACAGCGCTGGCCACGTGTGGTTTCTGGTTTATTCCTCGGGTTATATTTATATATGTATAGAGGGGAAGGAGCCCTGGGGTCCCCCGTGGCACCTGAGCAGGCGGGGGCAGCGCAGGGGAGCCCCTCGTCCCCACCTTGTCCCAAAGCCTCGTGCTGGCATTGCCGAGGAGCGGGTTTGGGGGGCTCTGACAGGGCAGGGACCGGGGGACCCATCCCAGCTGCCTACCAGGGGATTGCACTGAGTTCAGAGAGGCGGGGGGCTTGCCTGCAGCCCCCTCCCCTCCAGCCCCTGAGGGTCACCTCTCTTTCAGCAGGGACGCGGGCTTGGAGGGGCGCAGAAGGGCTGGGGGAGGGTGAGAAGGGGACAGAAAGCTGGGACATGGCCCCAAGGAGGGCAGAGGGAAGGAGAGCCCCGGACCCCGGGAGAGGCTGGCAGGGGCATGCGGGCGGGGGGCAACAGGATGGGGCAGAACCGGGCTTGCGTTCACCCACCGTCGGGTCCACGAAAAGGTCTAAGATAGAAAAGAGAGAAGCTGTGAGCGGGGCCAAGAGCTGCCCCAGGGTGTCCCCGCGGCCCCCCATCACAGTGAGCTACGGCCACGCCGTCCAGTCCGGGTAGAAAAGCGGAGGCTGCGGTCACAGCCGGGTCTGCGCCTCGGGGATGTAGATCTCGATGCTGTCCGCGCTCTCGGTGGCCGAGCTCTGGCGGAAGGAGGCCGCTCGCTTGGCTGCCAAGAGCCGCTTGCGGGCCTCCTGCCGTTGCCGGTCCACCGAGTCCAGGGAGCGCTCCTTCACCGGGTGCACCTTGGAGCGCGGCGGCTTCTTTGGTATCGGGGGAGGCACCTTCTTCTCCTCCTGCACAGACAACAGGGGCTCGGGGTGGGCACACGGCCAGGACCTCTGGGAAATGGGCATCCCAGTGCGCTCGGCACAGCCGGCGCTGGCACGTGCACCTCCCTGCACGGCACGGCCACGGGCACCAAAGCCAAAGCCATGGTGAGACGGCCCCACGGAGCCTCCTGCACCGCACCAAGCCACAAGGCTGGGCGGCATGTCCCTTTGTCCATCTGCACAGGTATGAGGGTACCCATGGTGTGCTGCCACTGCCCGGGCTGAGACCCTGCCCAGAAACACCCATCAAACCAGCTGTGAGACTGCGGCAGGAGAACAACCCCCTCTTTATCCTCATTTATGGGGTGGTTTAGCCTGGAGAAGAGGAGGCTGAGGGGAGACCTCATTGCTCTCTCCAACTCCCTGAAAGGAGGTTGTGGAGAGGAGGGTGCTGGGCTCTTCTCCCAAGGGACAGGGGACAGGATGAGAGGGAATGGCCTCAAGCTCCACCAGGGGAGGTTTAGGCTGAATATTAGGAAAAAAATTTTCACAGAAAGGGTCATTGGTCCCTGGTAGAGGCTGCCCAGGGAGGGGGTTGAGTCACCTTCCCTGGAGGGGTTTAAGGGACGGGTGGACGAGGCGCTGAGGGACGTGGTTTAGGGACTGATGGGAATGGTTGGACTCGATGATCCGGTGGGTCTCTTCCAACCTGGTGATTCTATGATTCTATGATTTTTATCTAGCTCAGGTTTTCAAGTGTTTGCTAAAAGCAATCACTGGTGACAGCCTGGCAGAAGCGGTTTGGGCACAGAGGGAGAAGGAGAGGCCTGGGGAGAAAGGGAGAGGTGGTAGGGCCCTGCCCTTACCTTGGGCTCCACAATCTTCCACCCGTTGGCCTTGAGCTGCTGGAGCTCTGCAAACTTCATGCTGACATCCTCGATGGAAAGCTGCAGGAGGTCCCAAAAGCCAGCCAGGTCTTGGAAGGTGGGCACAGGGAATGCATTGGGATCCTGCAAGGACAGTGTGTTGGCCATGTCTACCCATAGGAGGTCGGCTCTTCTGGCCAGGCAGCCTTCCCATCCCCAGATTGATGCGGGGAATCTCTGTCCAGTATGAAGTCTCTTTTCCATCATCTAAGGGTATGAGACCCCCCCGACCCCTGTGGCTGACCCCGTGGCATCGCAGCCCAGCACTCACCATGTTCTGCTGGCAGAGGCGGTAAAACTGCTGCACCTTTTGGGACATGAGGAGCTGGGCGCTGCCCACGGCGCTCCGGATCTTCTCCAGGACTGGCGGGGAGAGAGCAGACAGTCAGTAATCCCGGGATGCACAGAGCTTCTCCCCTGCACAGCAGGCACCCGCACCAAGCTTGGACATCCCAAGCCATGCAGATCTCCTCCCTGTGCCAGACCTCACTGACTTCTTGCCCCCACTCAACCTCTTTAGCCTTGGGAAGGGAGATGCTCCAAAGTGGGAGCACTGCGGGACCATAGAATCATGGAATCACCAGGTTGGAAGAGACCCACCAGATCATCGAGCCCAACCATCCCCATCAATCACTAACCCATGTCCCTCAGTGCCTTGTCCACCCGTCCCTTAAACCCCTCCAGGGAAGGGGACTCAACCCCCTCCCTGGGCAGCCTCTGCCAGTGCCCAGTGACCCTTTCTGTGAAAAATTTTTTCCTAATGTCCAGCCTGAACCTCCCCTGGTGGAGCTTGAGGCCATTCTCTCTTGTCCTGTCCCCTGTCCCTTGGGAGAAGAGCCCAGCTCCCTCCTCTCCACAACCTCCTTTCAGGGAGTTGGAGAGAGCAATGAGGTCTCTCCTCAGCCTTCTCTTCTCCAGGCTAAACACCCCCAGCTCTCTCAGCTGGTCCTCATAAGGCCTGTTCTCCAGCCCCTAAGCCCCAAGGGAGCCCCAGTCCCTCCCAACCCCGCAAATCCCCCTGACTCACTCTCCTCCGGCAGGTCGTAGTCCTCGGCTTCCCTCTCCATCTGCTGGCACCAGCCCTCCATCTTCTCCACCTCCGCCTGCAGCAGTTTGATGAACCATTCCCCGTCGCGGTGGCAGGGGGAGGCACGTCCGGAGTCGGGGAGGCTGCGGGAGCCCCGTTCCATCCAGGCATCCCTGCGGGGCACCTCCACGGTGTCGTACTGCAGCTGGTAGTCCTCCCGGTAAGCCCACTGCCCCTGCGTGTGGACCGTCTTGTACACCGCGTACTGCCGCCCGGACTCGGGCTCCGAGGAATGTCGCTGGAAGGGGCGCCCGAACTGCAAAGCTTTGTCCTCGGTGGCCACGGCCAGGCCAGCAAAGCCCTCCAGCTCCAGGTCAGCCTGCACGCCCGCCGTCACGCTGTTGGAGCGCTTGAAGCGCGCTCGCCTGCGGAGAGCAAGAGCGTGTGGGGACCCTCCTGGCCAGCCAGGGACAGCCCTGCCGCCCCATCTCCCCACCACGCGCCACCCTCTGCGAGGGGACCCCACAAGCAGGATGGGGCTGGGGACGCCGGTCTGGATCTTGGGGCATTCGGGGACAGCCCCGCGCAGCCACAACCTGCCAGTCCCTCATTGCCTCTGCTCTTAGCCCGTTTCCATGGCTACCGGCGCCGGACCGAGGATGGAGAGGAGCATGCACCGGGGCTGCGTGGGCACGATGCCGGAGCTGCCCTTCCATGGGCTGTGCAGGTCCTGGCACAGCATCCTCCCACCCTGGCCAAAATGTGATTTGCTGCATAATGCCCCAAGGTTTCATCTGCTCCTGGGCCGGGTTCAAACCCCAGCAGGAGATCTGAGCACAGGGAAATCTCTTCCCTGGGCAGCAAAGAGCCACGAGGGCAAAGGGGCAACCAGATCCTGCCCCAGGTGGGGGAATCCAGCCTGGAACGGGGACGGCGCTGAGCTCTGGGGTCTCAGCCAGAGGAGAGAGCGAAAGATGCTGCTGAGAGAGCCCCAGGGGGACTCAATCCCCCAGCGCAACGAGTGTGGCAGGTCTCAGCTCAGCCCGGCCGCGCGGTACCTTTTGTCCTCCTCCACCTGCACCCCAATGGAGTGGAACTCCCTCTGGCTCCGGCTCTCCGTATCCGAGTCGGAGACGGCCTCAACCTGCCAAAGGGCAGAGGGAGAGCGCTGGAGGGTGGCCCCGGGATGCGGCACAGCGGCTCGGCATCACCTGTGCCGCTCAGGCGGGCTCGGAGCCGGCTCAGAGCCTGCTGGGAGGAGCGAAGCCCACCTGGACGCCGATGGAGGGACGCCACTTTCGCTGCCGAGCCAAGCTCCTCAGCTCCTCCCGGCCGGGGATGGCCTTGATGATGAGTGTGGAGGGCTTGGGAGCAGCACGGGGCTGGACCGGAGGCAGGTCGAGGGCCACGGATGTCACCTTAGAGGTCTCCAGGCTCTCAGCCGAGTTGCAACGGGCCGCTGCATCTTTGGACCACGCGGGGCTGCGGGAGACCTCGCTGGGCAGGTAGCTCTCGTGGGTGGACTCGGTGCTGCTCTGTGCCGTGACGGAGATGATGGGTTTGGCTTTGGTTCCTGGAGGGATGGGAGGTGGAGCTTTTCTGTAACTGAAGGCTGTTGTGGGAGAGGCGCAGGATGAAAAAGCGCGTGAAAACACAGACACTTGCTCATCTCCCGCCGCGAACAGGGGCCCCGGGGGAACAGGGTTTGCACCTCGGCTGCCTGAGATCTGGGCTGGAGCTCAGAGGGACCATTTCACCCCCTAGAAAGGGATTGGAAACCACCCCATCCCCGTGCTGGCTGTGCTGCTGCAACACTGGACAAGGGGCAGAGGTGGGGAAACAAAAAAGAGGCAGAAGAAGTGGAGGGAAGGAGGAATGGCTGATGGGTGCTGGGGGCACAGAGCAACCCTCTCTCCAGGGCTGAGCCACGAGCGGGATATGCTCGTGCCCTGTGCCAGGGCTGAGCTGTGAGAGGGATGTTTATGCTCTGAGTGGGATGCTCGCACCCTGTGCCAGGGCTGAGCTGTGAGAGATGCTCATGCTCTAAGCAGGATGCTCACACCCTGTGCTGGAGGCTTCGGGGGCAGGAACAGGGGCAGCAGCAGAGCTTGGTGGGCACCCGAGCAAGCAGGTGGGGAGACGCGAGGGTCCTTCGTGCAGCCGAGCCCCCGCCGCCCCCCGGGACTCACAGGTGCTGGGCTTCAGGATGCTGCTGGTGATGGGCGGCCCGGCGGGGGCCGACATGGAGAAGAGGGAAAGGCAGTCGTCATCCTGGGAGCAGCCCGCCTGGATGGCCCTCAGGTAGCTGTGGCTCCGCATGCGGAAGCAACCGGGCAGGTCCAGCGCCTCCACAGCCTGCGACTCCACCTCGCCGAAAACCGACTCGCAGACGGCCTCGAACTGGTGGTTGAGCTCGTCGTTGATCTGCAGAGAGCAGGGGGTGAGGCTGGGGGCAGCGAGCCAGAGCCCAGCGGGGCAGGAGATGCTCGAAGGAGCATCCATCCCTCCCTGCCCCCTGGTGCCCATGATCCAGGACCCTACCTGCCCAGTGGTGAAGGAGCGCCCGTAGCCCTGTCCCCGTGGCAGCATTCGCGGTGGCGTGCAGCAGCTGGGACAGTTACAGATATATGAATCAGAATAGTGCCTACTTGCAAACCTAATAAGAGACAGTGGGAATAGAAGGGATTGCACCAAAAGCAACACATTCGAGCAGAGCATTTGGAAACGCAGCCACAGCGATCCCCCCGCCGGACCCCGCCGCCATCCCTGCTCCTAACTGCCCCGAAATCATAGAATCATAGAATCACCAGGTTGGAAAAGACCCACTGGATCATGGAGTCCAACCATTCCTATCAAACACAAAACCATGTCCCTCAGCACCTCATCCACCCGTCCCTTAAACCCCTCCAGGGAAGGGGACTCAACCCCCTCCCTGGGCAGCCTCGGACACTGCCCAATGACCCTTTCTGTGAAAAATTTTTTCCTAATGTCCAGCCTAAACCTCCCCTGGTGGAGCTTGAGGCCATTCCCTCTCGTCCTGTCCCCTGTTCCTTGGGAGAAGAGCCCAGCTCCCTCCTCTGCACAACCTCCTTTCAGGTAGCTGGAGAGAGCAATGTCTCCCCTCAGCCTCCTCTTCTCTCTTCTCTTACTTGGTCCTGGCCTGGTCGGCGCTGGAGGAGCGGCGGTAGCTGTCTCGCCGTGTGGCCGCCCTGGGCGATACTTTGGCACTGGCGTCCGAGTCGGCACTGTCCTCGTCACCCATGGCCTTGATGTAGCTGCCGCTGCGCATCCTTCGGCAGGGGATCTCGCCGTCCTTGCCTGCCCCTGGGTACCCGCTCCACTCGTCCTGCGGCACCTGGGGCAGGAGGCAGGTGTGGGAGGACGCGGTGGCCGGGCTCCCACGGTCGGGATGCAGAGCCCAGCGCCCACGCGGCACCGAGCAGCTCGAGCCTGGCGTGCAGGCATGTCCCAAACCCAGCGTGCGCGCACAGCCCGAGCCCAGTGTGCGTGTGCCGGCACGGCTCGCTGCCCTCCCCACGGCACCCCAGGGCTGCAAGGACACAGCTGGGGGCTCTGATCTCTCTAGGAAAGCCTCTAAATCCAGGATCCTAACAGCCACAGCTCCCCATGCTCCATGCATTCCCAAAACACAGGGTTTGGCCGCTGCTCCCACCTCGCAGCCCCCCCGGCAGGCTCTGCTGGGCCAAATCCCACCCATGCCAGCGCGGCTGCCCGGCTGACGTAGCGGCTCCCGGTCCCACCAAGCGCTGCTGACGCCGGCACCACGGGGTCCTTACCGGGCGGCGGTGGTGGGACGGCGTCCCCCAGACCTCACGGGTGGGGTGGCGGGGCCATCACCCTGCCCCGCTACTGGGGGGGCCCCAGCCACCCCCTGCCCCTGGCCAGCACAGCATTGCCTCTCCCTGTCTCCTTCCCCCGGGAAAGGGAGAGAAGAGTTAATTAGTTTTTAATTGGAAGGGTGGTGACCTAGAAGGGCGCCCAGTGACGAGTCAGGCGGTGGCACCCAGCCAGGAGCAAGTGGGATAAAAGCCGCGAGGAGGGAGCGAGCGTGTGGCCACCAGCAGCCTGGAGCTGACAGAGCCGACTGACCCCAAATCCAGCGGGCACGGGGCAGGAGGTGGCTTCACGCTGCCATGAGGGGACAGCGGGGACCAGCACGGGACCCCAGGGGATGGGGTGCAGGCTCTGGGGACACGGAGAGGAGCTGGAGCATCCCTGGGCTGCTGGGATGGAGCATCCCAGCCCCGGCTGACCCCACAGCATCACCAGCCACGATCCCCGGGGAGGCAGCCCCCACCCTGCCCAGCCCCTCACCTGCAGGTACTGATACGCTCGGTCTTTGGCCTTTGCCTCCTGAAGCATCAAGGTCTTCTCGGTGCCGCCGGCGCTGGGGTAGGCTTCGCGCGCCTGGCTGACGGTCATGGTGTGCCAGGCGCTCCTCTTGAGCGTCTGGCCGTCCAGAGACATGGACATGCCAGCGCAGGCCAGGCATTTTCCTTCCCCACCACCCTTTAGACTCTTCAAGGTCAAGTCTCTGAAGGCACTTTCGGGAGCGTCCATGCAGTACTGGGTGCCCTGGCTGGCGCCATGCCGGCCCGACACCATGTAGCTGCTGTCGCTGTCCAGGTTGTCGTCGGAGCTCCACCAGCCCATCATCTTGGACCGGTGCCGGGAGTCCACCTTGCGGTCCTTGCTCTTGCTGCGCTTGCCGTGGCGGGACTGGTGGTGATGGTGGTGGTGGTGGTGGTGATGGTGGTGGTAGCCGTCCCCACGACCGTCCATCTTGGCGCCGTTATAGTCCCGCTTGGCCGGCGCCTCCAGGGAGTGGGACTTGGCGAAGAGCTTCTGGACGGAGTGGACGAGGTGGCGGATGCGGCTGGGGCTCTCGCTGCGGGGCTCGGCGCCGCCGGCCCGCGGGTACTGCAGCGTGTGGAAGCCGTCGTGGTGCAGCGGCAGCTGCTTCTCGAACTGGTCCAGCAGCGTGGGGGGCAGGCGGTTGATCTTGCTGGAGGGGTGGGCGGTCGCCATGCATTCGTCGCAGGAGTCGTAGGGCTGCTGCGCGTGGTGCATCCTCGGGAAGGTGCTGCTGGCGCTGGCGGAGGGCGGCTCGCTCAAGGGCACGCCCGGGCACTCGCTGGCCGCGCCGGGGCTCCGCACCGGGCAGTAGGGATGCTCCAGGGAACACGGCTCGCTGGGGCTGAGGAGGTACGGCGGCCGGCCCTCGGGGCCAGGTTGGATGTAGTCGGAGGGATGCTTGCAGTCCTCTGGGACGCAGCGGCAGCGGTGGCCGGAGGAGAGCTGTGCCTGGCTACGCTCCCCATGGTAGCTCTTCATGGTGTCAGCACCCGCCCCATAGCTCCGGCATCCTGCAGGGTCATCCCTGCGGGCTCATCTGCGGGGACAGCGACAGGGACAGTGTCACGCTCCCCTCTGCGCCCCACCGCTCGTAAAATGCTGGGGATGTCCTGCGGAAAACGACTGAGGGGGGTTGGGAAGAGCCCAGGGCAGAATCCAGCCCTGGCCGAGCCCCTGCAAAGCTGGGCTAGAGCTCCAGAAACCTGGGTCTCCGTGGGGCAAGGGGGGGTGTCAGCTGTGGTCACCCCAACCTGGCTGCTTGGAGGGACTGGGAAGGAGAAGGCACCGCGGCAGCGATGCAGGCAGCGCAGGGCCTGCAGACAGTGAGGGAAGACATGCTGCCATCATCAGAAACTTGTTTTCTTCCCCAGCATCAAATATTATGAAGTGTTTCTCCATTAGGAAAGCAGTTCTGGCTGAGTTTTTCAGCTGCTGCGATTCACAGAGCGGCTAACGAGCTGCCGCGGGGGGGCCACGCTCTGATGTCTCCATCCAGCCCGTCCTCCCCACACAGCCCGGCTGCAGCACCCGCTGCGGATGGAGACCCACAGGCCACCCCACAGCCCCCATGGATGGAGAGACAGGGAGTGGAGAAGGCCATGCTGCATGCCAAGCATCCCCAAGCCGAAGCAGGAGGATGGATGATGATGTCAAGCCAGGATGAGTCCCACACCAGCCACCAGAGCTCCACGCACCCATGGAGGTTTATCTTCCTCACAGTACCTCAAAGCCTCTGCCTTTGGTACGACCGCAAATGAAAAATTACTTATTCTCCAGCGTAGCTCAGCTAATTAACAGGCATCATTAACGCTCTTGTTATCATCTTTGAGCAGGGTGCTGTGGGCAGCCCATCTCCAGACCAGCTGCAGGAGAAGGAGACTGTGGGATGGTCCCCACGGTCCGTTGGGCACACGGGCATTGGAAACAAGGGATGCCAGGAGGGCTGAGGATGTGTGGGGACAGAACAGCCACGTGCCAAAGGAACCCCGGGAGGGGAGAGGGGCTGGAGGCTCTTGAAGGGCGCGGGGGCGGGCGGCAGCTTTGGTGTTGAGCAGCAGACGGAACCACGGCAGCACCCAAGAACACGTCTGCCCTAATAAGCTTCCTTCCCGGCTTCAAGGCTGGATGGCTCGGTCCTGCGCCCCTCCCTGCCATCCAAACCATCTTGCTCCTGCTCTTAGAAGGCTCCCTAATTGCTGCATCTTAAGCGAAGGATGCTGCAGCCTGTTACAAAAAAGAAATGCCTCTCCCACCCTGGGAGAGCTGAACGAGGAGCGGGCACAGCAGTGTGGGAGGGGGCTGCTTCCCCTGCCCCAGGATCCAGCCAGCAATTAGCAGCAGGATGGACAGACAGACAGCCAGACTGGCTCCCAGCCCCAGTTCTCTCTCCACGGGCTGAGCTATCATCTCCTGCTCGGGGAGGGAGGCTCTCAGCTGATCCAAATATTGCTGCTGCAGCGGGAAGAAGGAGTCAAAACAGCTGAGCAGCCCGTCACCACGAGCCTGGCGGGCTTTGTGCTCGGCAGGAGGAGGAATTCAACAAAGCCGGGCCCCGCCGCACCGGAGAGGCTGTGCCACCGCTCTCCCGCAGCCATCGGGACATGTCACAGCAGAGGATGGGGACACGCTGTGACAGAGGATGAGGACGCGCCACAGTGTTGAGGTGGGGACATGCTGTCATGGTGGGATGGGGACAAGCCATGGTGAAGGATCATAGAATCATAGAACGGTTTGGGCTGAAAGGGATCTTAAAGATCATCCATCCAGTTCCATCCCCTGCCGTGGGCAGGGACACCTCCCACTGGATCAGGGGCTCCAAGCCCCATCCAACCTGGCCTTGGACACCTCCAGGGATGGGGCAGCCACAACTTCCCTGGGAAACCTGTTCCAGGGCCTCCCCACTCTCCTAATGAAGAAATTCCTCCTTATGTCCAGTCTAAATCTGCCCCTCTCCAGTTTATCCCCATTGCCCCTCATCCTATCACTCCAAGCCTTTGTAAACAGCCCCTCCCCAGCTTTCTTGTAGCCCCTTCAGGTACTGGAAGATCCCTCTAAGGTCTCCCTGGAGCTTCTCTTCTCCAGGCTGAACAACCCCAACTCTCTCAGCCTGTCCTCGTACGGGAGGTGCTCCAGCCCTCGGATCATTTTCGTAGCCTCCTCTGGATGCCTGTCCCCATGTCCCAGCAGGGCTGGCCACATGCAGAGGGCAGGAGAAGCTGCCGAGCTCGCTCCTCTCGTCTGTCCCATTTGTGCCCAACCGCAGACTCAAACCAGGGGGGGAAATCCCAGCCCGGCTGAATTTTGTGCCATTTAACACCAGGGTAATTACCACCAGTGGGAACCTACCGCCCACGCAATTATGTGCTAGGATAAACTGGAAGAGCATATTTACCATTACAAATAACTCACTTCTTGCCTTTCTTGCATCCAAAGCCTGAAGAAACTCCCCCCGGTGATTCTCCCACCACCACCCTCCCTCTGACATCTGCTCCTGCCACGTCTCGCCCTTCCACGAGGGTCAACGCGAGGCGAAGAGGGGCACACAGACCTCCAGCACACCCTGAAACTCAGCTCCTTCACTTCATTTCCCACAGGGCCACTCGGCAGAGGCGGTTCTGCTTCCCAGCAGGGACCTGAGGCAGGAATCCAAACCCTACGGCACCCAGGATCCCCCCAGATCTCTTCTGGGACAACTGGCAGGGAGGTGACAAGACTCTATACCACGTCTGGGTCGAGCAAACCACCCCGGGGCAGGGCAAGACTGGGTTTTCCAAGGTTTCCAGGTCAAACTCCAAGCGCTGGGGTCAATGGCGCTGCCTGTGGGGGTCCCAGCCCCCTGCCCTTCCCAAGCAGCCCCCGCCACAGGTCCCAGCGAAGCCCGTCAGTGGCACCTACCGCCCGGCGCTCAGGCCGACGCTGTCCTCATGGTCCCGGCTCCTCGGCGCTGGGTGTCCCTGGGTAGCAGGCTGTAGGGGAACAACACGAAGGGGATGATGTCCAGCGAGGAAGAGCAAGGGTTTTCCTCCCTCAGCCCACTCCCTGGGGATTTTCACAGCAGCCCAACCTTCCCTCCTCCCCGGAGGCAGCGCTCCTGCACCAGCAGCGATGGGAACAGCTCTGCACCGACACGTGTTTCGCCAAGCATAGCCCCAAAACCATCCCCAGCCCCATCTCTTACGCAACTCCCTGCCAGTGGCCACCTCGCCATCCGCTTTGATTTGCTCCGGATCCGGCCGTATGCTCCACAAAGCCTCTCCGGCTCTCTGGAGGGAGCAAAGGGATCTTTTTTTTCCAGCCACCAGCGCGTGCTCGGCCCGTTCTGCTTTGCAAACGAGCACGAGGTTTTGCCAGCACGGGTCCTGCTGGGGATCTTTATGGCTGGGGATGAAAGCAGGAGAGAACAAACACGCAGCGTGAGCGCCCGGCACCGCGCACAAGCTGGAGCCTGGGAAGAAAAAAAATAGAGTGGTCTTCCCACTTAGGAGCTGAGTAGATTTGACCTACGGTCGTTGGAAGCAAATAAATATGGAATACCGCCAGGTCGCTTGCACCGTGCTTTTAATCTATTTACTTATTTTTTTTCAACTCATTGTAAGCAAGGAGGATTGTGGAAAGCAAACATTTTATTTTATTGCTAATTGCTCTGTTATTTTATTAGGCTGTATTAGTAAAATTTACTCAGCCTGGATAAAAAAAAATAAATAAAGAGGGGCTTAGTAAAAGATCACCTAATTTAGTATAGAATTCCACGCCAAGTCATTATTTTCTTAGAAGTTGAATTAGCTGAAAGCAGCTCAGCAATGAGTTGTGGCAGGTTGGGAAGAGAGTGGAGCTAGGGAGAGGTTTGTCACACCGGTGGGGAAGGGCTGGGAGAGGGAAAAGGGGGAAAGGGGAAGGGAAAGAGGAAAAGGGAAAGAGAAAAGGGCAAAAGGGAGGGGAAAAAAGGGAAAGGGAAAAGCAAGAAAAGGCAAAGGGAAAAGGGAGAAAAGGCAAAAAGGAAAAGGGGGGAAAAGAGAAGAAGGCAAAAATGGTGTGGGAGAGGAAAAGGGCAAAAAAGGGAGAAGGGGAAAAAAGGGAAAAGGGGTGAAAAGAGCTGGGCTGGGGGCTGGCACCCCAATTCCAGGGGAATCACCCCTGGCTCAGCTACTCCCCAGCACATCCCTCCTCACTGAGCGCAGCTGCTTCCCAGGCACCAACCCCAAGGTGCTCCAGGGCTCAAGCCCCGCTGCGTGCACTGAGAGGCTGAGGACAGGCTGCTCAACAGGAGGGGCGGGTTATTAAACACATGATTAATTTTGGCCCCAGCCCCAGCTGCCTGACAGCTCCTTCTCCAGGGCCGGGAAGAGCGAGAGAGCGTGAGAGGTGCTGCCTCTGCTGATGCAGCGGTTGGTGGGATGAAAAATCCTGCAATGCAGCACTGCTTCTTAATGAGCCATTTGTCTTTGAGTCTTCTTGACTCATTACCATGCCGGGAGAAGGTTGGGAGTTGCCCCAAGTCCCCATCTGAGCAATTACTCCTGGAGCAGAGCGAGGAAATACGGCCGTGACGCGCCCCAGCTGCCAGGGATCCCGGCACAGCCACCAACACCGGGGCTCCCTGGCACAAGGCAGGTGCCTCCAGCTGCCACCGCGGCGGGGGAGTGCGACATCCCTGACCCACCTGGCACCTGCAGCCCAGAGAGCCCGGGGGAATCGGACCTGGGGACCAGGGTAAGAGCCACGCTCCTGATCCAGGATGGGCAAAGGAGCCAGAGCATCCCAGAGCTGCCAGGGCAAAGCTCGCGGAGAACAGAGCCTGGTGCTCCATCCCTGCAAAGCCCAAACCTGGATCTTGGTGTAACAGTCACGTCTTTAAAAGGCTAAGTGGGCAGCATCCAGGTTCGGCAGCCAGAACCCGTTGGCTGAGAAGCAAAGAGGTGGCACCAAGAAGGGCACCAGCATCCCCAGGCGGGTGTGGGAAGAGGCAGGGCTGGCAAGGAGGAGCTTCCCCTGGTCCCAGGCACCTCTAGACCCGTCAGCCCCACAGCGATGCCCATCCTGCAGGTACACGGCACGCAGGGAGCCACCTGCCACGGTCCGAGCAGCTGGAGCACAGCCCAGAGACCACCCTGGCGGGACCCTGAGTGCCCCGGGAACCCCGGCCCGTGGCAGCTGGCACAGGGTTCACGGGCGCTGGGCTGCGCCGATGAGCACCCATCACCGGTGATGCCCACAGACAGCCTCCCTCCCGCAGACACGCTCACATCTGCCCACAACGCCTGGGGCCGGCAGCAGCCAGCACGCTCCCCCAGTGCCCCTCCAGCAGGGGAAAGGGGGGACAAGTGACCCCAGGGAGCTCTGCGGGACAAAGACACAACATGAGACCAACGCATCTGCAGCAAAGGGACAAACTGGGGCATCCCCTACACCCAGTGCCCGGTGGAGCCCCGCGTGGGTGATGGGCTCAGGGTGGGTGATCCCTCAGCCCTGCCTCCCCATCAGAGGAGCCTTCCAGACCTGTGGGGCCACGGCAGCCACCGCAGCGCTGCCGGCTGTGCCAGGGCCCCCGGTGGGGCTGGATGAGCCCCGTTTCCCCACCCGACCCCTAGGCTGGACATTCGCCCTCCCCATCCACACGCAGCCCGCGTTTAAAAAGCCACTTATCTCCCCAGCCATAGGGTGTAATGACTTAAGCCGGGGATCACGCCAAAGCTGCTTTGGCGAGCTCGGGGCAGCACGGCGCTAGCAGCGAGTGTGGCAGCAGCGATGAGCTCTTGCTATTCCCTACCCAACGGCTCCGAGCGCCCAGGCGAGCTGGCCCCTCCATCCCTGGCTGTGCTCCCACTGGGCGCTTGGCCATGCCGGGCTCTTCCCTGCCACCAGCCTTTCTCTACGCCTTTACTTTCCCCTACACCCACCGCTCCGACCTCAAATAACACCCACGCCAACCTTGGCAACACCGTTCCATCTTACGCCTCTTCCCACAGGGATCAGGCTTGCCAGCAAGCAGGAGCTGGGCACGGCGAGGACGCGGAGCCCTTGGTCCCTGCACCAGCTGGGATGCTCGGGGCCACCGTGCCCCGTTCCCAGGCTGCATCCCAACCCCAGAGCCCCTCAGGGCTGGGAAGAGCACAGCGAGCCGGGAGCAAGGCACAGCCCAGCTCATCAGCGGAGGAGCCAAACTGCTGCTTTTAATGGATGGGCTTAATTTGCAAAGCTGATGAAAACCTTAATATTTAAATAGATAATTCTGCACGAGGCTCTTAGCGCAGGCGCAGAGCGAGGCGGGAGCAGCGCGGGGATGGGGGGCGCGCTGGCAGGACCGTGTCGGTCACCCAAGGCGCTGGCATCCCCATCCCTCGCAGCGTGGGGACGGCGCTCGCTGTCACCCCTGCAGCTGGCAGCACAGATGCTGAGGGCTGCTCTGCCACGGGCACCAGGCTCCTGCTCCATCACCAGCGTTCGGAGCATCCCAGGGGACACGCGGGGAAAGGGGAGCACGGGCTGAGCCATGGAGCTGCAAAGGGCGGTGGGACGCAGCCCCTGCAGAGATTACACCGCTGATATTCCTGCTACAAGAGCTTAGAGAGATTTACAGGATTTACCAGCAATACAAATTGAATATTTAATTATAGCTGCAGGGGAGGAGCGGGGGCTCGGCCACGGGGGCACGTGAAGGTGTGCGGGCGGTGGGCTCAGTGCCACCCTGCCTCGCAAAGGCGGCTTTTCCAGCTCTTTGGGGGGAAAAACCAATGCCAGGGCCATCAACTGGGACCGGGGAGCCCCATGCCAGTGGGACCGGGCACCCAACCTGCCCCTAATCCCAGCAGCCACTCACCGGCTGCCAACTGTGCAGCACAAACCCCGCAGCCACACGGGAGCTCCCGCAGGACCATCCCCAAATGAACCACACGTGTGGCCCCAGGGATGCTCGGGGGGAGCTCAGGGGCCAACCTGGGGCTGGCTGCTGCGTGCTTCTGTGCTCCTCCTGCCCCCACAAGGATGTCCCCAGTGACTCTGTCCCCGACAAGGCTGCTGGCCAGCTAGGGCATGGACTGTGCCAGGGAGCAGGTCTAGGGGCAGTGGGAAGGGATGGCAGAGCTGAGCACCCTTCAGGATGGGGTGAAGGAACCCCAGAAGAGATCTGTCACCACCTCCAAGGCCAGAGCAGGGGCCAAAAGCAGCAAAAGCCCCACCACCAGCCATGGGGACAGAGCTGCTGGGTGTCCTCGAGCCCCAGCTCGGGGGTCCCCATGGTGACACCGAGCCAGGCACCCATCCTGCCTCGCCCCGCCACGGCGATGGGGCGTGCGGCACCGCAGCGGGTGCTGCCACGGGGCGGGATGGGGGAGGATGGTGGAAGATGAATGAGGGAGTCGGGAGGCTAATGGCATTGTCTGGAAAGTAGGTCGTGTGCTGAGCAAAAAGATATTTATATCAAAGCTCGTTCCCCCGCAGAAGCTCCCGAGCCGGGCGCGGGCAGCACCACGAGCCCACGGCCGTGGCCCCGGCACCCCGTGGCACCCCACGTCCCCACAGGACCCCGCCTGGCCCCGCACCCAGCTCTGCCATCCCCACCCTGGGTACCTGCATCCCCCCAGCCCCAGGACCCGTGGGGTGGCAATGCCAGGGGAGAACTTACCCCATCGGAGCGGGTGCCGCAGCAGCCCTTCACCTTTCGCTGACCTGGCTGCGGGCGCCGGGCAGGGAACAGCACCGGGTTATTTTTATTTTCAGGTAACCTTTGCCAAGGTGTAATATTCCCATGGATGCTCCCCAGATGGACATTTAGCCGGCGCCAGGACGGTCACAGCGGGTGCTGCCCAGCCCCGTGCCGGCTGTGGCACCACGACCCCTTTCGTAGAATCACCAGGTTGGAAAAGACCCACCGGTCTTTCCTCACACGCAGCCCTGGCACCAGCCCCTCCCGCAGCCTCCGTCACCCCTGTCCTGAGCTTCAGCCAGGCCTCAGCCTTGTCACCAACCTCAGCCACCTCCTTTTGTGCTGGGTGGGGGAGTCCTGCGCTCCAGGTCCTCTCCTCACACCTCCAGCCTAGAAAAGCCAAGAAACCACCTCAGCCAGCCCAGATGGAGCCGGTGTTTGCCAAGAGGTCCTACCGAAGGCTGTGGATACAACCCCCCAGCCCTGCTCTCCTGTCCCCAACCCTGTCCCCAACCCCATCCCGCGCCGGAGCAGCCTTGGATCCAGCACGTGCGCAGGTTCATTTCCCATAATAGCTGTGTCGGCTGAATTTACAGCCTCACTCCAAGTTATTAATAACAATGGCCTCGCGCTTAAGTAGGGCTTTCCATCTGCCTCAGAGCCCTTTCCAGAGGACGTCTGTGTCATTATCACCATTTTAGTCCTGTTCCAGCGGGCAGGAGAGCGAGACGGAGAGGGGATGGCTGTGCCCAGCCGAGCTGGGGCGCACGGGGCACGGTTCAACGGGGCAACTCGGCCACGAAACCCTCTGGGGAGGCTGGGACACCCCGTCCCGGTGGGAGGCAGCCACCCAACGCGGGCTCGTGCCGGCTGCGCCGCAGTGATTCACACCGGCAGAGAGCCAGAGCCCCGCCACGCAGATAAATCCGCTTCAGACAGCGATAAACCAGCGTCACCGCACCAGCAACCCGCGGTGAAAAACCAAAGGGCGAGGCGCTGCCGGTGCCGCTCACGCACCGGTGCCGATAAATCCCAGTCGTGCGTCAGCGAGGCCGCGGGGAGGTCTCCGGGGTGGAAATCCCTGCGGCTGGAGGGATGCCACCGGGCTCCCACGGGAGATGCCAGCGAGGGAGATCCAGGCACAGGGCACCAGCCTGGGAACGACGCAGCCACATGGCACCAAGGACACCCTCAACCCACCCCCGGCACTTCCCACCCGCCCCGGGCAGCACCGACGTCTCCCCGCAGCGCGGCTCTAGCGGCAGATTTATTTCCCTGTAAAAGGGCTTTGATGTGAAGTTATTTTTTTGTTTACTAGCAACAAGGTATTGTAAATACATCTTTGCCGATAATTATAGAGTCTGGGCGCGCACCTTAATCTCCATAAAATATCAGATGCTACAATTTGCCTGATTTAATGAGATCGGAGGCTGATAACGCCGCTGAGGTAAGCTGTAAACTTAAAGGGGGAGGAGGCAAATGATTGCAAATGTGCTAAAACGCCTTCGTCCTCCTCCTGCCACTGCCACGTGCCCAGCCCAGGAGCGTGTGCCCAGCCCCGCAGCCCCCTGCCCAAGCTCCCAGGGTGGGTGCAGGCTGCGCCGCAGCAGCTTCACGCAGGGATGGGCATTTAGGGCAAACACTGCTTTTTATACAATTTACCTCATTAAAACTCCAAGAGCTGAGCGCGGCACCGCGCCCTCACCGAGCTGCCCGCAGGGCTGCGGCCGGGGGCTCCGCATCGGCACACCCCGAAACCCACGGGCACCGCGCCACGAAGGGCAGGGAGCCCCATCGGCACCATCCTGCGCCAGCGTGAGCAGCCGCGGGCCAGCAGAAGTGCTACAGACCTGGAGAAGTCTGGCTGCAAAGCTGCCTGGAGGAGAAAGACCTCGGGGTGCTGGTTGAACAGGAGCCAGCAGTGGCCCAGGTGGCCAAGAAGGCCAATGGCATCTTGGCTTGGATCAGACACGGCGTGGCCAGCAGGGCCAGGGAGGTTATCCTCCCTCTGTACTCGGCACTGGTGAGACCGCTCCTCGAATCCTGGGGTCAGTTCTGGGCCCCTCACCACAAGAAGGATGTTGAGGCTCTGGAGCGAGTCCAGAGAAGAGCAACGAAGCTGGTGAGGGGGCTGGAGAACAAGAGGAGCGGCTGAGAGAGCTGGGGGTGTTTAGCCTGGAGAAGAGGAGGCTGAGGGGAGACCTCATTGCTCTCTCCAACTCCCTGAAAGGAGGTTGTGGAGAGGAGGGAGCTGGGCTCTTCTCCCAAGGGACAGGGGACAGGACGAGAGGGAATGGCCTCAAGCTGCACCAGGGGAGGGTCAGGCTGGACATTAGGAAAAATTTTTTCACAGAAAGGGTCATTGGGCAGTGTCCGAGGCTGCCCAGGGAGGGGGTTGAGTCCCCTTCCCTGGAGGGGTTTAAGGGACGGGTGGACGAGGTGCTGAGGGCCATGGGTTAGTGATTGATGGGAATGGTTGGACTCGATGATCCAGTGGGTCTCTTCCAACCTGGTGATTCCATGACTCTCTGACAGGGTCCCCAGGGGTGCCGGGGACGGGCACTCGCATGCGCACGGCCACGGTCTCACCACGCCCTTCACTGGACACGGGGGTCTGTGCCACCCCAGGTGCCCACGGTGGGGGTCCCCTTCCTGCAAGCATGGGGGGACCCTGCCTGGCAAGCAGGAGGCTTCTCCCGGTAACGAGCAGCACTGTTTCCACAGCAACCTTAAAGGCCTACAGCTGCCGCCTCGCTAACGAACCTGCGCGCGTGGCGTTCCCGTGGGACGCCGAGCACCGTCCTGCTGCCCATCACCCCGGCCTCAGGCCACAACACCCTCCACCCCCACCCACCGGCACCCACCCCACCTGCCCCGGCTGGCGCTGGGGCTCACCTGCACCCCCATTCCTGCTCCGAGACCCCCGAAAGCCGCAGAGCCCTCGTGCCGGGTGGGACGGGCAAACCTGAACCAGCTCCAGGATGGGCACGAGGGGCCAGCGGTGACCTACAAACGTCAGGCTGATGGATTAATTAACTTCCCTCTTCCTCAGGCCGTTATCAGATGGAATAAGACATCACCTGAGACCGTTAATTGGGCTAATTATGCCAGTTTCAGGTTTTAAATAATTAGTGACTGCTGTCTCCAGCCTCACTTCCACGAGTTTCCAAAAAGCTCAGGTGGTTCCCAGCTCCTGAAACCCGTGAGACAGGGCAGAGGGGCTGAGGTGGTGGCCAGGAGGCTGGGGACAGCGGGGACAGCACCGTCCCCAACAGCACCAAGGTGGGAACCTGCCTTCTGCTCGCACTGGAGCTGGCTGGAGGGGGATGTCCTCTGCCTCGATAGCAACAGAAGGACATCAGCAGAGAGAAGGAAAGAGATTGAGATGAGATCTGATGAAGAAATGTCCTCCTCTGAGGGTGGGGAGGCCCAGGTTTCCCAGAGCAGGGGTGGTTGCCCCATCCCTGGAGGGGTTCAAGGCCAGGTTGGATGGGGCTTTGATCCTGATCCAGTGGGAGGTGTCCCTGCCCACGGCACGGGTGGGACTGGATGGCTTTGAGGTCCCTTCCAACCCAAACCATTCTGTGATTCTGGGATGAGGGGAGATGAAAGCAGAGGGTGAAGGTTGGGGGGCCGCGAGGAGCCCTCCCCAGTCCCTTCCTCCCTACGGTGACGCCTCCTTGAGGCTGAGCAAACCACACCAAACCACAGTAAAGCCCCAGGTCCCACCGGGGACCTAATTCCTCCTCGTCTGAGCGCAGACTCCCCAAGGGGAAAATCTCAGCCCAGCATCTCCAACAGACGCGATGTCCCCACGGGGTTTCTGAGCACGCAGACACGCAGCGTTCACGTCGGGCAGGAGCGCAGCCACACGGGCAGCTCTGCAAAGGGTCACGATGGCCAAAGCGATTCCTGGTGTCCACGGGGACCACCTGCCAGCCTGGCCGGGGCATCAACAGAGAGACGGGTACCTGCCCGGGTGGCACGTGCAGGGCAGGGGGCCAAGCGGTGCCACCTTAGCCCCCAGCTTCATCCTCTCAAAGAACACGGTGCCTTCTCCCAGCCTCATCCCCCGCTATTAATAGTCTTCACTAGCCTCCTCGGGAGCCATTTGCATATTTGATTGCAACTCCAAGGCTGGGCAGGGCCCTTCAATCAGCCGCTCCCACAGCCTCATTTGCATGGGTTGACATTCTGTTCGGGGAGCGCTGGCACCCGCGCTGCGGTCGGGGACACGGCTGCAGGTGGGCACCACGTCCCCAGCTCTCGCTGCTGTCCCGGCTGCGCCACCTCGGACACCCCGTGCCCACCCAGGCGCACCCAGAACCTCTCCAGCCAGCCCCAACCCCAGCAGGGCGTGATGGAGCCTCCGAGACCCACATCCCCAGGTGCCCTGCTCGGCTCGCCAGCCCGACTTGCAGCACCCGGTCCGACCTGCGCAGCGGGGCAGCCGGGCAGGGTGCGGGGTGGTGGCCACGGCCTCGGGTTGCCTGCCCGTTCCACCAGCCCCGTCTGGAGCCACCACACATCAAAGGACACGGGTAGGCGCTGGGGTGTTCCCAGGGGACTGAGGGGACCCCGAGTCCCAGCACACGCCTCGCGCCCCAGGGGCCACCAAAGGGTTGGGAGAAGTGCCCAGTTCTCCCATTTGGCAATGGTGGTCACCACCACGGCCACCATGGCCACCACGAATCATAGAATAGAACCATAGAATCACCACGTTGGAAAAGACCCATCGCATCATCGAGTCCAACCATTCCCATCAATCACTAACCCATGTCCCTCAGCACCTCATCCACCCGTCCCTTAAACCCCTCCAGGGAAGGGGACTCAACCCCCTCCCTGGGCAGCCTCTGCCAGTGCCCAATGACCCTTTCCATGAAAAATTTTTTCCTAATGTTCAGCCTGACCCTCCCCTGGTGGAGCTTGAGGCCATTCCCTCTTGTCCTGTCCCCTGTCCCTTGGGAGAAGAGCCCAGCTCCCTTCTCTCCACAACCTCCTTTCACGTTGTAGAGAGCATGGCCATCACTGGCCACTGCTCTGGCCACCATGGCCACCACGGCCACCGCCACTGTGGCCAGCACGCCGCAGCAGCCGCCCTGCGGCCCCACCACTCGCCTCTCTCGCAGCCCCAGGCCAGGGACGCGCCAGGCGGTGGCAGGAGGAGCCAGGCAGCCCCAAGGCCCCTGGCAGACGTAGCCAGGAGCTCTGTCCCGGGACGCCCTTGCTTCCCCCCAACTCTTGGCATCACTTGGCAGGGAAAAAAAAACCCGCAGGGTGAGGCGTGGGATGGAGCCTGAGGTTGACGGGGATCAAGAAAGGGCGCTGTTACCTCCCTCCCTCCTGCCTCAGTTTCCCCTCCATGAGAACACACCGGAGAACACAGGTTGGTTTCACCAAGGAGCTGGGTCAAACCCAAAACGATGCACAGAGGGACGCGACTGCCACGGTGACTGTGCCAAGGAGCGAATGGAAGGCAGGCAGGGCTCGAAGCACAGATGTCAGCGCCGGCTGTGCCGCTCCCCGGCAGCGGGGCCGTCTGGCAGGCAGGAGACTGGGGCTCCCCAGCTCCATCCCGGGGCCAACACACCGACACCTCAGAGGGGACCCCGTCCCCCATGTCCCCACGGGCGCAGCCCCGTCCCTGTCCCCATGGTGCCATGAGAGCCCGTCCGCCTTGAGACTGGCTCCCTGCGCTGCTCTAGGCAGGTGAATGAACTCCCATCCCATGGGGGGCTTGGGCACCACCAGCACGTGCCCCCAGCTCCGAGAACGCAGCAAAACCTTCCCAGCACAGCCAGGGACGGAGCCCAGCGCCGCTCGGCCTTGGAGCAACAGGGGCTTGCCTCCCTCACCATGACAAACGCCCGCAACGCGACCACCGCATGCCCAGGGCTGAGCACACCGTGTCCCCAGGGCTGAGGAGAGGTGCACAGCCCCAGCGCCACAGCCCCCAAACCCAACGTGCACAGCCCCAGAACAGCCTCACAAGGTGCTCAGCCCCTAAACCCAACATGCACAGCCCCCAAACCCCACATGCACAGCCCTAGAACATCCCCACTACGTGCACAGCCCCCAGACCCAACATGCACAGCCACTGGCTCTCATCCCCAGCTCAACCTCTGCAACATGCTCAGCCCCCAGACCCAATGTGCACAGCCCCAGAACAGCCTCACAAGGTGCTCAGCCCCCAGACCCAACGTGCTCAGCCCCTGGCTCTTATCCCCAGCTCAACCTCTGCAACGTGCTCAGCCCCCCAGACCCAACGTGCACAGCCCCAGAACAGCCTCACAACATGCATAACCCCCAGAACAGCCTCACAACGTGCACCACAGCCCCCAGACCCAACATGCACAGCCACAGAACAGCCCCACAAGGTGCTCAGCCCCCACAACACGCACAGCCCCCAGGTCCCCAGCACCCCCCTTCGCAACACGCACAGCCCCCAGCCCCAGGACAGCCCCCTGCAATGTGCACAGCCCCCAGCCCCAGCAGCCCCCACCCAGCGCTGCAGGGAAAGGGAGGACAGACCTCCAGGTTGGGAGCTCCTCATCCCAGCCAGGTGAGCTCCAGGGCTGCGCTGAGGCTTGTCTGGGCTGGCAGGGAGCCACACGCTGCACACTGAGATGGGGAGGTGGATGTCAGGGAGGAGGACTCAGCCAGGAAAGGGTTAGGAGCAGCTGGGTGGGAGCGTGGGCTGCATGAGGGGCTCCCACTCTGTTCCCCCCTCCATGCATCAGCTGCACCGGCACCCACAAAGCGGGGCTCTCCTGGGAGAGAAGCTCCATATGGACCCCCCTGCACAGAGCCAGACACGCTCGCCTCCCACCCATCAGCCCCTTCTGCTGCCCCGCTCACCCTGCCGCAAGCTAAGCCATGAGGATGCCCCTCTGGGCTCGGCAGGAGCCGGAGGACGGAAGCAGCGCAGCGGCTGGATTCGCTCTCTTCCTGCGAAATCCCTGTGGGCTGCCCACGCCGTGGCCAAGCCGCGTAGCGAGCGGCCACGGGCCCTGCCGGAGGTGTCCCCGTGGCCACGGCCACTCACAGCAGCTCGGCGGTGGCCAACGCTCCCGACGGCGGCACCACCTTCCAGCTGGCGAGAGCCAACGATGGAGCCTTCGCCCCCCGGTGCACCCGGGATGCGCCCACGCGCGCTCTCCGACGCGCTCCAGCCACCCCCGCGCTCAGCCACGCGCCCCCGGGAAGGGCGACCCACGCTGCAGCACCCCGCCGGCACGGACAGACGGACACGCAGACCTACACAGACAGATGGACGCGCAGCCCTGTATGGAGAGATGGACATGCAGCCCTGCATTGCTGGATGGACACGCAGCCCTGCATGGACAGACAGACACGCAGCCCTGTATGGAGAGATGGACACACAGCCCTGCACGGACAGACGGACACGCAGGCCTGTATGGAGAGATGGACATGCAGCCCTGCACGGACAGATGGACACACAGCCATGCATGGACAGATCGACACACAGCCCTGCATTGCTGGATGGACACACAGCCCTGCATGGACTGACGGACACGCAGCCCTGTATGGAGAGATGGACACGCAGCCCTGCATGGAGAGACGGACACGCAGCCACACAGGCTTGGACAAGCATACAGAGAAGCTCACCTGGACAGACACACAGCCACACACATCTGGACGGACACACAGCCACTGCACACCTGGACAGACATGCAGCCACTGCACGCCTGGACGGACACGCAGCCACTGCACACCTGGACGGACACACAGCCACGCACGCCTGGACAGACACACAGCCACTCCGCATCACTCCATCCTTGCACCCCCTGTGCCCCCCACTCTCCCTGCACCATGCAGCCCCCGCACACCCCGCAGCACCCACCGTGGCTCCCCCGGCGCGGGGCTGTCCCCATCCCACCCCCCAACGCCGAGAAGGACCCAGGGAGCCCAGAACAGGCACGTGTGACACCAAACCCCGAGGTTCAGCTGCACCGATGGCACCGACGGCCCTGGCCGAGGGGGCACCAACCACCACGGCGTCTCGCCCCAACCCACCAGCCTGGCCAAGCTGCACCGCCACGCGGCGACGGCCACGTCCAAGCCAGCGTAGCTCCAGTCAAAACTGGCTCACCCCAACTGGGAGAGGCCCCCAGTCCCAGCAGAGCCCCTCCGGCCCCGTGGGAAGCTGGAGGCGCTCCGAACCAAAGCCGCAGCACAAGGGATGGGATGCGGGCAGGTCCCGCAGCGGGCACCATGCCGGGATCCAATACCTTCAGCGTTCGCAGTTCTCTCGCTCCGAAGCAGCACCCCCACACGCCCACGGACAGGCTGTTCTCCCGCTCCGCTCTGCCCACCACAAACTTCAGCTAATTCCCAGCCCAAACAGCTCCCGGCCCCACCGGGGAGAGGGCCAGGCCGGGAGGCTCCGACCAGCACCCAACGCCCGCAGCTGCCGGCTCAGGGCCAAACAGACCCCGCGTGCAACGCCGAGCGCTGGCAACCACGCCGCAAACATCTGCTCTTCCAGCGGCATCATGATTCATAGGCTATTAATTGGGGCTTGGCAGCGCCGGGAAGTGTTTGCATCTCCTGGCTTCGCTCAGAGCCACAACTCGCTGCCGACGAGCTCCGGGTGCCGGGGAAGGAGCCAAACCCAGCACGGCATCGGCCGCAGCGGAGCCGCGCCAGGACGGGCACGTGGGGCACGGTGCCACGGGGGCAACGCGGAACGAGCCCAGGAAAACAGCAGCAGCGGGGCCCGGCGCTCGCCAGGAGCAGCCGGTGCCACCGGCACAGCACCGCGGCACCCAACGTTCTCGGAGAGGCCGCCGGCTTTGGCTCCCACCTGGCCGCACGTGGCAGGGTCCGTGGTTGCTGGTGATGCTCTTGCGAGTTCCTGGCTCCTGGCAGCGTTCTCCTTGCGTAGGGTCTCCCGGCTGGCTCCACGCGTGGGGCTGAGCCGCTCACACCCCAGGGTGCCGGCATCGCCTGCCGCCGCGGCATCGAGGGGAACCGCAGAGCCGCAGACAAAGGCTGCGAGAAGCCTCCTCCAACGACAGCCAAGAGAAATCTGAATTCAGCAGCTGATTAGAAACCATGTCATGGCTCCTTCCCGCTCCAGCATTTGGTGAGGAGCGAGCTGGGAGGGGAGGGAATCTAATTAGGATTGAGGACAGGTTGTAGAGGCGCTGACATGGGAGCTGCGGGAGCACAGCTGCTCGCGGGAAGGGGACGCCGGCCACCTGCAGCATCCCCCGGCCCCACAGCAGCAGCGAAAGTACAAATTAATTCTCCTTAATCTGATGGGCATTTGCTCCACCGCCACGTGCCGACGCCGCGGCTGCCCCAGAGCAGCCCAGCCTGCCCGCGGCTCGGCTCGCGCATCCTCCGATCCCCCTGGCCGATGTCGTATGGCCCCAGGGTGCTGAGCAGGGGACCAGAAGGGGCTCAATCCTGCTGGAAGAGGGGAAACAAGCCTGGAGTGCTGTGCTCAGTCTGGCCCTTTCCTTCATGCCACTCACTGGGGGATGAGGAGACACGGGGACACCAAGACAGCCACGATCCCGAGGCCACGGAGGCTTCGCTCCCAGCTCTTGGGGACACGCTGAAGGGTGCTACGCGGGGTCGGCAGCACCACCCACCGCTCTGCACCTCCCTGTCCCCTTGCCTTCCAGCAGCACCCACCATGCAGCCACCTCCACCCACCCCAGCACCAGGATGTCCCCCAGGACACATCCAACCGCGCGCCCCTGGCCCTCCCCACGACTCTCCGGCTGCTGGCACGTCTCGCCTGCTATTCTTAGCTCTCCAGCGCTGCGCTCTCCCGGCAATGGCACCATCTATTACTCGTATTGCCGGCTGCCAACCTCTCGAAGCAGGCAGCCAGGAGGATGGTGGGGCTTCCACACCCCTGGTGACCTGTCATTCGGTCCCTGCCGGGCTCTGGTCCTCCACAGGCTATTTCAGGAAACCTCATTTGATGGGCAGAGGGAGCGCAAGCCACAGGTTCAACACCTGAGCCAGATCCAGGCTCCTCATGTCTCCTCTCAGATCCAGATTTTAGCTTCGCCCGTGATGGCAGCAAGGGCCAAGAGTCACCTTTGGCTCCACATCCAAATTTGTGGCTGGGTGGGATCCAGGGATTCTGATCAGCTTGTCAGAGAGACGCAAGCACCTGCAAAACCTGGATCTGGAGCCCCAGCGCAGCAGCACCACCTGGGCACGAGACCCCAGCGTGGGGCTGTATCCTGACCATGCGCAGAGCCATGGAGACCTGCGCATCAACCAGCCTCGGGGCTCCTGCCTCCTGCAGGTCCCAGCTCATGGCTCTGCCTCGAGCTGGTGATGGGGAGGCTGAAGGAAAGGTCCCTCCAGGGACCCTCAGCTTGGGCTCCCCACCGCTCTCCGCTCCCTTTCCACGCCTCGCCCAGCCTGCTGGGCACCAGGCCTAGCAGAAGCGCTGGGTGCTGCCATCTCCATCTCACACAGCACAAACCCTGGCGCTCAGGACGGAGATTTGGGTACCGAGGGCTCAGCACCAACTCCCCCAGGCTGGATGGAGATGCCACAACCGTGTCCTCCCATTCCCCGGGGGTCCTGGTGCCCGGGCTCGGTGGGTAACACCATCCGAGGCAGCCCCAGAGACGGCTCCCACCGGCACAGCCCCGCACCGATGGTCTCACTCTTCCAGCTCAGATGCTCCACGAACACATTGATGGCTATTTTTTCCCTCCCAGCCCCGCCGGCGCGTGAATAATGCTTCGAAAGGGCTGACATGCCTTCTTCCAGCCTCCCAGCGTGGCCGTGCCCGGATCCCCGCGGCTGCTGCCCAGCTCCGTGCCCCAGCAGACAGGGAGCACGGGGCGAGGAACCGAGAGAGATGGGAGATGACATCCATTTCCTAAAGGAGAATCTGAGCTGCCAGCCAGATCCTGCCCTGATTTACCCCAAGGGAGGCCTCCTGTTCCCAGTCTGAAGTCCTGCAGGGGTAGCTGGCACCCCAAACCCCATCTCTGCCCTCTCCTGCCTGCTCGGGGCTTCGTGCCCGGTGTGGGGACGGCACAGGCAGCGTGGCCCGGAGCTCCACGCAGGAGGTGACGTGCAGGGCTGGATGTCGCGGCATGGGGAGAGGTCCCAGCGCCAACTCGCTCTGCAGGTTTGGCACAGGGTGCAGGGCTCCTTCCACAAAATCCAACGGTCCAGGGGAAGGAAGGTGGCGAGAGGAGCGAGGCACCCAGACCCTGAGGAGCTCTCCTCGCCTGCCAGGCTGTGTTGGACCATGGAGGCTGGATGCGTGGTGAGAGTCGCCACTCGACTCTTGCTCTGTGCCCGCTCCCAGCACCCTGCAGCCTGGCGAGGGGCGAGACCCCCGGGCTGGGGAGGGGTCCTAGCCCAGCACAACGCTGTCCCAAGCCCCTGCGTAGCAGGAGAGCACCAGAAAGGCTCGCATCGCCTTCTGGGGGGAGGACAGAGGGGCTGAGAGCTTCCCCCCAATGCCAGGCACACCTGGAGATGGGGGTGCCAGCACCCCTTCTCCCGCACCCACCGGGGAGCCACCTCCTCCCGGTTTTCCACCCCCAAGCACCCGCTCGGCGGTGATGGGCGCATCCCGGGGCGACGCATCCCACCCCCTGGGACCCGTCCCGTCGGGGAGAGCCCCCCCTTTCGCCGCCCGGGATCCCCCGGCAGCGGGACCCCCGCCTCCCGGGGATGCTCGGGGTGGCGGCTCCGCGGCACCGGCATCCCTGGCCCCCATCCCCGCGGCACCGGCATCCCTGGCCCCCATCCCCGCGGCACCGGCATCCCTGGCCCCCATCCCCGCGGCACCGGCATCCCTGGTCCCCATCCTCGCGGCACCAGCATCCCTGGCCCCCATCCCCGCGGCACCGGCATCCCTGGTCCCCATCCCCGCGGCACCAGCATCCCTGGCCCCCATCCCCGCGGCACCGGCATCCCTGGCCCCCATCCCCGCGGCACCGGCATCCCTGGTCCCCATCCTCGCGGCACCGGCATCCCTGGCCCCCATCCCCGCGGCACCGGCATCCCTGGCCCCATCCCCGGCCCCATCCCCACCGCTCTCACCGCTCTCTCGCTGCCTACATCCTGCGAACGGCGCCAGGAGGCTCGGCTGGGCTCGGTTCCTGCAGGAGCAGCTCGGTTTGGCTCGGTTGGTGCAGGAGCAGCTCGGTTGGGCTGGGTTGTTCCCGGTACCGGAGGAGCTCGGCTGGGCTCGGTCCCTGCAGGAGCAGCTCGGATGGGCTCGGGTGGTCCTGGAGCAGCTCGGCTGAGCTCGGTTCCTGGAGAAGCAGCTCGGATGAGCTCCGCTGGTCCTGGAGGAGCTCGGCTGAGCTCGGTTGGTGCAGAAGCAGCTCAGATGAGCTCGGTTCCTGCAGACGCAGCTCGGTTGGGCTCGGCTGGTGCTGGAGGAGCAGCTCAGATGAGCTCGGCTGGTCCTGGAGGAGCTCGGCTGAGCTCGGTTGGTGCAGAAGCAGCTCGGTTGGGCTCGGCTGGTCGTGGAGAAGCAGCTTGGATGAGCTCGGTTCCCGGAGAAGCAGCTCGGCGGGGCTGTGCGGGTGCCGGTGCCGGCGTGGGAGCGCGCCGGGCAGCAGCATGCGGGTGTCCCCGCAGTGCAGCGGGTGCAGCGGGTGCAGCGGGGCGAGCGGGTGCAGCGGGGCGAGCGGCGCCGCCAAGACACGGCGCTGGATTTTCCCCGGGAGCCAGAACGGGCGGCGGCGCCGCAAAATGGCTCCGGTGCGGGGGAGGGGGGAGAACCGGGGGGCGGGGGCGGGGGGGGACCGGGATGGAGCCGGGGTAGGACCGGGATGGAGCCGGGATGGGACTGGGATGGGTACCAGGCTGGCACTGGGATAGGTACATGGATGGCACTGGGATGGGCACCGGGATGGAACCGGGATGGGCACTGGGATGGAACCGTGATGGAACCGGGATGGGCACTGGGATGGGTACCAGGCTGGCACTGGGATATGTACTGGGATGGCACTGGGATGGAACCGGGATGGGCACTGGGATGGAACCGTGATGGAACCGGGATGGGCACTGGGATGGGTACCAGGCTGGCACTGGGATGGGTACCAGGCTGGCACTGGGATAGGTACATGGATGCCACTGGGATGGGCACTGGGATGGGCACCGGGATGGAACCAGGATGGGCACTGAGATGGGTACCAGGATGGGCACTGGGATGGGTACCAGAATGGGCACTGGGATGGGTACCAGGCTGGCACTGGGATGGATACCAGGATGGCACTGGGATGGGTAACTGGCTGACACTGAGATAGGCACTGGGATGGCACTGGGGTACGTACCAGGCTGGCACTGGGATGGGTAACAGGCTCATACTGGGATACGTACTGGGATAGGCACTGGGATGGGCACCAGGCTGGCACTGGGGTGGGTGAGAGGCTTGCACTGGGATAGGTACTGGGATGTAACTGGGATAGACACCAGGCTGACATTGGGATAGGCATTGGGATGGCACTGGGATGGGTACTGGTCTGGCACTGGAATAGGCACTGGGATGGGTAACAGGCTGGCACTGGGACAGACACTGGACTGGCACTGGTTTGGCACTAGGATGCACACTGGGATGGTCAACAGAACGGGCACCAGGACAGGTACTGGTCTGGCACTGGGATGACACTGAGATGGGCACCAGGCTGGCATTGGAATGGGTACTGGGCTGGCACTGGGATAGGCACTGGGATAGGCACTAGGATGGTACTGGGATAGGTGCCTTCCCCCAGGACCCAGCCTCACCGCAGCAGACTGGGGGCTGCAGGCTGCTGCCCACCCACTGAGCCCCTCGTACCGCACTGTGTAATTTGCTAATAACAATAATTACGGCACAGGCGGCTTAGAAGTGCAGCCGAACAATAACCTGGTTAAGCGGCAGCAGGAGCCAAACTGCGGCACGTGCCCAGCCCTGCCGCCCCGAAGCCGCCTGGCACGCGGCGGGGGAGCCCCGGCACGAAGCACGGACACAGCCTGGGGGGGTTTAAGCAGCCGTGTCCTGGTGGTTTGCACCCGTGTCCCAGCGCCGTGGTCCTGACCCAGGACACCTGTGCCACTGGGCAGGGTGGTCACCAGTGGTCACAGCATCGGTCACCTCATAGTCACAGCATCACTCACCTAGTGGGACATCTGGGTTAGTGATTGATGGGGATGGTTGGACTCGATGATCCGGTGGGTCTCTTCCAACCTGGAGATTCTATGATTCTATGATCTGGGGCTGGAGGACACGGGTGTTTCTCCAGGGTGGCCCAGGGCGTTGGGACATGAAAACCCTGCGAGGACAGCAAGGCTGGACCCCAGCCCAGCTCCATGGCTCTGCAAAGCCAACCCCGTCTCGGGGCGCTCTCCCCAGCAGCCCCATGGACCCCATCACCGTCCCCTCCTGCTTGAGATTCCAGCCTGGAGCTGGCACTGCCCCCAGCCCTGGCACGCAGAGAGCCCCCCGGATCCCTCGCTGAGCTGGGGGTCTCGCCCCACGGAGCCCCCGATGGGGCCAGCACGGCTGCTCCTCCTGCAGCGGGGAGCGCAGCTCTGCCCGCCGCCCTCCGCCGTTACATAAAGCGATTAAAATTTAATGCGTGCTTCAAAAGGGGAACGAGCTGGGGGCGAGGACGGCTGGGTGTGGGGCAGGGGCACCCTTGGCCGTGTCCTGGAGCCAGCAGAGACCAGCTCCCTCCAGCCAGGCCGGAGCAAAGCGCCCAGGGTTGACTGCGCCGTGGGCTCCCCGAGTCACAATTCCCACGGCGCGGGGAGAGCCTGCCCTCGCCCCACAGCTTCGCCTCCCCGCTGGCAGCCGAGCAGCCTCTAATAACCCACCAAAAAGCAGGCACGGCACCATCCCGGTGCCCACACTGCTTGTACCCAGCCCACCTCCTCCTGCCCGATACCTCCCGCATCCTCCCCGGGCACCGGTGAGCCGGTGATGGAGAAAAGCCCTGTGCTGGGGGGTGAGATGCCAGGTTGGGGGGCGAGACCCTGGCTTGGGGCACAGCTGAAGCCTCCCCAGCCCCTGCCACCATCCCTCCCAGAGCTCCCGTTTGTGCAGCGCGGCTGCGGTGGCGGCAGGAATCAGCCAGCGCTGGGAAAACACCATCTTCCACCCACGCAGCCGCCCCCAGCCCTGCGCGGGCTCTGCCACCCACGCCACGCGCCGGGGCTCGCTCGAAGGTGGGCGGCCACGAGGGGCTGGGGGCTGCATCGCACCCACCCACGCGTGAGCAGGGGCTGCCGAAGGCTCCGGCTGCGGGAGAGCAGGGAAATAGGGCTGGGAGCTGGGGTTTGGGGGGGCTGGGGGGTGCCCCAGGGCGCGGGGGGAGCTGGCACTGCTCCGGGTGCGGCACAAGCGCCCGCCGGCAAAGAGACTGGGAAAGCCTTGGGCTCATTCATTTTTAATCCCAGCTGAGAGCAGGCAGGATGCAGGCACGAGGCTCGGGCACGCTGCCGTGGGCAGCCCAGCTCACAGCGCAGGCGTCTTCCATCATCCCCAAGGGATGGAGACCCCAGGAGGGGATGGAGACCCCCAGGAGGGGATGGAGACCCACAGGAGGGGATAGAGACCCCAGGAGGGGACGGAGACCCCCAGGCAGATAGGAATGGTTGGACTCAACAACCTAAGAGGTCATTTCCAACCTACTGACTCTAGGATTCCTTCCCCATCCTCTCCCACCGCGGCTCAGCCCCCCCTTGCCAGGCAGGAGTGAACGCGCAGGGCAGGATCCGTGCACGAATGCCAACCATGAGCGCACGGGAATGTGCAGGGGTGGGAGGAGGAGGTGGGGTGCCCCATCCCCATCCTGGCTCCAGCGACCCCAAGCCAGCAGGATTGTGGCCCCCAGGCAGCCGGAGGGCAGGGCGCCAGCACCCAGCGAGCTACGAGGAGGCCAAGGAGGCTGCGCGGGCGCCGGGCACGGGCCCAGCGGGGGCCGGGGGCGAGAGCGGGAGGCACCGTCCGATCTTGCGCAGGGCGCGCCCCAAGTCGTGGCGGAAGCGCTGGATGGAGAAGCAGTAGACGACGGGGTCGAGGCAGCTGTTGAGGCTGAGCAGGGCAACGCTCAGCGCGTGCAGCACGTCCAGGGCGCCGGGGGGCCCGCAGCGCGGCACGGGGGGCTGGCTGCCCACCCAGGGGGCCAGCGTGAGGTGGTAGGGAGCCACGCAGACCGCGAAGACCAGCAGCATCCCCAGCACCATGGCGCGCGCCTGCTGCCGGTGCGAGCCCGGCGAGGCCGCGGCGGGCGCCGAGAGCGCCCGGGCGACGGACGCGTAGGCGCCCAGCACCACCAGGAAGGCGACGGCGAAGAAACCCACCGTGGCGTAGGCGTAGGCGCGCTGGCGGCCGTGCTGCTCGAAGCAGGCGGTGGCCCCGGCGCGCGCCGGGAAGGTCTGCTGGGTGGCCAGGGTGGGCACGGCGCAGCCCAGCCCCAGCAGCCAGGCCGCGGCGCAGGCCAGCGCGGCGCCCCGGCGCCCCGTCAGCGGCAGCTCCCGCCGCCCCGCGCGCACCGCGCAGAACCGGTTGAAGCTGATGAGCGCCATGAAGGTGATGGCGCTGTAGGTCGCCAGGTAGTAAGCGGCTCCGGCCAGGCGGCACGCGGCCTCCGAGAGCAGCCAGTGCCCCCCGGCTAGGTAGTAGGGGATCCAGAGGGGCAGCGTGAGGTTGAAGAGGATGTCGGCCAGCGTGAGGTTGATGAGGTAGATGCGGATGGCCTTCCTCACCTTGCCGCTCTGCAGGAAGACCAGCAAAGCCGCCAGGTTGCCCGGCAGCCCCACGCACAGCACCAGGCAGTAGACGACGGGCACCAGCACGAACTGCACCGGGTCGCTGGGGACGCACGCGGGGTGACCCGCCGGCCGTGGCCCCGGCGCTGAGCCGTTCATCCCACTTTCCTGCAGAAATAGGGGGAAGTTCAGCAGCAGGGCCCCAAACACAGCTCCTGGGGACAGGGAAGGAGCAGTGACCACGACGGGATGACCTTTCCAGCTGGTATCTGCGGTCGCGGCTGGGCTCGCGGGCAGAGCCCCCAGTAAGGGCGGCATCACCTGCCGGAGGGGCCCAGCCTTGCTCCTCAAGGGGCCGCGGGACCTTTCCGAGCCCAACCCCAGCCACGTGCCCCCACGCCGAGTGGGAGCCCCAGAGCTTTCCCGCAGCTGCATCGCGGCCGAGGGGCTGAGCGGCGCCCGGCTGCACCCGGAGGTGCTGGGCTGGCTCCGGCTGGCAGCCACGGGGCTTAACACGTCCCACGCAGCGCGTGCCGGCTGGGGGGTACCCGGCCCCCATCCCGCTCCCAGCACCCCAAATCCCGCAGCGCATCCGTGGGGAAATCACCCACCGGCACCGGCGCGGAGGGATGCTGGCGCGGGGCAGGGGTGGAAGCAGCCCCTGCAGCTTTGCCACCCCGCTGTTTGCTGGTGCTGGAAATGGAAAACCACGTCGTGCCGCAACGGCTGCATCTCGGGGCTGCAGCGATTTCACCTCCATCGCTGCCTGCCCACACCTCACCAGCAGCACTGACTCACCCGGCGGGTGTTTTCCAGCACCCAGTACGGGGCTGAGGGATGGGGGGCACAGGCTGTGGAGCTGGGGGGAGGATTCAGGGCTCATCCTGAGGGGCTTCAGTCGTCCTGCAGACCCCCAAGGAGCCCCCAGCTCCTGAATCCCCCTTCCAGCCCCCTTCCCCGCACCAGTTTGCTCCGAGATAGCTACTTACCCCACTGAGTCCGTGCATCCCCAGCCTGCTCCTCGCTGTCTGGTCCAACCACGCTGGGAAAGGCTTTAAGTGGCGGGGGGAGGCAGAGGCTGCTCGATCCCCTCCTCTATCCTCATCCCGAGCCCCCGTGGGATGCAGGGAGGGCAGCTGGAGCGGGGCGAGCACCTGCGGGTGTTTGTAACGGGGGATTCCTTGCTGGAGCCTCGCTAAGACCCCCCGCGCCGGCGGACGGGGTGGGGGGAGCCCTGTCCGGGACTGTTTCCCAGGGCCCTTCTCCCACCCACGCTGGGATGAAAGCAGCAGAGGGTCAAGTTTCCAGACTTGGCAGCTGGGGGAAAAGAGGGGATGCCCTGGAAGGGATCAAAGCAGGAATCTGCCTGCTCTCAGCGCTGTTGTTGGCTTCAAAGCTGGATTTAAGGGGAGCGGCACCCCCACAAGCTCTGCGAGCGCCTGACTCGCTGCTTTGTGTGGCTGTGCGATCTGTGGACGTTCCTTCAGGACACCAAAGGTGCCACCTCCAGGTGGTTCAGGTCCCGCTGCGGGTATGGATGCGTTTGTTGTATCATAGAATCATGGAATGGTTTGGGTTGGAAGGGACCTCAAAGCCCATCCAGTCCCACCCCTGCCATGGGCAGGGACACCTCCCACTGGATCAGGGGCTCCAAGCCCCATCCAACCTGGCCTTGAACCCCTCCAGGGATGGGGATTCCACCTGGGCAGCCTCTGCCAGGGCTTCACCATTCTTCTGGTAAAGAAATTTTTCCTAATATTCCATCTAAACCTTCCCTGGTGCATCTTGAGGTCTTTTCTTCTTGTCCCATCACTCACTTGGGAGAAGGAGATGTCCCCTCAGCCCCTGTGGCTCAGCAGCAATAACCAGGGGAGGCAAAACCTGTAAAACAAGAGGCTTTATTCCAAAATACGAAAGCCCCCAGCTCGGCGTGGCTGAAGGCTGGGAAGAGCCAGACCCCTTGTGCGGATTTAGCAGCGGAGGCGCTGGAGGTGCCACCGTCCCACAGCGCAGGGGCAACCAGCACTGGGGTCCCCAGCAGCAGCAGGAGATGATGCATCGTGCACCAGCGGCAGGTGACCTCGCGGGATGCGACGTCCCCGAAATTACCGTAAGGGCATCGCTCCCCAGCTCCGGTCACTGGAACTTGGCCTTGGCGGGGGCCGCGTAGCCGCGGATGTTGAGCAGCAGGAGGAGGCCGAGGCAGAGGGTGGCGGGGGCGCACATGGCCAGGGGCTCCTGCAGCACCAGCAGCGTGTAGATGGCACCTGGGCGAGAAGCGGAGCATGGGAACCGCGGGCTCCTACCCCAGCGCCACCCCAGACCCCGCGCGGGGCGGCAGGTGCCCGCTGCTGGCTCTCACCGATCATGATGACGCTGAGGATGAAGTTGCTGATCTCCTGCAGGAGCTGGGGACCGAACGCCAGCAGCAGCCCGGCCACCACCTCCACCCAGCCCACCACCTCCAGGTAGCGGCCGGGCTCCGGCGTGAAGCCGAACTCCTTCAGGGGAAAGACCTCGGCGAACCGCACGAACTCCGACTTCTGGGAAGGGCAGGAGGGAGCGGAGCTGCCCTGAGCCAGGGGCTGGGGGGCACAACTCCTCCTGCAGGGTCTGCCCTGCTCAGCCCTGCGCCCCAAGATGCTCACGTTCACACCTACTGAAAGGCTCAGCCCAGCATCCTCGCCCCCCAACCCGCTCGTTCGCCCCCCAAGGACTCAGCCCTGCACCCCAAAGTGCTCAACCCCACATCCCAGCACCCCGACCCGCTTGCTGCCCCCCAAGGGTTCAGTCCCACAACTCAGCACCCCAACCCTCTCATTGCCCCCCAAGAGCTCAGCCCTTCATCCCAGCACCCCAACCTGCTCGCTCACACCCAAGGGATCAGCTCTGCACCCCAAGGTGCTCAGACCCATATCCCAGCACCCCAACCCACTCGTTGCCCCCCAAGGGCTCAGCCCCGCATCCCTGCACCCCACCTTCTTATTCCCCACCGAGGGCTCAGCTCTACATCCTCAGGGCTCAGCCCCTCATCCTCAGGGCTCAGCCCCTCATCCCAACCACCAAGGGCTCAGCTCTGAACCCCAACATGCTCAGACCCCCAACCCGCTTGTTGCCCCCAAGGGGGGGGGCACTCAGTCCTGCACCCCAAGACCTCAGCCCTGCTCCCCAAAGTGTTCATCTCTGCACCCCAAGACCTCATCTCTGCACCCCAAGAGCTCAGCTCTGCTCCCAAAGGTTTCAGCCCTGCTCCCCAAGGGCTTATCTCCGCACCCTAAAGTACTCAGGTCTGCACCCCAAGTGCTCAGCCCTGCACCCCAAGAGCTCACCCATGCTCCCCAAGAGCTCAGCCCTGAACCCCAAAGTGCTTGTCTCCACCCCAAGGGCTCAGCTTTGCACCCCAAGGGCTCAGCTTTGCACCCCAAAGTGCTCAGCCCTGCTTCCCAAGGGCTTATCTCTGCACCTCAAGTACTCACATCTGCACCCCAAGAGCTCAGCCTTGCTCCCCAACTGCTCAGCTTTGCACCCCAAGAGCTCACCCGTGCACCTCAAGAGCTCAGCCTTGTTCCCCAAATGCTCAGCCCTGCACCCCAAGAGATCAGCCCCGCTCCCCAAGAGCTCATCTCTGCACCCTAAAGGCTCAGCCTTGCTCCCCAAGAGCTCATCTCTGCACCCCAGGAGCTCATCTCCACACCCCAAGAGCTCAGCCCCACTCCCCAAGAGCTCATCTCTGCACCCCAAGAGCTCAACCTTGTTCCCCAAGAGCTCAGCTTTGCACCCCAAGAGCTCATCTCTGCACCCCAAGAGCTCAGCCCCGCTCCCCAAGAGCTCATCTCTGCACCCCAAGAGCTCAGCCCTGCTCCCCAAGAGCTCAGCCCTGCTCCCCAAGAGCTCATGTCTGCACCCCAAGAGCTCAGCCCCGCTCCCCAAGAGCTCATCTCTGCACCCCAAGAGCTCATGTCTGCACCCCAAGAGCTCAGCCCTGCTCCCCAAGAGCTCACCTCCGCACCCCAGGAGCCCAGCCCCGCTGCCGAAGGTTTCACCCCCGCTCCCCGCGGCCTCAGCCCCCCCCCCAGCGCCCCCTCCGCCCCCTCACCATGTGCCGGTGCAGCTCGGCCGAGGGCAGCTCCGAGAGCTTCCCCGCCCCCGCCAGCGCGAAGAAGACGCCGAGCAGGACGCGGAGGGCGGCGAACGGCGGCGCCATGGCCGGGCGGGGCCGGGATCCGAGCGGGAGCGGGTCCCCCCGGGGCCGGGGGAAGCTCCGAGCGCAGCTTCGCCCCCCCCCGAGCCGCAGCGGGGAATAAACGGGGGAGGCGAGGGGGGGTGGTGCGGGCAGTGGCAGCAAAGGGACACGGGGAGAGGAGAGCGGGGGTGGGGGGACAGCCCTAGGGACACTGGCAGAATGGGTGTGGACATGGCTAGGGACACTGGCATGGAGGGACATCCCTAGGGACACAGGTAGAAGGGGTAGGGACACCGCAGGGACATCCCTAGGGACACCAGCAGAAGGGGTAGGGACACCGCAGGGACATCCCTAGGGACACTGGCATGAAGGGACAGCCCTAGGGACACAGGTAGAAGGGGTAGGGACATCCCTAGGGATACTGGCAGGGAGGGACAGCCCTAGGGACACCAGCAGAATGGGTAGGGACACCGCAGGGACATCCCTAGGGATACTGGCGGGGAGGGACAGTCCCAGAGACACTGGCAGAACGGGTAGGGACACCGCAGGGACATCCCTAGGGACACTGGCAGGGAGGGACAGCCATAGGGACACAGGTAGAAGGGGTAGGAACACCGCAGGGACATCCCTAGGGACACCAGCAGAATGGGTAGGGACACCGCAGGGACAGCCCTAGGGACACTGGCATGGAGGGACAGCCCTAGGGACACAGGTAGAAGGGGTAGGAACACCGCAGGGACATCCCTAGGGACACCAGCAGAATGGGTAGGGACACCGCAGGGACAGCCCTAGGGACACTGGCAGGGAGGGACAGCCCTAGGGACACCGGCAGAATGGGTAGGGACGTCCCTAGGGACACAGCAGGGACATCTCTAGGGGAACTTGAGGGAGGGACATCCCTAGGGACACAGGCAGAACAGGTAGGGACATCCCATCCCTAGGGATGCAGGAGAAAACAGGCAGGGACACTGGGACACCAGTGGAATGGGCATCACTAGGGACAGTGGCAGAATGGGTAAGGACAGTGGCATGGACACCATTAGAATAGGCAGGGATTCAAGCAGGGACACCAATAGACCAGGCAGGGACGCTGGAAGGGACACTGGTGGAACAGGCATCGCCAGGGACACGGGCAGAGGGAGCATGGACGCTGGCAGGGACAGCAGCAGCGCTGCCCGCAGCCTCCCAGGCAGGAGCGTTTCCAGGGATAGGGACAAGGACACGGGTCCCAGCAGCCCCCAGGGAGCTGGCTAACCCAGCAGCCACAGGATTCCCCCAGCAGGGCCCAGCCGGGAGGATGGAAGAGGCTGGGATGATGGAAGCCGCTGCTGCTCTCCCTGCGTCACCAACTGCGCCAGCAGCCGCCGAGGCTCCCGGGAAAAGCAGCTCAGGAATGGCTAGAGACAGGGCAGGGGCGTTGCTGTAATTCAAGTGGAAATGGTTTTTAACACAAATAAATCATGAAAGAGCAGGAATCGCTTCTCTGGGTGCACCGTGCGGGGGGCCTGGACCAGCACCAACGCCGTGCGGCCGCTGCGCTGAGGTCGCTTGGCTTTATGGGGCGCAGCAGCCGCACTATTTTTGTCCCTGACAACACGCTGTTCCCTGGCTCTGCTGGGAGAGTCGCAGCGAGGGCAGCAGAAGAGCTGCTCGCGATGATTCAGAGCTTCTCCCTGCTAGCTCACACGCTGAGGGATGATGAACAGCAACAGGCTGAGGCAGGCTCCTGCCTCTCCCCTCTCAGAAATCCCTGTGGGGGAGGAAGGATAAAAAAAGGAGCCCAAATTCCCAAAAAAGGGCTTGCAGCAGCTTGGGGTTGTGGCTCCCGTGTACAGGTGATACCCCAGTGTTTGTTACCCAAGCAAGCCAGGGTGACAGCTACCCTCCGGAATCATCTTCCCTCAGCTTGAAAAGCGGCTCCTTTCCCCAACAGCAGTTTGGTCACAGAGCAGAGTCCACTCAGGACAGAGATTAGGCTTGTGCAAACATGGTAAACACAAGCCTGTTTACAAAGGCTTGGGGTGATAGGACAAGGGGTTTAAACTGGAGGGTCAGATTTAGACTAGACGTGAGGAATTTCTACAGCATGAGAGTGGGGAGGCACTGGAACAGGTTGCCCAGAGCAGTGGTAGCTGCCCCATCCCTGGAGGGGTTCGAGGCCAGGTTGGACAGGCAGCCTAATCCAGAGGGATGTCCCTGCCCATCGCAGGGGTTTGCAACTGGATGGTCTTTTAAGGTCCCTTCCAACCCAAACTGTTCTATGAGCCACTTAAGAGACAGTTAGTAGAACCAAGTCATCAGCTTCACAGGCCAGAGGACAACATCCCACTGGCAGGGGCGCCGGTCGTTAGAAGAAAACCCCTGTGCTGGACACCCCCTGCCACCAAGGGAACAGCCAACGCTAACCCAGAAACTGGGAGACTTTTTGTCCTTCTCCAGAGCGCACCCCGTTTCCATGCAGGAGCAAAATGAGGTTTGCCCATTTACAAAGGGAGCTTGAAGAGGTGAAGCTGTGCACGTTCAATGCTGGAAGCTCATTCAAGCTGGAACAGTTCCACACAGGAAGCAGCCAATGCTGCAACAGTGGAAAAGAAATTAGGACAAGTTACCGGAAAATAACAGAACTTGAGGGGGAAAAAAAGGCTGCGTTAGCCTGCAGTCGCTGTGGAGACAAAGACACCAATCCCAGCTCCTCGCAGCGTGGCTGTTGAGGAACCACAGAAAATCTTCTCCCTGAAGCCTTTTCAGGATCCAGGCAATAACAAAGAAGTCAGATCAGAGTGAAGCGTCTCCAATTATCCTGAACCACATTGCCTGATCGCGTGCAAAAGCAGAAAAGCAGCAGGAAGCAGCTTTTAACACAGCATTAACCTCCCTGTCTCCCTCAGCTGCCAGGCCCCTTCCCCTCTATCCAAGCAATGTTTGTGCCGAGGGTGAGGCCAAAGCCCTTGACCCACACCCCCCCCCACCATGCCAGGGAGCCAAGGGGGGCACACCAGGCAGCTTCTCTACACTTACTGCTATGAAATAACACCAGAAATACAGCTACAGACATTCCCACCGTTACTGCTCTGTTAATGAACCTTCCTGATGGGGAAGTTAACAATCACAGAATGATTTCAGTTGGAAGAGACCTTTAAGATCGAGTCCAACTATTGATCCAGCCGTGCTAAATCCACTACTTGACCATGTCCCCAGGTATGGCATCCATTCATCTTTTAAACACCTCCAAGGATAGGGTCTCAACCACTCCTTGCACAGCCCATTTCAATGCTGGACAACCCTTTCAGTAAAGAAATTCCTCCCAATATCTCCTGGTGCATCTTGAGGCCATTTTCCCTTGTTCCGTCACTGGTTACCAGGGAGGAAAGACCAGCAGCCCCTTAGCTACAACCTCCTCTCAAGTCATTGTAGAGTGCTAAAGGTCTCCCCGTCTCCTTTTCTGCAGTCTAAACCACCCCAGCTCCCTCAGCAGCTCCTAAGCTCGTGCTCTAAACCCTTCACCAGTTTTGTTGCCCTTTTCAGGCCAGCATTAAAGCCAAACACCTTCCTGCTGGGCTGCAAAGCACAGGCACAAATCCTGCACCACTGGGCACAGACACCTCTCTAGTACCTCAACTTGGCCACATCAAATCAAATTTCCTTGGATCCTTGTAGTCTGGCAGGCGGTTCCCAGCTACGGTCAGGGCTCTTGACACTGCTGTAGGGGACAGCCTAGTGACAGTGCTGCTGCATGAACACAGCCCGTGTTTTAACACACTGTACTACTTGACATTTAAACAAAAGACTGTTTAATAAATGACAGCAGGAACTACATATGTGCACAGTCAGCTGTCCACAATCAAAGGGAGCAACATGAACCATGGTAATCTGTGCTGCAAAAGCCAAAGCCAGCACTTTTCTGGCTCCCAAAGAACTCCAACTTTGGCTTCTCAGGCTGAATTACTACAGTTGTCGCCAAGAAAACTGCTAAAAAACCAACCTGGCACATGTACACATCCAGAATTCTATCATCTAAAAATAGAGCAGTACCCAAGATGTGAGATGAGGGAAGGAATCTGTGAAGCTTCCAGAAATACTTGAAGTGCCTTAGGTGCAAGTATTATTCCAATAAAAACCACTAAGCTGGTCATGAAGCAGAAGCACCTGTAGCTGCACCCTGGTCAGCAACACAACCTGACAGCAGGAGTGTTTTAAGCACCAGAGTAAACCCATGGTACAAGCCTAGCAGAAAATACTGCATTATTAGTTATGAGTGGGTGTCTCTTACATGGTTCAGTGCAGAGCAGGACCCACCAATCCACACCCTTCTCGGGGCACCCAGCACCCTCAGCACCCCACACTGTGGCAGCGTTTCTCAAATCCATCCACACCATGTTATGCTGAACAGACAGCTGGCTCAGAGAATGCACCCCAAACAAACCAGAAGTCACTCACAGAAGAATTCAAGTGTTTTATTCGTAAGAATTGTACACTCCTGGCTCCTCTTCACTGCCTTTGGACTGCTTCTTCTTCTGCAAGTGCAAAGCACACAGTAAGAACACAAAGACTGCCAGCAGAAATCACACAAAATGACATGCAGAGGGAACGAGAGCCTCACAACAGGTTATGTGCCCATCAGATCTTCTGTGGGCTCTAGCAGCTCTCTCATCAGACTTGAGATTAAATGAAGAGCATTCGCATTTGCATCTGCTTCATAGATCTTAAAGATCTGACCTGGTTTTATGTTTCGTCACCCTAGGAACAGCAGCGGGACCACCACACAGGATCTGCCAGCTCGCCAACTCAGTCACGCTGAGTCTTACAGTTTCAGCTGTGGCACATCTAATCTGTCACTAACTCATCACTCCCAGTTAAGGGACTGGGCATGTTCCTCCTCACGCAAGATTGAAAACTGCTCGTGCTCTTCGTATACGCTGATATTCCAGCTTATTTTGAAAGTTCAGTGTTGATTAAAATGTTTCAGAAAAGTAGCTTTTGAACAACTCTTGAGTTGGATTAATGTTTGAGAAGCAGCTGCTCTATTGTTCACTTGCTGACAATCACACCCCCCCCTCAATGGAGCTTGGATACAGAAACGGTTATTCCTTGTTTGACCACCTACAGGAGAAAGCTTATTTGATGCTGCAGGGCTGAAAAGCCTCAATCAATGGTTACATCTCAACACAACAAAAGAAGTATTCAGAAATTTTATATAAAATTGAGATTAATCATGGGCAAATTTCAGGCAGGAGCAACATAATACCTCACAGGGTGCAGGCTACTGAGCTCTTACAACATTGTAAGGACATCAACTACTCACTCGTTTGCTTGTTCTCTTGGTCCCTCCACACATCACTGGGCATCGTGCTGGATGTGCTCATGCTCAGCTCCTGAACTGCAAAAGTATTCAGGTTATACTTACAGTGATGTTGAAATCTTTTGTACAAACCCACATCTAAAAAGGTATTTTTAGCCACTGCTGTCAAGATTTCAAGCCCAGTTGGAGTCTGGGTGCTGAACCCCACAGCTTGACAGCAGGCACTCAGCTCTACCCCACACATATCATTTATTCCCTTGTACTGATTTCTCAATATTCACCAATTCAAAGGTACTCAGGCACTGGACATCAAGGATTCAGTGCCTTTGTTATTTCCCCCACTGAGAACAAGACTAGAAGTGATGCTTACTTCCCACAGATGAGCACTCCGATGTCACTCAGCTTTCATCTTCACCTAAAGGATAACAACAGAAGTTATTACAGAAATACACAAAAAATTCTGACCATTTCAAAACTAACTTAAAAACAAAGGTTTAAGATACATGGACTGATTAGTTATGAGGGGGAATTTACACATTATTCCAAAATATTAAGTGGAAGAATGCGGGGCAGAAAGAAGCTAGCCTGAACACTTGTGAAGAGATGAAGGCATATGCAGGTAGTTGCCTGAAGAACTGCATCTTGTCTGAGCACAAACCGTAAATCACCAGTCTGAGTACAGTGAAGTTTGCAGCCAGAGGTATACTATCCCTTATGTGAAGGCATGAGCAATTTGGTCGGGCTACTCCAACTGTTTTACCCTGGGGTTTGTCTCCTGCCCTCTCTTCCCCGTCATGAGGAGTGCAATGCCCTGGACTCCTAGCAGCACTCGGGTGCAGCTGTCCTAGAAGTGCTTCAGAAAGCAAAAGGAAGACACTAGAGGTTAGCACTGTCAGTCTGCACTTTTTGCTCTCGGCAACAGATTCTTCCCTTTGCAGACTCACCCTTCTACTGGATGGCTGAGGGCAAGCTGCAGCGGTCAGCAGCCAGGGATGCAGTACGAGGCTCTGGGCACACAAATCACACCATGGCCACCATGAGCTCAGACCAGGCAGGGAGAAATTCAGGTTTAGTCTCAATGCCACCACCTGGGTTTTATCACAGCCCTCAAGAGCAGAAGTATAGTATGCACGTTTTGTTTTCTATGCCGTAGCAACAAACATCATGCATAAGGGATACTATATCTTTGTGCATCTTTTTAACACTCCAGATTCACTTATAGGCACACTCCTCCCAGCTCTCCCCAGTTAACTCTTCAGTACTGGTGTTCAAAGCACATTTAGAGATGGGGTATTCACAGACCACTGCGGGATTGCACAGCCAAGTCCTAACGTGTCAATCATTACCTAGCAGCAATGACAGAGGTGGGAGAAGGCCAATCCTCCCTTTTTGTCCTTTTCTAGTAAGCAGCTATTCAAGAGCCCCACTAGCTGGTATGGAGAGAAACAAAAATCTGAAGCTAATTAGCCGATTCCAAACTTGCTAGTTAGTAGTAGTGGAAGAAGCCAAGGAATTACCCATAACAGCATACTTTTAATGCCTCCTTTCCAACATGCTTAGCCTTATTGTACGTAATGGAACAGAACACTGGCCTTCCTGATCATGTCACTGCAGCTGGCAATGATTAACAGAGACATGCAACCCCATTACTGCTCAAGTCCTAAACTACTCACAGGCCTCAGTGTGTAGCTATGGGGATAACTGCAAGCAAATCAACACTTTGTATGCTTAATGTTACAGTAAAGCCCCCATAGACGCTATGCTGTGCTCTCTCCTGCCAGCACCAGTACCTGGATCGGAGGGCCTAGCAGGTACGCATATGTATTCTGACACCACACTTCTGAGCTTCAGATAGGCTTTTGAGAAAAAGTGTATTTCACACACAGATAAATCCAAGATGAAACACAATGCAAGCACTTCAGTGTCATTTCTTGTACCCGCTTGTTACAGACTGGCTAAGAGCAGACATGGCTATTTGCTTTTAAGTTAGCTACCGCACCAAGTGTCGTTACTGCAGACAGTCAGAGCTGGTATGAGACCCATGGTTCAGGCACAAATTGCTTGCTCCAAGAATGTCAAAACCCTGCTATTTCAAGTATGTAGAATGAGGCAGATGTGCCAGTAACCCTTCCACGACATTCCTGCAGGTCAAGTATCCAGAGCACACTGGAAAAATTAGTGAGATCTGAGCACTGGTTTAAAGATCAATAATTCAGATTCGCTGGATGACAACGTGCATGCTGCCATCTGTTTTGCAACTGAATTCTAGTCACAGGTAAGAGTAAGCCACCATGAAAAGCCAAACTGTCTTTGTGACAAGCAGTGTCACTGCTTGACTGCCAGAGTCTGGCTACACTTGCTGAGGTGTAACCGAAGAGCTGTCACCATGATTCCTAAGATGCAACTGCTACTTCAGGCTTCCAGGGAACTTGAGAAGTTGGCTACAACAGAGGGCAAGGCTGTCCCACAGGGCCCCCGCGCACCAGCAAAGAGTCTCACCAGGAAGGTAACACAGGAGGGCCCCAATGGGATAATAATACCCAAAGCAAGTACGCAAAGCAGAACTTTGCAGAACAAGTGGGAAAACGCGTTACAACACTTCTGAAATAAACTGAACATCAAACAAGAGCTAGATCACATACTGAAATAAAGGAGCCTGAAATTCAGGTACAAGAGCTAATGCAAAAGAGCTGGAGATCAGCATGTCTGGATGTCTGGAAGTGTAAAGCATGTTAATCCTGAAACACTAAATTCAGCAGTTCTAGTAATGAAGAGTTTAGAATTACATCACCAAGACTGATGAAAAATGAAATAGAGAATTACACTACTGAGATGAGTCTACGAGGCAGAAATACAGAATCTCACTGCTGTCAATTAAAGGCAGAGAAAGTTATTATACTTTGTGAATCAAAGATTTAAAGACAACTGAAACATCCAGTAAGTTCTATCAAACTACTCACAGGGATTCATTCAAGCAGTCATTTGTATGTCCTCAAAAATAACCCAAATCAGTCTCAAAGCTGACTGTATCAGCAGGTTAAAGTGGCTATCACATAGTGCACACAGGGCCAGAGCAGCGATGAACATTCTTCCTATGGAACCAAGACTCTACAAAGGGATGCGCTGCAGATGGGCCGTTTTGTCACTATGGAAAGCTTAAATAGTCCTTTTCTAGGCACTGACAGCACTAGTTCAGTGAGTTTTAAGATCACAGTCCCTCTTCCCCACAGAGCTCCTCCAAGAATATCTTCATTACATCGGAACTAAGAAAAATTCACACAAGCCAAGTCATATGCACAAAGGAATCGGGTCTGAAATCTAAGAATCACATAAGTTGCTTATTGACCCTGAACAAGACAAAGCTTTAAACCGAAAACCACACAGCTTTGATGCAAGCTGAACACACAGGTATGAGGAGTGCTGCACTGTAATTCCACAGTCAGAAGTGTGATGTCAGAATAGCCACAGAATAAGATTACATAGAAAGTCACCAAGTTATATTATATTGCTTGTTACCTACCTGTACGCAGTCGGCAATGAGAATCTCGGAGCAAGCAGGAATACTACATCCGGGTCCTAATGTCCATTGCCATTTGTGGTACTACGTTCCTCACAGTTATGAACTGCAGAAATGCTGGCTAAGTGCAGTTACGTAGCAGGCCACTAGTTTTAACTGCAAATTGCCGTCTCAAACTCCACAAAAACTTGCTGCCACAGTAAATGGTTGCCAAGGAGAAGCCAAGAATTTTTCTACCACAAAAATACCACAAAATCTCAAAAGCAGTTTCAGTTTCTCGTCAGCTGGATTAATGATTAGTGTCATGTGTCTACACCGTAAGGTAAGATCGTTCTGGTTTTGTTTCTGAGAAAGTGTGAAGATACATGTGTAACGATACCAGTTTCTACATGCTGCAGTTTTTAGAGCACCAAGTATCAAAATGGGCTCAATTTTGATAAAACAAGCTAAATTGCAACAGCCAATGTCCTCCAAGTCCAGTACAAAAATGTGTTACATGATCCAGACCATCCAAAAAACAGGTCTGACCAACAAAGAGCTTCTCTAAATTGTTTTCAGGATTTAATTATGTAAGTCTGGTTTTATGAAAAAAAAGTCCCCAGCCTCATAGGAACAGATCACAGGAAGGTAACTTTATCGCCTCTCATATTTAGTGACTTTATCAGATAGATGTTAAAGTTTACATGTTTGCCGGCTTTTAAGACACCACCATTAAAAGGTCTTGAAAAGAAGTTGGCTAGTTAATGGTATGCAACTCCAAGCAGAACTCGTTTTAGAAACTCTGCTTATGCAGCTACAACAAAGCTAGATTTAACCAAGCTTTCGGATGTTTTGAAAGCTTTCAAATCTTTCAATATAGCAACTAATCATGGGTTTGCAACTCAGCTATTTTTAATACCTAGCAACAGTAGCTTACGTACAGAACAGGGGTACCAAAAGACAAGCTCTGTAAGGTACAAGGACATCAGCATCCTTCACTCTTCCAAGTTACAGAACTACAAAAGAACATACTTTAGGATAAGCACCAACATCTCTTTAATAAAGAATGACATGTAATCTGAAAAATAAACTGAAAAAATTAAATTAATGTTTACGTTCAGAATTCCCCATCTCAGACACCTTCACCTTTTGCGGGTGTCCCATGAACACCCTTCAGAAGACACAGGCATTATTTATTACTACTCCAACAGAGCAAATTGCATCAGTACCGCTGGTTTTTAAACTGAGTATCCCATACCAGTATTCTCAAATACTTGGTCTGCAGTTCAGGAACTGCCAATTCGGAATTTCCTGAAGAGCAATTTATTGTTGTAGCATGTTATCAACCCCCAAGCTTTTCTGGGAAAATAAGCATTCACCAATCTGACTCACTATTTAGTGCGCTTAATATTCAAAGTCAGTGTTACCTGGTATCAGCATTTCCCAACATGCTATTTTTTCATTTAAGGAATAACAGCACTTGGAGTACTTCAAGAGGAATCATCTGCACTCTAAAATACTGCACTCTGTCACTGAAGTTTTAACCACAGACAAAATTTAGCATGAAATTTAGAATTAGCCAATGCTTAGCACAAGGAATGGAAAGATCTTTGGAAGATTAAAGCTACTCACAGAATGCTTGGTAGCTGGGGAATGGTGTGAAGGTACAGCCAAACTAAGTTTACCTACTTTGTGCCAAGCAGGTTGATGTATCCTGCCTTAACACCAAGGCATTTTGTACTGGGAAGTTGTGTTCCCAGCTCATCTGATACAACAATAGTAAGCAGAGCAACTACCTTATCATGAGTCCAGAATGCTTTGAAATTCTTCTGGGGCTTAATAAAATGAACAGCAAGCTAACGAATTCATCAGATCTTCTACAGAAGAACCTTAAAGGGAGTTTATTTGTACTGTGTAGTCTTAACTGTTGAACTCCAGATTCAGATACTACTTTTGATGCATTACCTCCAAACATTAATAATAAGAGTGATAGCTATCATGCAAGCAAGAAAATTTCTGTATTTTACATACAGGTTTTAGGATTTGCCCACCAGCTACATTATTTAAGAACAGTTCCTGCAGTCCCCATAATACACGATTGTATTCTGAACTATGCAAATTACCCCACTCAGTTAGCAAGAGGACATAAGCAAGTTAACCTTAATCACTCAATTAACACTTCTGGTCTTTTTGCCAAGCAATTTCAGGTAAGAATACAATACGGAGCAAGGCCAGATCCTGTAACCTCAGACAGCTTAAGAGCACATAAATATCACATTAACAATCCTTTAGGTAGGAAGTCAGCCAATACAAGTCATTCTATGACTTTAAAGTACCCATTGCTAGTCTTCTGCTTAAAGTCTTTGGAAGATTCCAAGCAGTAACTGTCAAGGTGGCAAGTGCGACCATCCCACCACCCATGATCCGTAGCTAAAATAGAAAATGCATTACACACTGCATGGCTTGCAGCATAGCTGTGATTAGCACATCGTACAGCACGAGTTTCATTTGCTTCCTTATTGCAGCACAATTAATGCTCAAAATATCTGCACCTAATGGGAAGTTTGGCTAGTTTGACCCAATCTTTGCTAGAGGCATTAAGGGAAGAGCTCTGGCTCTTTGCTGCAGCTCCACACCCTGGTCTCAATTTGACCTCTAATCAAGACTGTTTACTGCAGAAGGTGTGGGATTCAGCCTCATTAAGTTTAACCATGAATGGCAAGAAGAGCTACTACATTTAGTTTTCTATTTATTTGAAGCACAGTAAAAAAAAGTTGGTACACTTCGGGAATTCAGTGGCACAAGGTACACTGCCATCAAGTCAGGGACGTTATACATCAAAAAAACAGCTAAATTTCTTTTGAAACACTGCATTACATAATTAAATTGTACTCGCCCAAACAGACCACTTACAAATATTAGGTCAGTAAGTTTCTAACATCCATAAAAACGTAGCTTTCTTACTAAAATGCAAGAATTAAAAAATTGGTGTCTAAACAAGACAGACAAACAAACTGGAATGAAACTACAGGTCACATCTAAAATCGGGGCTTTTTGTTTGGGCCTTCATATTCTTCTCTCCCTCTACCATATCCTGTCGGTGTTCCAGGCCCCATTCCTCTAGGACCCTGGCCACCCACAGGCCCCGCTCCTCCCTGCCCAAAGCGTTCAGGACGCTATTGGAAGAGAATTAACAGTTCATTATATGTAGTTGATGTCCATGTGTGTTAAGTATATATTTTTAGAAGGTTCCGCAGTCAAGGTTCGTCGATACAATCACCATTGAGCCGATCCACAGGTACCGGGAACATAGAAAGGAAAAAAGGGTAATTTAAAAATTAGTTTATTGTAATACATGCCTTGAGGTATGTTCCCACTTGATGCATTCTCATACATCTGTTACAAAGAACAGATCCTCCCTGCAGTGCTAGAAATGTAAGCATTAGTTGCAGATGTGAACTCACCACTTTTCCAAATGAGCTCTAGCAATTTTAAACCAAGTTAATGCAAACAGCTTGCAAACTTCTCACCTTTAGTGCAACCACTGTCATTTCACATCAGCCTAACCAAAGAATGAATCTTCACTCAGGTATGAGCTGACATTCATAAATGTCCTTGTAAACAGAATGCCTACTCACCAGTTAATGGCATGTGCTGCAATAGAGACCATGTGCTTTTCAAGAAGGGGTTAAGATTATGGTCTGCTGACTAAACTGCAGAGGCCCTTGAGCAGTGACCAAACCTAATTGTGAGCACTACTGGATCGCAAGAAGAAAAAAATGTCAAAAAAAAGCTCATGACCAGCGATTTACCTAACCAATGCCACTGCTTGATGGAAAGACTCCCATTTGTTACATTCCCAGTACTCCAAAATGCTGCTCTAGAATATGCAAAACAGGTTCAAAGAGCGACAATTTATTCAGTGTTTCAAGTTAGAACTCTGCACGAAGGGTTGTGTGCATCCAGCCAATTCCCTTCCCATCCCACCTTCACCACAAGCTCTTGGAAAATCCTCAGCTTCACAGCACTGGAAGATTTCACACCATGATGTAAAAGCTAAATCACCCTGCAATAAAGCAGAGACTTAGGGTATTTCTACTAGTACCTCTAGTTGCATGTGCTTCATTAAGTTACTGTACCAGTAGGTGTGATCAGTACTCAATCTACAGAACTGACAAATTTAAAGTCAAAGATAGCTTTAAACTCTCATTTCAAGCAAGTTTTCCACTCCTGAGTAACAGAACAATGGTAGGTGGTTTGTTACAAAAGGTATCTGCAACTGAGAATTCACACTTCAAGTTCTTGACTTCTGGAAGTCAGTCTCAGTCCTTCCAAGGAAGGAATTTCAGCAGGATTACCTAGGTCCTTTCTGCCTAACTCACAGCAGCTTACGCTTATCTCAAATTCCATTTGAAAGACATCAGCCCCGTAACTGTAGCAGAGATCCCCATCTAAGAAGCTCGAGGCAGTTCACCTGTCTTGCTGTCACACCTTTGGACCATATCACATTTTCGAGGATTACACAAGTTCACCATGCACCTGCATCATGAATTTCAGGAGAAAAAACGTACACGGCATTCACCACAGACTGCCTAACTGTTCACAGGGAACTCAGGAACTGTTGAAACATCAGCAATTGTACAGATAAAGGCCAACGGCACTGTCTACTCCATCAGTGATGCTCTGCAAGTTATAATTCCAAAGATATGCCTCCCAAAAAAACCAGAGGGTACTTGACAGGCTACTATGGTAGCTCACCACATTAAGCCAGAGGCCTGAACCCACCCAAAAAAACATTTACTTCAGCTTGTGCTCCGGAGTGTGTACCCTGTCAGAAGGGTGAAGCACAATGATTATCACCACCTCAGCCAGCGTATTTCCATCTTACCCATTACGCATTTCATTAATCTACATCGCATTGCTTCAGTGTGGTAACACCAAGCGGGCTCCGAGCCCATTCACATATCACTAGTGTGCCAAAAATACTACAGTTTGGAAGCATACTTCTGAGCAGGAGATATGCTGTAGCTTTAACAAACTCCACCTATACAGTCATGCCTAACAGGAAAACAAGAACGGGCTATCACTCCTTTGTGAGACAGGAACCACAAAATGGCTACAGCCAAGGACCACTGGAACATGCCCAAAGCTAAAAAACAGCATTTCTGCCCTTCTGTGGCAAACACCACCATACAGAGTAAGGGGTATGCTGTTTATCTTTCATTATTCAAGTTAATCTGCTACTTAGACATGAACGCAGATTTCTGTTTTAACAGCAGACCCATACCAACATGCATCAATCCTAACTAGGCTTGGAAGGGCCAAACTAAATGCAATGTTACACACCAGAAAGGAGAACGAAATCTCCTCCCCGTGAATACAGAATAGCAAATTGCTGAAAAGCTACTACATTGTGTATTCCCATTAGGAAATTTGTCAGATTCTCTAGAATTTTATAAAAAAAAAAAAATCCTTCCAAGCCTAAGAGTGACGCTCGAAAATCCAATAAAATCAGAGTTAATTGCAAATATGCTTAACAGCACATTTGAATTCACTGAGAAACAGCTTCCGACTGCGTAAGCTACCATAACGGTTAAGAACTAACTAGTACTACACACTGCCACAGTCTCCGTGTTAAACACCTGACAAGAAAGGCAGCAGTTAACAGTGGCATTCACCCAACCATCCGAACATGGCAGAGAAAACTGCTCCCAACCGACACATTTCCCTTGTGCTAAACTAAAGCCACCACAGGATACGTTACCATGTCACTTCCCATCATAGAACCACTCATGGCTGCTTGGCCAACTCCTGGATTAGCTTCATAACCTATGCCGCCACCACCTCCGAGAGGTGGAAATTTCTGGGCTGCAGAAGCATAAGGATCTAAGAGAGAAAAATACAGAATCATCTTCTGTCAACTTCCAAGTTAACCACATCAGTTAATTACTTAAAAATTATTTACCTCCCATGTTCATCGTGGTGGCACCACCCATTCTCATGTCTCTCTCCCTCTGCATGGAAGAAACAACTTTTAGCACAGATAACCAACTACTAAAATCCAGCAAAGGTAAGGCCACTTCACCTACACACAGACATCACATTATCTAGCCTAAAGGAATCAAAACGCATCGATATTAAAGAAAGCCACACATTCAAAACATTTCTGGAAATGCCTGAACACAGTAACGTATCCACAAAGATATTTTACTTACTGGATCCATGTAACCCATTCTACTATAATTCTCTTCCCTCTGTCTTCTCATTTGTTCCTCCATCTCCCGCTGACGTATCATCATTTCTTCTTCCCGCCTGCGACGCTCCTCCTCCTGCCTGATCACCCCAAAGCAGACCATTAAACCCCAGAAGCAGAACATACCCACTCACCAACAACACTTACGTGAGCAATTTAGAAAGCAATGAATGATTACACTTAAGCAAAAAAAAAAAAAGACACTATGATGGTTCAAACACTCAAGGAAAAACTTACACTGCAGTTCAATTTCTCATGCACAAACTGAAGCGGCAATGGTGTTTCTTGAAAAACAAAAACTTTCATGTGTAAGTCATTTTAAAAGAAACAACTAACACTGAAAAAAACCCACGAAAGGCAAACCAACCTGAGCTGAATTTCCTTGCGCTTCTGCATTTCTTGATTATGGAGCTCTTCCATACGCCTCAGCTCTTCCTGACGCCTCATAAGGTCTGCAGAAATGAAGGTTGTCAGCATGTATTTCACTAACTGACACTGGATCTAAACTCAGGTTTGAATTAGATCAACCACTCCTACACTAACACAGCCAGATGCCTTCTGAGTACCACTATTCCTAACAAACTTCATTTAAATAAAATTGAAAAACTACCAGTTGCTCATTTTCAGGTTAGCAACAGGAAACAAATTTATGCATGAAACCACTGAATAGCCATATATTTAATCTAGCATTTAAAGCATAACAATGACACTGTATTCAAAACAAATTACCTTGACGCAAGAGGTTTGCCTGGTGCTCATGATAAGCATCTTCCATCTCACTTTCAAGTTTATCCTTGGCATCTTTCATGTTTTTTGCCACCTGCTCTCTCTGTTGTTTTTCCATTTCATCTAAAGATTTCCACCTCTGGGAATATTCAAATTCAAAACTGCCAGGCTGGGCAAAACGGGGAGGAGTCTCTCTTTCCCTGGGAAAAGGCAAACAGCTCATTCAGACTAGGTAAAAAGCTGGAAACTGAAGGTCAAAGATCACAACCAGAGGAACAAAGTTTTCAGGAAGCAAGAGCCCCAAAGACAGTACCTCACAACTGTGTGATGGAAAACTCACTGTGACAGAAGGCTGACACAGTATAATGCTTGACATACCTAACAGCAGCATTTGATATAAATAAATTCTATTATAGTGCGTATAAAGACTCCTGCACTATCACATCCAAGCAAATCTTCTCAGTTACAGTTCTACTGCATATTAATCTTGTTTTTAACTTCTCCCTTAGACACTTCACTGCCAGCAAAGGCCAGGCACAACATTCCCAAAGCAGATGGGTGCAGCTGCTCAGAACAACAGCATATGGAGAGACAGATTTACTCCATGCCAGCTCACACAAAGCACTTCATGTTAAAGGCAACGAATAATCTTCACTAACTTAAATAGTTTTCAAAATGCCTGAGGGTCAACAGCTTATTGTGTCATGTAAAGAAACTGGCATCCAACATTCAGCAATTAATGAACAAAACAAGTAAAGTTCAAAAGCTTTTCATACACCAGCAAAGTATTTCAACATTTTAGGAATGCTATAACAACCTATATTGTTTTCAAAGATGCCACCTCTAAACTACTTACAATTTCTGATCAAGGCAGGTTATTTGGAGCACTTTCTCATTCAAAACTGATGGATCTCACCCCCCCTGCACTCCCTTTTGCGATCTGGGCAAACATCACATTTCTACCATCAGTTCTAACATTCAGCCCCTAACCTAAAACTGCTACTTGGGAAAGAGACTCCTAAAGACTTATATCTACTCTTTTATGCTTAGCTGCCAGCTTCAAGAGGCAAATCCATATGCAACTTTGTTTTACTAATCCTGGAAGGAGTCAGAATTTTACTTAATTTCTCATTTCATACCATAGAGATCAGTTTGTAAATTCCCCACGGAATCATCAACACAAGAGTCACCTTATCTGCAGTGAGATGACAGTTACTAACAGGAGGAGCAAACAGCTGGGGAGTGCTGTTCAACAGTTGCTACACAAATGAGAAAGTATCTGATACTGGGCTGCAAATTAGGATTTAGTGTTTGTGATACAATGCAGAAAGTTGCTGCTGTGAATATACTAAACAAATCAGCACATTACATCATCAAAAATCAAAGGACTACCAAAACCCAAGAACTTAAAAGTACTACTCAAAATTCAAAGCCCATTTCCAAGGGAAATGGTGTGTGTATGTAGTATTGTCCCAGGCTCTGAGAAATTACTCCATCTACATACTCTCTAAACCAAAAGACAGTGCCTACTTTTGATACATCGGATTCTTCTGAGCAAGCTTTTCTGGAAGACCATCTTCATCATCCAGTTGTTCCAATGGTTCCACAATAACTGGCCTAGGAGTGCTGAACAAAAAAACACCCATTTTACTCTCCTATATGAAATTTCATTCTGAAACACTAGAAGCTGACAATTTCTTTCAGCATAAAGCACAAAATCTTAAGCAACAAAATACTTACGTTGTCAACAAAAACACTCCTTCAGTACACCGTTCAAATGCTTTCCTTGCAGCTGGCTTTGACGCAAATTCAACAATGCCTTTTCCTGTTGATCTACCCCGATCATCTACGATCACAACAGCTCTTTCCACTGGACCAAACTGGGAAAAAGCTTCCTCAAGTAACTCGTTGGAGACATAAGGGGAAAGGTTCCGCACTGAGAGCGCAGCAGCATGTGTGGCAAACCGAACACGAAGCTGTCGACCCCTCATGGGGGTATCATCCAGTTCAGCTTTTGCTATTTCTGCAAGAGCTCTAGATTCCTGAGGAAAGTTTAAGATCCAGTTTTAGAAAACCAAGCTCTAAATTGCTCATTTGTAAGAATTAAATAGATGGATGTACAATAGGAAAGCCTACCAATTTAATGAATCCAAAGCCTTTCCCCTTGTTGATAAAAACCTCTCCCGGTTCCCCATATTTGGCAAACAGTCTTTTAAAGTCTTCATCTGTTATATCAGCAGGCAAATTCCCAACAAACAAGCGGCAACGCTGAGTATAGGTCTTCTCCCCGGGTCGCCTCAGGAGAGAGAGGTTTGCTTTAAATCCCTACAAAGAAGCAGACTGGTTGGAGCCACAGAACCAAGTTGCCCTTCTCCCACCAGAAGCCCAGAGTCCCTCCACAGCTTGCACAAACGAATACAGAAACTCAGAACAGTTTTGGGCTAGAAGGGACCTTAGAGATCAGCCACTTCTACCCCCCTGCAATGGGCAGCGATACCTCCCACTGACCAGGTTGCTCCAAGCCCCATGCAACCTGGCCTTGAACACATCCAGGGATGGGGCAGCTCTGGGCAACCTGGGCCAGACACTCCCCACCCTAATCATAAAGAATTTCTTCCTAATGCCTAATCTAAATCTTCCCCCTTCCCATTTAAAGCCATTCCCCCTCATTCTATCACTCCGTGCCCTGGTAAAAAGTATCTCTCTAGCTTTCTTGTAGGCCCCCTTCCGGTACTGGAAAGGTGCTATAAGGTCTTCAAAACACAAACCAAACTGGGTAGGCAGAGATCCCTGAGGCTGCACTCGGGGTAGCACAGGGACCATGGAGGTGACACCTTCACCTTTCCTAGTCAGCTCTGTTTGCAGTCTCTCTCTCTCACAAATCCAAGATCCAACAGAGCTGGAGCCAAAGCTCCAAATCAGTAAGAGATATAACCGTTCTGAAGTTCACAACATTAAAATTAGTCCTTGAAAAGTAATGCAATATGCATAAGACTTCCGAGAATATCTATACGTATATATACATAACTGGGAAATCCATTCTGTCCCCAGCTTTTGTCCTGATACAAAAAGCAGCTACAGAAAGTGGAATGTTTTGATTTAAGGTAGAATTAAATTCATCCAACCAACTGCATTTTCTGAAACTTAGACAGAATACCTCTCTGAGAACACGTTTTAGAGTGTTTTTTTCAAATAGTGCTCTTCCAGACACTTATGTCTTGCGTTCAGCGTGATCTGTGCTGAACACAGACGTCTTCTCTAATCACCTGTTTGCAATGTTTCACTATGCCAAAATGCCAGGTCAGACAGAACTGGAGCCAAAGCTCCAAATCAGCGAGAGATCTGACAACTGTGAAATTCACAGTAACACTAAAACGAGTCCTTAGAAAGTAAGACTTCTGGGAACATTTATACACACGCACATAAGCGAGAAACCCATTCTGTCTCAGCTCTTGCCTGGCTGCACGATTGATGGGAGATCGCTCCCTCGTGTTGCCAGGACTGATTAAAGCATCTTTGAAATCCAAAACTCCAAAATAAGTCTTAAAGAGAGTCGATTTAACGGCATTTTTTTTTGGTCACCCCTGCTCCTCTCTTCCTCGCGCCCCCCAGACGGCTACGCGGGGGGGGAGCACAAAGGGGCGAGGGGCGCCCCCCAAGATGGCGGCACGGAGGTTACGCCCTTCCCCGCTCCTCCCCTCCTCAAGATGGCGGCTCTGAAACGCGCGGGACCGCCGCCATCTTGTGCGGCGGGCGCGAAAGAGACCGTTCCGTGACTCACCTCATCCGACAGCTTCTCTCCGCCGCCGCCCGAGCCTTGCTGCGACGAGAGGCTCTGCTGCCCCTGGTGGTGCTGCTGCTGCTGCCCGCGGCCCCGCGGCTCCCCGCCCGGCCCTCCGCGATGCCCCGGGCCGCCCTTGTGCGGGCCTTGTCCCGGCCCTCCAGGCCCTTTGGGGCCGCCGCCCGGCGACTGGCCTTGTCCCTTCTTAGCGCCGCCCGCGGGCGTGGGGCTGGGGCTCGGCTTGGGCTGCGCTTGCCCGCCGGGCCCGGAGGGGGCCGAGGAGGCCGTCGACACCGCGGGCTGCGGCTGCTGCTGCCCCGCGGGCAACGCGGAGGGCGGAGCGGCCCCGGCCTGGCTGCCCGCGGGCCCCGCGGTGGTGGCGGAGGAGGAGGAAGAGGAGGAGGAAGGCGGAGCGGAGGTAGAAGCCGGCGGTTTTGGAGGCTCCGGCTTGGGGCCGCCGCCCGGCGGGCCGCCCGGGCCCTGCGCGCCGCCCGCCATGGGGCTGCGGTTCTGCCCCATGCCCATACCGGGAGGCGGCGAACGGAAATCGTGGTTGGGGCCGCCGCGCCCGCCGCCGCCGCCTCGACGGTGGAAGCCGCCGCCGCCGCCGCCGCCACGGCTACGGAACCGATCCCGCGACATGGTGGTGGTGGCGATGGAGAAGGAGGAGGAGAGGTGCGCCGGCCGCGACTGCTGCTCCTCAGAGCCCGCTGCGCAAAATGGCGGCGATCTGAACGGCCTCCCCGCCGCCTTTGTCCGGCCCTTATATAGCTTCCCCGCCCCCGGAAACAGCCCCCTCCTCCCTTCGACCAATCAGCGTCCGCGGCGGCGATGACTGACAGCCGGAGCAGCCAATAGAGTGTAGCGATCTCCGCGATTCTTTGATCTGATTGGTCCAGACCTTGCCCTCTGCCCATTGGCTCATTTGACCGCTGACGTTCTCACGGGGCGATCCGTTACCATCCAGCGTGCTGATTGGCCAGTTTGACCGGCGGGAGGCGGGGCCGCGGCCGAGCGCGACTCGCGATTGGCTGACCGGGAGTCAATCAGAGGCGGGGCCAGCTCCCAGCCCGGGATGCTGGCTTGATTTAGGACTGGGATGCTGGCTCCGTTCAGCCCTGGGATGCTTTGTTGTGGCAAAACATCCTCAATAGTTGAATCATTTGGTTGGAAAAGCTTGTTGGAAGCTGGTGAGGGGGCTGGAGAGCAGGCCTTGTGAGGAGCGGCTGAGAGAGCTGGGGGTGTTTAGCCTGGAGAAGAGGAGGCTGAGGGGAGACCTCATTGCTCTCTGCAACTCCCTGAAAGGAGGTTGTGGAGAGGAGGGAGCTGAGCTCTTCTCCCAAGGGACAGGGGACAGGACGAGAGGGAATGGCCTCAAGCTCCACCAGGGGAGGTTCAGGCTGGACATTAGGAAAAATTTTTTCACAGAAAGGGTCATTGGGCAGTGGCAGAGGCTGCCCAGGGAGGGGGTTGAGTCCCCTTCCCTGGAGGGGTTTAAGGGACGGGTGGACGAGGTGCTGAGGGACATGGGTTAGTGATTGATGGGAATGGTTGGACTCGATGATCCGGTGGGTCTCTTCCAACCTGGTGATTCTATGATTCTATGATTCATTCCTGATGAAACGTACCTCCCTGAGCCTTTACATTTTTGAAAGAAAAACCTGCTACAGAGGGATCTTCTCCACAAACCCGTGTTGACGCTGGCTGCTTCCACAGGCAGCAGGATGGAAGCCGCACGTGGGTTAGAGTGGAACCCGTGGAGATGCCGGCAGCAGTGAACGTTTCCACCACGAGGTGTCTCAGAGGTTAAAGCGCTGGAAGAAATTCGGGACTGGCTCTCCCTGCACACAAACAGCTGACATTGTCTGGCTCTGCCTGGCTGGGAAGCAAAAACAAATACTGAGAGTAAAGGGCTGGGTTGGCCTTTGTTCTGTCCTAAGGAGCTATTAATTTGTAGCATCATATCACAGAATAATTAAATAGTTTGGGTTGGAAGGGATCTCAAAGCCCATCCAGTTCCACCCCTGCCATGGGCAGGGACACCTCCCACTGGATCAGGGGCTCCAAGCCCCATCCAACCTGGCCTTGAACCCCTCCAGGGATGGGGCAGCCACCCCTGCTCTGGGCAACCTGGGCCAGGTCCTCCTCACCCTCACAGCAAAACATTTCTGCTTAAGATCTCATCTCAACCTCCCCTCTTTCAGCTCAAAGCCATTCCCCCTCATCCTCTCCCTGCCCTCCCTGATCAAAAGATCCTCCCCAGCTTTCCTGGAGCCCCTTTCAGCACTGGAAGCTGCTCAAAGGTCTCCCTGCAGCCTTCTCTTCTCCAGGCTGAACAACCCCAACTCTCTCAGTTTGTCCTTGTACAGAAGGTGCTCCAGCCCTTGGATCACCTTTGAGAGAAATGCAGAATGTCATTCTGCTCCCAGTCCTGCATCAATCTGCACAATTTACCTGAAGTCCACGAAGTAGCTTTGAATTTCCTCTGGGAGAGGTCAGGATATGATGACTTATTTTGTAATTGCAATAAAAGCATTTATCCTGGGCTTGAAATCAAATAAACATCGATGTTGCCATGAGGACTTGAAATAAAAATGAGCTGTGGTAACATGAGGCAGCTTGCAGTTCTCACACAAAAACAAACACTGAGGAAGAACACTTGAGATGTTCTCCTAAGGCTGTCCTCCTCTAAATAACTATGTCTGAGACTGGAAACACTTTGTGACAATGGTGATAACATTTGCAATGACTCTGTAGTGTTTCTCCATGGTTTATGTTGATCTGGTTATCGGGATGCCTGGGGAGGGGCTGTTTATAAAGGCTTGGAGTGATAGGACGAGGGGCAATGGGGATAAACTGGAGAGGGGCAGATTTAGGCTAGACAGAAGGAGGAATTTCTTCACTAGGAGAGTGGGGAGGCCCTGGAACAGGTTGCCCGGGGAAGTTGTGGCTGCCCCATCCCTGGAGGTGTCTAAGTCTGGGTCGGATGGGGCTTGGAGCCCATGATCCAGTGGGAGATGTCCCTGCCCATCGCAGGGGGTGGAACTGGATGATCTTTAAGGCTCCTTCCAACCCAAACTATTCTATGATTCTGTATTACACACAATGGTTCGGTTCAATAGGGGCTGCGGGGAGAAGTGAAAAAGGAACTCAAGACCCTTCTCTGCCCCAAAATATCAATACCTACTTAAAAGGTAACACTGGTGCTATGACTCCTGAAGAAGTTTCATACCATGCAATCTACAAAGTGAACTGAGTCGTGGTAAGAAATGGTCCTTGAGTGAAGGGATAAAAAGACCAGTACGAGGCCTTGGAGGAACACTTGAAAGAAAGAATCAGGCTGACATTGAGGTGTCTGAAGTTATGAATCTCTACGCTGCCATCCAGAGCAGGGTAATCTTCAGGTGCGAAAGGTGTGGATACCAGCGTGTGGCTGATTTAGATCATTTTGCCCTAAACTGTTTCCTCCTCCTGTAAACATAAACAAGAGACCAACAAGAGGAAATCTGCATTATCTCTAGATAATTAATCGCAGATTGCAGGAGGAAAGAGCAGCATGTGTCCAACCTGCTAATTAAGAATAATTGCGCCGTGAGGGTCTGTAAGTGTCCTGTGTACAAACAGTAAAATCACATGAACCGCAGTAACGTGTAGCATCACTGCAGAAGCAATCAAACATTGTGAAGGGATGTCGTGTCTGCACTCCGTGAGCATTTTTTACCTAGAAGGAAACAGTTTAATGGCTGTTTGCACACATTGAAGTATGTCACAGAATATAAACACTCGGGAATTTAAATCAATCAGGAAGCAAAAGGGGATTGGACGGGGAGATGAGGGCAGCAAGTGTCTTGACCCTGGGGTGCACTTGGCGAAACCTGCCTGGAACAGCAGGGATCTCTGCCGAATGGTTTCGTTATTCCTGGGCTCCACACAGTTTCGTGAATACCTTTTGCAGGATAAAGGAGGAAGCAAAATGCCTACAGCAACATCTGGTACACGGAGCTGAGGGGCAGGATGAGAGGAGCGACCAATCGCTGCTGTAACAGCGATTCTGCTGCGCAGCCGAGCTCTTGGCAACTGTCCTGTTCTCCTCTCCCTCCCTCCTGCACTGTTTTCACTCCCTGCTCGAGTACTGATTAAATCTGCTCGCCGAGAGGTTTTTCCTGTGTACCATGACAAATCTGCCTGCGGGGCATTTTTTAACCCAGATGAGTGAAAGCAATGCAGGGCTAGATAAGAGATGATAGCGATAGGCAAGCAAATGCAGAGACTGAAAGAAGGGAAGGAGGAGTTGATTGTCTTTGCACAGTAACATCATTGATTTCCGTGGATATAATCTTGACTCCTAGTGGCTAAAAGAGATCCAAATCAGGCTCAAGAGTCTACAAATCAGGTAATATTGCATGTACAGGGATGTCTGCTCTCAGAACTCTACTGACACCACAAGTTTGCAGTTCCGCAGGAGACTGTTCTCTCAGCCTGAAAGGGTTAAACATCAAGATATTCCATTTCTCTGAACTAAATTAAGTTACTGAAATGTGTTACGGAGCAGGAGTTTTGAGTCCTCTGTCAAAATCCAAACTAGCATCAAAGTCACGTAAGAGATAAACATCTCCCATGAAAGAACCGTTGAGCAGAGCAGGGAGGAAGAGCAACAGGAAACTTCAGCAGCCATAGCCCCTCTTTTCCCTTTCTCTTTCCACCCTATCCTTCCCATGCTGGGCAGTGCAGTCGGTGTGGAAGGTGACAGCGGGAATCTCTAGCCTCTTTATAATTCCTTTGCACTGCTTAGCAGGAGCAAGAACATTGCTTTAGTCCTCAGACACTCAGGTGGAGGGCTTGGTTGGTGAGACTGGATGGGTAAGACAAGCACTGGGCCTGAAGGATGAATTGGTGGAAGCACTTTCTAAGAAGGAAACGTTATTATAACCTGAGAAGTGTTATGCGCTGCTATAATAACCTGAGAGGTGCTATATGCTGCTATTATAACCTGAGAAGAGTTATAAACTGCTTTTAGAACCGGAGAAGCGCAACTACTTACCATTCATACTCATGCAGTTCCTACCGCCGTTGTAGCTGACCATCTCATTGCCTTTAACGTGTTTAATTTCACACCCTGGCTTGAAAATAGAGAGCTCCGAGATGGGGAAGTCCTGTGGCTTGGATCCCACAGTCCATAGAAAGGCGAGAAGAGGAATCTGGTGTCTTGAGCACAAGAATGGTTCCCCTCTCTCTGGCTGCCTCTTCTCACCTCACCCAGCAGTAGCTGCTTTCTGCCGGTGGGCAGTGATGCTCGTACCCACCATGTGTGTTCGCCGAAGCACACTTAAGCGTGCCAAGACTCTCTTCCAAGAGGCTCCAAGAGCCCTTTGTTTCCAGCAAAGTCAATTGGAGTTAAGGATGCTTACAGTGCTCAGTGCAGCTGTATGACAAAGCCATCAATCTATGCATTTCCTGGAGTTATGGAGAGAAACGAGATGTGCATAATTAAAACGTGTCCTGCTGCCCTCCAGCTAACAGCTTCCATTTCTTCTCTTAAGAGAATTTAGAATTTTGTCACAATAAATACGTGACAGGAATGGGAGGGAGCTGTTAAAGAGAACCTTGTTCTTCATTCTCAGAGATGAGATAAGCGCTCAACAGAAAACAAATAAATCAGCTCTGTGAAAACACCAGCACCTCTGACCTGCAGCCCTGGTTAATGTTTGGCCATGCAAAGAATGTAAGTGGGGCAGAAAAAGCCAGTAGACTCACAATGCTGCATTTCATCCCACTGCTGTGACTTCCTGGAGAATTTAAAGACCAGCAATGCCTTCTCTGTGTATTTTTTTTAATCTACTCTTATTTCCAAAACATAAACTCACACGAAAGGGGGAACACTGGACACATACAGGAGAGAACCATAAGAAAATTGGAAAACCTTTTTTTTTCATAGTGTGAAAATGGTGGGAGTATTTAAATAAAGAGTTTTATTTTGCATTTGGAAAATGTGACATAGTCACAGCATGACATTCAAGCTGATGTCAAAAAGCAGAAACCAGAGTTTGTAAGCGCGGGCTCCTGCTCACTTGCACTAAAGGATCGAGAGGTCTGCAATCAGCTGAAATGGTCAAACGACTTGAGAGGTTATTCATGTCATTTTGTAGTAGTTTTCGGAAGACAAAGATGAAAGAAATGCTGCTTCAGCATCAGGCAGCTGAACAGAGTTCCCAGGGGATTGTAAATCTGATGACCTGACACCTATCCCAGGGGAAATTTGTGACCTGGAGCACACTTAAAGTTTGTAAAAGTCTAACGGTTCACTTATTTAACTAGCTTTGGCATCTTATTATGGTAAAGAATAATCTCTAAACATTACCGTATCACAGTGCCAAGTAGAGCCCACAAAGAGACCGAGACGACGTCTCATTGAGGGCTCTAATCTTATCTTTTCATGCTCTGGCTGCTCAGAGATGACATGAACTCTTTCACTGCGAATCAAAGCAGCGCAGGGCTGTGTCGCAGGAAGGAAGCTTGGGAGGGTGAGAGTCTAGATATTCAGCAAGACGAGAAGAGCAGATGAAGGAACAAAAGCGACGATAAGTGTTCTGCTGGCTCTCTGTGCTAACCCCCACCTGCAACCTGCTACAGACCAGAGGCATCAGAGTCCCCAGGATGTCCCTCAAGTTACCCAACCCCAGGTATCTTCCCCCTCTGAGTTTTGTGCTTCTGCCATAGACTTTTCCACAACAGACCAAGTACAAAAACCAAGCCTCAGAAATACCTCAAGAAGCAGTGAATTGTGGGTGGCGTACTGATGATTTTTAAGGCTACGAAGTCAAAAAGACTGCGAGCCACTGAGACAGAGAAGCACCAGCTGCCTGCAACACGGAATGGAGTGCACGAGTCTGGATACTCCATCTGTTGGTCACTATCTGTTTAAATATTTCATGATGCATGCAATTAAGTTTTTTCATCTCTGTTGACTCTGTGATTTTAGAAATCCAGTGTGCTCATAATGATCTGTGTGCCGGGTTTATTTTCGCATTTCTAAAGGGTTGCACAGCGACAATGAATGAAAACAATTTCCTTTGTATTTATAACCAGAACTACTTTGAGGAGCCGAGAACTGCCGTATTTGGTCTGCAAAGCCTGATGTCTGGCATGTTTGGAAACAAAACCCGGTGTTATTTAGATTTGGAAAGAAGATGCATAATAGATTTCTAATTATTGTAATTAGAATAAAAGCATGATTGCACTGAACTTAACTCCTGGTCCAAATTTCATATACACCCACAAAGCCATCCAAATAGAAATTAACTTCATAATTTATACTGGATCGCTCTAATCACAAAAAGACACTATTAATTATTGATGATGCTTGTATTTCTTCCCAGCTGACATCCAGTTCACAGGGTGCTTTGGATAACACAGCGTGTACAAACCAGATCTCTTAGAGGTGGGTGACTGCGCTGCTCCCGTCCTGCCTGCGCGTAGAGGGGATGCTTTGGGATGTTTGGATCAAACAAAATCTGTCTGCACGCGCTGATATTGAGTATTCTCTTTGGAGTTCAGTTTCCTCCTGTCATCCCACCCACCACTAGCCACTTCCTGACATCTCTCCTGCGGGCAGAGCAAAACAACTGCCTTTTATTTTTTTCTCCTTCCCTTTTCCACCGGCTGCTCCTCCAGTCATCTGTGGGAGGTGGGGGAAGGCGATGTTATCTCACACACCTGGTTTGGGGCAATCCCTGGTTTCAGTACAGGTTGGGGATGGTGTGATTGAAAGCAGCTCTGCAGAGAAGGACTTGGGGTGCTGGTTGATGAGAAGCTCGACATGAGCAATGTGTGCTCGCAGCCCAGAAACCAACCGTGTGCTGGGCTGCATCAAGAGAAGCATGTCCAGTAGGGCAAGGAAGGGGACTCTGCCCCTCTATTCCTCTCATCTGGAGTATTGTGTCCAGTTCTGGAATCCTTAACATGAGAAGGAGATGCAACTGTTGGAACAGGCCCAGAGGAGGCTACAAAGATGATCTGAGGGCTGGAGCACCTTCCATAGGAGGACAGGCTGGGAGAGTTGGGGTTGTTCAGCCTGGAGAAGAGAAGGCTCCGAGGAGACCTTAGAGAGACCTTCCAGTACCTGAAGGGGCTACAAGAAAGCTGGGGAGGGACTGTTTACAAAGGCTTGGAGTGATAGGACGAGAGGCAATGAGTATAAACTGGAGAGGGGCAGATTTAGTCTAGACGTTGATCCAAAACACGCAGCACTATGGTAACACGGCCGCAGTTGTCTGTAGAGACCCCGAGCAGGAGCGGAGGACGGAACGCTGAGCTCTCCGTGCGCACGGCTGGCGGGTTTTCCGGCTGAGCTATATTCGGCTGTGCGTGCCCGTGGGGATGTGGAAAGATCATTCATCCAGTTCAGTGCACCGCCGCCTGCCTCTGAGAGGAGTTTCATGGCTTCTTTTTTAAATGTCACTGTTTTAAAGACGAAGAGTCACATGCAGAATTTTGCAGCAGGTTATAATATGGGCACTCCAGGGGTAAATTAAAAAGCAATTCCAAAACAACACTGTGGAACAATCTTATCTTTCCCCTGCCTTATCTAGGCATTTATCCTGCTCTGTTCTAAAATAGTCACCACATTATCTACATAGAATCATAGAATTATACAGTGTCTTTTTTAGCCACGGTAGTACACACACAGCTCATTTAAGAGTCAAAAGGCAGACAGGTCTGAACAGGCTGGGAGCACCTTGCTCGAGTTCAAACACTGTGTTCAGAGAGATGCCTGCAGCACAGACCAAGGTCTATTTAGATGGTCCACGCTTGCTGCCACCCTCTCATCGCTCTGCAGCATCAGCTGAAGCAAACCTTCCATCAAGCATTGACTCCAACAGTTCATGAATTGCTAAGGTTGGAAAAGACCTCTACGATCATCAAATCCAAGCATCAACATATGGTTGCGTTATGATCTATTTTAATGACAGGCTCTATTTCTAACAAAATATTTTCTTTAGTGGTCTGAAAGCATTTCCAGTTGCATGTTGAAAAGTCCAAGTATTTCCATCAACTCCCTAATTCACTTGAGAACCATGCAATGAAATAAAGATGTTTGTTCCCGTTAGCGTGCTTCAACAAGTTATATAAAACTTTCATTTTATAAAATACCATTGGAATTCACAGCCCTTGGAAGTTCTTACAGTGTTGTCAAGTCTTGGGATGCTACTGGAATTCTCATGGTGTTTGAGGTTATTCAGAATGCCTGAGCATTTGCAGTTGTAATTACACAAAAATATAGTTTAATTAAACCAATCAAACAAACAACTTCTTGCGTACACATGCACCTTCTAAACTTCAGCCTAAAATTGCAAAGGCTATAAAGCCTCAGAAACCAGGGGTCAAAAAGAAAAAGCAAGTTTGCTGTCCCTAAGGTCTTAATTCATATACCAGCCTCATTTTTTAAGGTCTTCCTCCTGACTTCTGAGTCCTTGGATTTCTCAACAAGGTTATTAATCGTTTAGGAAGCAGCAAGAATTGCTTAGGAAGCAGCAAGCTTACAGGTTTTGTCATTAAAAAATCCCCAATTCTTTAAGAAATGTCACAAACCAACTCATCAGCTGGAATTATTTCATACTCGAGGATGAGGATTAATGTGTAAGTGAAAAGCGCTATTCATCGCTTATTAAATTATTACATTAATTGTTTCCCCGTCGTTGGAATGCGGTCATTCCTGAAGAGAGACTTGACAGGATTTCCTAAATGAATCTCTATGTTCTGTCTGGCATTTAGGCATTTATGTAAGGATCGCTTCATTCACCACTGAAATGCAGCTGCTGCTTAATCCCACCCTTTAATTGAGGAAATCAGATAAAGAGGAATCTCCGCTTCTTAGATTTAAGAGAAAGTTTTAATTAACAATTTGATTATTTAAGTAGTAAAGAGAAGGGAACGCATTGTTCTTCTCGGCTGCTTGTGGGTGCTGGCTATGTTTGAAGCTGCTCACAATGAAAAAAGGCAACAATCTGTATCTAACACACAGTTTCAAATTTCTTCTTTATTGGCCTATGCCTCACCATGGTTTGGAGTGATTATTTGAAAGCGTCAAAATGAGAAGCTTCATTACAAAGCCTTAAATATGTAGGTTTTACCCTTGAAAGGTTACACTGATTTTTGCTAATGCAATGTGGCCTCTCGGGTATTTCAGGTTAAACAGAAATGCAAATCTTCAGGGGAGTAAGTCCTCAGAGTCTGCCGAAACAACCCTCGTATGAACTTTTCATCAACACCGGATGAAGACAAACGCGGTCAAATATAAACCATCCATCCCAACATTAAAACTGTGGCTGGTTTACAGTTGTACCGACTAATGTTAAACTAACTAAGAAATGACTTAATGGTTTATTCATGAGTGATACAGCACAACAAAAGAAATCCAGACCGGTCTGTTCCCAGGCTGATTCCAATAAAGGGAATAAAGTGAATGTCCTGTGATTACTCCATGTCGTCTTCAAAACCTCTGGGCAGCAGGTTCTGCGCAGGAGGGAAGCGCTTCCAAAGGTAGAAAATGAAGAGTGAGTAGAGCTGGGCTGAAGGGTGCGTTAAAGCCTTTCAGAGCTTCGGGTCTGGAACACAAGGACTTTGTTGAGTTATGAACTGTGTTGAGCACCTTATGGAATAAACAAACACGCTCGTCAATGATGTGTCGGTGGCTTCTGGAGGGTTGATGTATGGAAGTCACAACAATCCTGGTCTACACCACACCAGTGGATCCATTCCTGGGACAGCCTGGCGGCATCATGGACGTGAGAGGGATGCTGGGATGCACAGTGGGATCACTGTGCCATGGAGGTGCCATTCCATGAGGCCTGGCAGTGCTGTGTGGGATCACCATGCCATGGAGGTGCCATTCCATGAGGCCTGGCAGTGCCGTGTGGGATCACCACGCCACGGTGGTGCTGTGGCGGGATCACCACGCCATATCCAGCCATGACAGATAGCTTCAGCTTGGCATGGCGTGGGGTGTCGCGAGGCCCAGCGGCCACCATCATGGGCAAGGACAGTGAACCTGGGGGCGGGGCCAAAGGAACAAGGGGCGGGGCCAAGGAGGATGCGGCCATGATTGGGGGCGTGGTCTCTCGGGGGGCGTGGCCTGGGTGAGAGGGCGTGGCCTGATCGAGACCACAGCCCGCAAGGCTCGGGGGCGTGGCTAGGAGGAGGGGGCGTGGTCAGTTGAAAAAGGGCGGGGCCTGACAGGGACACAAGCCCTTTAGTTTGGGGGCGTGGCCAAGCGAGCAGGGGCGTGTCCAGGGGGCAGGGTCAGGTCCACAAGGAGGCGTGAGCAACCAGAAGGGCGTGGCCTCTGTGCGAGGGGGCGTGGCCTATTCAAAGGGGCGTGGCGTGACAGCAACGCAGCCTGTGGGGCTGGGGCGCGAGGGGGCGTGGCCTACGGCGACGGGGGCGTGGTTATTGCCTTTGGGGGCGTGGCCAGGGCGGCAGGGGCCGGGGCGGGGTGCGCAGGCGCTCGGCGCATGCGCGCTGCCGCCCCGCGCCGGGCCGGTCGCTGCAGCTTTAAGCGGGATCGCGGCCTGGCGGGTCCGACCCCCCCCGCCGCCCCGAGGCAGCCGCCGGGCCCCCCCCCCACCCCCCCCCCCGTCGCCCTCCCCCCGATCCCCGCCTCCTTCCCCCCTCTCCCGCAGCCGCAGGGCCGGCCCCCTCCCCGCGGCGCCCCCCGGAGGCGGGGGAAGGCTGAGAGGGAGCGACCCCCGCGCTGGGGGGGGCGCGACATGGCGGAGGCCAAGGAGGAGGGGCCCGGCCCCCGCGGCAGGGTGAGTGGGGAGCGCGGGGTCAGAGGGGAGGGGGCGGCGGGGGCGCAGCCTGCGGGGCCCTGACAGGCGCTCCCGCCGCCCGCACCGGGCACCCGCGGCCCTGGGCACCCACCCACCGCCCTGCCCTGGGCGGCTGTGGGCCGGGCACCCGCATCCCCGGGCACCCAACGGCGGCGCGGGCTCCCAGCACCGCGGGCACCCGGCGCTCTGGGCACCTGCTGCTCCTCTCGGGCATCCGTGGCCCAAGCACCCGCCACCCTGGGCATCCACTGCCCTGGGCGCTCGTAGCCTGGGCACCCACCGCCCTCCCTGGGCATCTACAGCCCAAGCATCCACTGCCCTGGGCACCCACCGCCCTCCCTGGGCACCTGCAGCCCAAGCATCCACTGCCCTGGGTACCCACCACCCTCCCTGGGCACCTGCAGCCCAAGCATCTGCTGCTCCGGGCATCCACTGTCCAGGGCACTCATAGCCCAGGCACCCACAGCCCTCCCTGGGCACCCACCACCCATCCCGGGAGCTCACTGCCCTCCCTGGGCACCTACAGCCCAAGCACCCGCTGGCCTGGCCATCTACTGTCCTGGACATTCATAGCCTAGGCACCCACCGCGCTCCCTAGGCACCTACAGCCCATGCATCCACTGCCACAGGCATCCACTGCTCCGGGTGCTTATAGCCCAGGCACCTACTGCCCATCCTGGGCCCCTATAGCCTGCGTATCCACCGCCCCAAGCACACACTGCCTGGGCATCCATGGCCCAGGCATCCACCACCCATCCTGGGCACCTACAGCCCAAGCATCCACCACCTGGGCACCCACTGCCTTCCCCGGGCATCCGTGGCCTGAACACCCACAAGCTCAGGCACCCACTGGCCCATCCTAGGCAGCTACAGCCTGGGCATCCACAACCCTGGGCACCCACCACCCCAAGCACCTACGGGGCAAGCACCTACTGCCATCCTGGGCATCCATCCTGGGCACCCACCAGCCTGACCACCTATCACCCAGGCACCCACTGCCTGGGAACGCCCGACCCAGCCTGTGGGACCAGCAGCTCTGCTGGGTGGACGCAGAGCCTGCTCACAGCAGGCCAGCCAGCAGGGCTGTCCTTGTGAGCGCTGCTGCCTTGCCACGTTCCATTAGTTGTGTCTTAGTTCTCCTTAGGGAGAGTGTCCAGGTATCATCTTTATAAGTGTCTTGGCATCACTGAAATAAACTCACAGCAAATTAGGACCCGTCGTCGCCGTCTGTCTCCTTGTTCCAAGCACTGTGTTCTTGCTGCTCATTTTAAATTTATTTCGGTGGTCCATGATGAGCCACAGTGAGTCAAGATGGGATTTTCATCTTGGTGTTGGGTGCTCAGGCTGCGATCATTGTATGAGGACCGTTATCCATGCTAATCCTGAGCTTTGGTCCTTCGTTAGCATGGCTTGCTCTGTAACTACACGAGGCATCCACATCTACCCAAAGAAGTGCTTCATCTTTTAAACAAATGGAAGGTTCTTGTGGCTTGTGAAGTGCCTGAGGGAGAACAACTTTTAAAGCAATGCTCAAAATCATCTTGCAACAAGTCTAGTCATCTTTCCTGCATGCACATAGCTTTTGATTGAAAGCTTTCTGCTAGGAGTGAGGGTAGGTCACATCTGGAGTTGTGTGGAAGAGCCTGAAGTCCACTACAACACTCGGAGCTGTCCAGTTCCTTCTTCCCAAAGGTTTCCCATTCTTCAGCCTTGAGAAGGGCAAGAACACCGCCTCGAGTTTTCCATTCCTGTATGTGAGAGAAGTTTAATTTGCTGAATTTATTTTGGAGGATGTGAAACTTGTGATTGCAGTGAAACTAATTAGGACAGTTGACCTTCAGGGTCTAATTGGAGGAGTTGCACAGACGTTGTTTGGCTGCTCTGCGCTTGTGGAAATGAACATCATCACCAGATTGTCCCAGACTTGGGGCTTTCAGCTGCTTTCGTTTATTTACAAGCAAACTCAATTTTGTGGAATCGCCCACAGATATTATGTGTATGTGTAAGTGTCTGGGGGATCAAGGTTTCGTCTCTCAAGAAGTTTAAAGGAGAGTGGCTGCATGGAGGGCAATAACTTAAAAATCTTAAATTAAGCTTTGCTCTCAGTAATTGAAATGTTAGTGGATGTAAGGAAATACTTTTGTGCCATGAGGACAGTCAAGCGCTGGAACAGGCTGCTCAGAGAGGTGATGCAGTTTCTGTCCTGGTGTGTCATTGCCTTGATACGTTCAATTTATCCATCAAGTCGCCTGCTATTAGCACTGGAAGAACAGAAGATCACCTTTTTACTTCTCAAGCTTGCCAGTTATCTGCTAAGGAATAGCAAAAAGGTATTGTCAAGTTTCTGTCATCTTTGTTGGTCTCAGGCTAATTATCCATTAGGTGGTGAGGCCAGAAGTCTCCATCAGTTCCCGCACCACATTTCCCTGTGCATCATGGAAAGCCTCCTGTGCTGTTGGCATTGACAACATTCCCTGCTTCTGCAGAAGCTGAGAACTTGTTGGATAAAACTTGGTGATGATCCAGGAAAGTGGAGTTGCCGCAGGCAAGTAAGTAAGGAAAGAGGAAACATGACTTGCCAGTCTAGCTTGAAGGAAAACATCTTCCTGGTCCCAGGTATCACAATCTGAATTGTGCCAGAAAGGCTCCTGCAAGATGTTAAAAATAACCGGTAGCACCAGTGCACCCACCACATTCTACCAGTCTGAACCTTCAGAGGGTGAACTTCCTCATCTCTCCCCAAAAAACAGTTTGTGCAGTGAGACATTCTTGAGGAATGTGAGCAGCAAAGACTCCTTGGCTGCTCGAATGACTGATGGAACCTGTAGAGAGAGGTTAGCAGAGTGTGAATACAGCTTGTGTGTCTTCTACTTGGAAGACCTGCATATCCCATTTCTCTTTCCCATCGCCGTCCAGTTCCCATCCTACAAGAGGCTGAGCTGATGGACTCTTTCAGTTCCTGTGCCTAAGGAATAATGAGCATTCCTTATAAAAAGAAAGACTCATTTAATAGTTTCTTCAGAGAGGAACTTAGCGAGTGCTGGTTCATTCAGAATTGTTCTTTTCAATAGTAAAATCTTCTGCAGATATTATTAGCTGTGCATACCCCGAGCCCGGTGTTTCTCAAAGCCTGTGGAAGAGCAGTTGCCATCTTTTAGCTCACGCTAATGAGCAACAACCTAAAAAAGAAAGTTTTTGCTAGTGTGAGACTGACGTAGGAGTTTGTCTGATTTTGATTTTTAATAGAATGTGAGAAGTTTTTATGGCTAGATTGTTCATTTGGAGAAGGTTCATTTCTGCTCAAAATCAAAGCTTTTATTTTCTAAGGTAATTATATCAGCTAATTTAACTTTTTGTACTCAGTACTCAAGATCAGCTTAGAAGGTGGCTGCTTGTATGGTTTTGTAAATTCAGTTTATCAAAATATTTGTGGCAATTCAGCTTTAATTTGCGTACAATATCATTGTCTTGAGCGATGTCTCTTTTGAAGAGAATGATGATTTATTTACGACTGTACTGTCAGCCCATTGAAGGATTCAGGACAGTTTGGGCTGCGCGATGCTGACTGCTGATACCTGGCACTGGGGCTCTTGGAAATGAGTTTGGCATGAATATGTGAAGCCCTGGGGGCCTGCATCAATAAAACAGAAGTTTTGGAACTTGACAACTCGTGAGTGGTTGAAAGGTGAAGAAAATGTCTCTCTGCCAAGGCCTGTGCACCTCTCAAAGGATGCATTGATGTTGTAATCTTTGACTTCACCTGGAGAGATTTCACCTTGATTTAATGGTGCTGTTTGCTCAAGAAAGCTTTTATGAAATCCAGTTGAGTTAATGCGGACTATTAGCAGGTCTTTACCAGGCTCAATGTTGTCTGGCAGGAGTTGTTTTGGTCGTCTGTGAAAAAATCACACTTTTGTGGGTTTTGGCAAAATTTCTGCTATCGCAGAACTTCCTAAATGGGTTGGTTAAATATGCTTTAAGGAAGTTTCACTGCGGGGAGGATGCCTGTATGAAAGCAAGCTTTACTTCCATCACGTATTTGCAGGCAAAGGATCAAGGAGACGTGGGTCAGGTTGTTTTAGCGTGATGGTTGTTCACATCCTTGCTGTTGTTTTGTGTAGATGGTCGTGTTTGTTGGTGGAGAAGAGCATTTCTCGAGAACTCTGTGAAGCAGTCACAGGAGCTTTGCTGAGAGCTCTGATCGCACAGCACTAGTGTTTTCTCTGCCTGTTTTTACAGATGTTGAGGCATTTTATTCTGAAGAGCCTTGTAATAGTATCTGCAAAGAAGGTGGGACATCTAATTGAGCTGCCTATTGTGAGAACCACTTCTTCGGAGGAGAAGAAACAATGGAAGCCGACCAGGGCAACATCTACAAGTGGGAATGGAATTGTAGCCACCTGAAAGAGAGAAATCCCAGTTTCTATAAGAATGGGAGAGGAGAAAATCGTAGAACTGTACAGGAATGTGGAAGAGAAGCAGAACAGGCAAAAAGGAAGCCTGAGTTAGGAAAGCACTTTGAATAAAGTAGAGCACACGGTTGCTTTTCTCTCTTCAAGGACAGAAATACTGAAATAGCGAGAACGGGATATACATCCAGGCTCTCCAGTTTTTGCCACTAATTATTGTTGTTGGCACCAAACTCTTATGAGGAGGGAAAAGGCTTGTGGTACCTAATGGTAGAGCAGATGATTCACCCGTGTGGGCCTGTTAACATGTAAACCGCACCACGAAGGATCAGCAAGCAGAAGGTGCTGCATTTGTAAAGTTTCCTGGTTTGCATGCAAAGCTATCTTGTACGCTGCGTATTTGGGGACAAATTATAAAAAAAAAGCAGACAATTTAGGTTTTATACATCACTTTCTTTAAAGATTAATTTACAGAGCTTTTTTTTCCCTCCTGTTAATAACATAATTGGTAACGAGCAATTCTAACATGGGTAATTATCCACTTGGGGGGGACACGGAGTACAGGGATCATTCCTAGGTTATCGTGCTGGTCCTCCACCTCGAATTGTTACCCTCATTGCTTCTCAGTTGTGTTATAGGGGCTGGATTTCCAATTAAGACGTGATCATGGTGCTCTCTTAGTGAGCTGCTTGGCTTCTGAGTTAAGTGGAATTAAGGGGATTGTGTGCTTTGCAGAATGTCCTCTTCTAAATAGCTGCACTTTTGAAAGCTTTCACCAAAACTACAGGTCTGTGATCTGGGAAATGCTGCCTTTCTTGCAGGACACTAAAATATGTAACTGAACAGAACTGTTTGGTTTGGAGTGATTGCTTGGTGAGTATCACAGCAGGACCACGCATTGTTAGGAGATGGGACCTGGTTTTGGTGATTTTTACACCCAGTAAATTTGGTTGAGTTTTCCTCATTTAAACTGTGAGAAATAGGAATTATCCTCATTTTGGGTCACTGCCAGATGTAGCGTAACCAAAACCCCTGCGTCAGCGGTTGTTCGTAGAGCGTCTTAACCAGCAGCAGGCAAGTTCAGTGCATAGCCAGGGGTGAGGTTTTGAGGGAGAACTTATTTGTTTTTAAAAGAAAGCCTTTATTGTGGATGTCTTGGTTTGTTTGCTTGATGTGCGCTTTGCTTTCTGTGTGTGTTTCTTAATTTGCAAAGCCCACACATCTGGCAGGCGTCAGATCAGCGCATCAGACTCTGGTGTCTTTGCAAAAACCCTTACAAGGTGAAGCCTTCCTCTGTGGACCTGCTGGCTTCTCAAACCCATGGTTTTGTGGATAGACAGGTGAAGGACTTGGATCCCCCTCTGGTTTTGTAGGCAGAGAGTAAAACCACCAGTCATTCAGGAGAAGTCAAGCTGTAACTGCGTGTTTGGCAGACTCATCTGCCTGGCCCATACAGGCTGGTAACGGCCTGTATGTGTGTGTTTATGGATATGGAAACAGGAGGTGCACAGGAGCTTTGTTTGGAATTGCCTGGGGGTATTCAGAAACCCCAGGAATATGAGAAAAATCTAGGGGCAGCAAGGGGTGGTGTGCTTCCTTGCTGAACCAGTCCCTGGGATTTCTAGTTCAGGGTTCTCAAAATGCACAAATGAAACGGCAGCAGCATGTGTCTGAGTCTTTCCTCAAGCTATAAAATTGAACATGTGTAAGTGAGTGCAAGGTCAAGTCGTGTTTCTTGGACAGAAAGATGAGGAACCTCAAGAAACTGGAAAATGCCTTTGTCTTTGTATGTGAGAGATGTTTGTTTGGGGTTTGCCTTTAAAAATGCCGTCACAGTACCCATTTAATTACCCTTAGACTAGAATAGTGATTAAAGAGAATGTTTTGAAGTCCTGAGCTTGGCTTGGCTGCCCTCAAGGCCGCACCTCTCTGTGTCTGCTGAGCTCTCCTGTCTCACAGGTGGCCCTGAACCAGCAAACCGCAGGGTTCCTGGTTTCCAGGCTAAATTAGCTGGGATGTTCAGCCAAGGTGGGGTCCGTCGCGGAGCCGGGGCAGTGAGGCAGCTCTGCAAGCCCAGCACCACACGCTCCTCTGACCCCAGCAGGTTCTCTTGTTGCCGCAGCCCTTATTTTCCTGGAGCAGCTATTGCAGCAGGCTGGCTCTTTGTTACCCTCCGCTCTTCCCTCCCAGGTGCTCCGAAGGTAGGGATCGATAGGTCTGGGTGTGTTTGGTGGCAGAGACCGCTGCCGAATGCCGCTCGTGCTCTGGAGGTGCAGCACGGTTGGCTGGCTGCCTGGCATCCCTTCCAGGGGTGTCATGTGTAAAAGGTCAGGGAATGCTTCCTGAGCTCCCCACACCTGCTTCCAGAAGGGCAATTACAATTTAAATTGCTTTTTTTAAGTTTATTGAACGGTGTCTTCCCTGGCGTTCTAATGAACCATGCAGTGATGGGTGATGCTGTATGCATGGGGACAAGGAAAGAATCATCTCCAAGTGGTTTTAATTGCACTTTTCTTAACATCTGCTTCCTTTCCACACTTTGCTTATGGGTGCAGTAAAACCTAGGATCAAACTTCAGAAGGCTCTGTGCCTGTGTCTGTAAAGGGGCTACCTTGTTTGGGGTTGTTTTAACGAAATTCTCTGTTTTGCGTACAAAACGAGGTTGGAGCCACAGGCAGCTTTTCTCTTTATACTGCATGCAAATAATCTGTGAATTGTTTGATTTAGGGATGCTATGGCAACTTCAAATGCCGTTAGAAGTATGGAACAGGTTTTTAGTTATTTCAAATTAGCACATTGTATTAAAGTGTAAACAGTGCCCTTCTGTCACCCTCTCAAAGCCAAGACTGACGAGTGCCAGGGGTGTAACACTCCCCGTAAAAATACATCGTTATAAAAAGTAGCGACCTACTTAGTGCAGTATTTTCTTTTTATAAAAGCCATAAGGAGTAGTTAATTTAAAGCAAAACACATTGTTTCCAGGAATACCTCGTTGTTTTGTCACCATTTCTGTATTCTTGTTTCATGTATTCATTTTTTACAACCTGAGTAGGCAGCACATTGCTTTGTGTGCAGCGCTAAGGAGACGGAGTCGCTGAGAAAGAGCCATCCTGAAACATTTCATCTCAGTACTCTCAAATTTAATCTGTTCTGACTAAAACTGTCAGGGAATGCTCACTCCTGGAAAGCACTAAGTGTCATTAAGTTCTTACTCTCTGGCAAAATATGAGCCAAAATGATGGAGTGAAGGTGTTCTAAAGCATGATAATTCTTGAGTTCTGTTCTCCAAGTGCCCGTGCGTTTTGAGGACTGGGTTACGGAGTTTAAGCCTGGAGTATTTTAACAGAAAACTTTTCATTCTGGATAATTTCCATTCGGTAGTTACCTAGGACCGCATTTGTGCTATTGAGGTGCCTCTTCTTCTGGTGAGTCAGATTCATATTTGCCCCCAGAGGACTTTTGTTCCACTGATCACCAAAAAATCTGAGCAGAAGAAATAAAGGGAATTAGGAATGGATGCTGATGGATCAAAGAGGAGGCGTGAGGACTGGTGAGAGGGAATTGCCTTGCAGAACTGTATCAGAGTAGCACAGAAATAGTAACTTGGGTGTCATTACTTGCATTTCTGTGTAATAAAAAGACCATAATCCAATGAAAGCCAACTTATATGACTAACTGAAGTAATATATATTTTATGTAACTATTGATATACAAATTTTCCTCCCGAGATGGCATTAGATAGGGTTGTTACAGGATTCAGGAAGGGAATGGAAGTGTATATGGTTGAGAGAATACTCCACACCGGTTCAGAAAAAGGAGTATATGAGCAAGTATACAAACACTCCCCTGGGTCTTCTCTGTGGCTGTGCACAATGTGGGAGTTCTGGTGCTGTTCACCCTCAGAAACTGGGTGGTGGATTAGATAAGGCTGCCAGTGTGATCAGATGCTGAAGTTCCTGCTTTATAAACACATCCAGTGGAAGCTTTTGGCTGTAGGACTCATCTCCTTCTGCATCCTAAAACCTTTTAAAGGCAGAAAGTATTCAAGATGATCTCTTATCTCGGTAGCCTCACAAAAGAAAGAGAAAAGAAGCAAAACAGGCCTTTTTTTTGCCCCCTAGGATGACCTTGTACTTGGGAAGTGTCTTGGATTCCTTCCAGACAGATTGTAAATGTTTTTCTGCTTGTCCAAAATATTTATGGTAGTCCCCATGCACTCTTGCAGATGGTTTCTCGTGCTGACCTGCACCTTGTTAGTTCTTTGAATGAAACAGAGAGGTCTAAACTGCAAAATGTCTTCTTTTCCTGATAACGACACTTTTGTTTTATCACGTATTATTCAAAGGTTTGTTATCACCAGAAGAGGAGGAATCCCTAGGGTGTACGAGGTAAGCAGGGTTGTGGTAGAACCTCGAATACTTTCCTACAGGTACTCTGGATCTCCAAAGAGTCAAAGAACTGCTTTGATATAAACGTACTTCTGGAAAAGGATGATCTAATGTTTCATCTCAGCTGAAGACTCTCACCCTGCCTGCAAACTGTCTGAGACTTGGAGAAGAAAGGGTGTTACTGACAAGAAGCAAAAAAGGACCAAGGGAAGTCAGCATGGAGAAAGGACCTGGGCTGTCGGTTTTGCTTCTCAGAGCTTCATACTCTGATATCCTTATCAGATGGCAACAAGTTCCTTTGTCTGCTCTTCTGTAAAAACACCGCACCACTGCTATCGTTGTCCTCAGCATCGAGTGTTTACCTATATCCAGTATTTATGGGCATCAGTTTTACTCTAGTGTTAACTGAGTTGACTACACATGGCCTTCCAGATCCACAGTGAACCTGCATCTCTGGAGATACCCTAGGATCGTTACAGCAGTAGCAGAACTCAGACCTTCCAAACCTTCCTGGAAGGCGTTTCCTTAATTCTTTTCCCTCTAGATAATTACAGTGAAGAGATGTGTGTTGGCCTTGTGGAAAAATATAACTTTTTAAACCTATAGTTCCTGTCAGACTCCTGTGGAATATTGGATTTATCGACTAAATAGCTTGAGTTAAATGAAATTGGAGATCATCCCTTTGCTATCAAATCGCATTACTTTCCTTAAGGTGGCTTAGGAAGCGTGAGCGTGGTCTGCCAGAAAAGAAAATGTAGAGCTGGAGACAGAGAAAGGAGAGATGACTTAAGTGAGCGGTTGTTGTCTTTTAGGCAGAAGGGGAGGATGCTTTTGGATGTTCAAAAGGAAACTTTAATTACACTGAGTGCACATACTTCTGCTGGCAGCATTCAAGTATGCCATCATCTCTAACATCTGTCGGAGTGTTTAATGAAAACTGGTGTTTTGTACAGTGCTCAGAGCCATCATCTGGTTCTCTTTGGTTCCGCTTGTGCTGACATTCATTGTCTCGTCACCATTGGGAGGTAAAGTGTTGCTTTTCACTGTTCCTGGAAAAAGGACGTGCCCTTTTAGAAAGATGAGCCCTTTGGATCTGCGCAGCCCACATTAGTGTGTGTGCTGCTATTTTTCCATTTATAACATTCAGAGGAAACGAAGTCTCACAGAGCGTCAGAGAGGGCCAAGCTCTGATCTTGACCTGGTACAAGTGTCTTATGTAGAAGTGAAAATTTGAACCTTCCCTTCCCTTCCATCCGTCTCTCCTCCGTCTCACTGGGGAGAAACACTAATTTCAGATTTTCATTGTGTGCTTTTTTCTCTGTCTTTCTGAACTTGTTAGGGTAAATGTGGCTTCTCAGTCATGTAACAGTCCTAATTTGTAGAACTTGGCATGGGGCAAGAAGGGAAAGAGGAGGAGCTGTCATCCTTCTGGTCACTTTTTATTTTGTGGGATGCTTTTTAGCAAAGTACACGGCAGCTGACCAAGATAATGATACAGTGCTTTCCTTTTTACAGTTTGAAGACAAATCTGATGCGGTATTTGATATTACAGAAAAATGTAAGTATTTTTATTTTTTTGCATAAGACCATAGCTCTGTTAAACATTTCTTACAAGCATCATTGCTGCTGAGAAGACTGCCTTGCCCTTCTCCTAGCCCTTGCTTCTCATTCCCTCCCTGCATTGCCTTTTCCACAAGTGTCACAAATGAGATAAGTTGATGTTTTTTCTTTCTTTGGTTAGTTTTGTTAAGTTCAGCTTCACTGTGTGGTCAGGGCGACAGAACAGTTCTTATCTCAGTAGCGTTTTATCAGTGATGTTGGCTCAATGAGGCTTCAAGCGTTCAAGGCATTGCAGCATCAGACAGATTAGCGAAGGACACTTAGCCTTGTCCTTTGTTACACATAAGGTTCGTGAATCTTCTGGGTTTCTTTCTCCTAGGTGGTGAAATCCTGGACGCAGAAATGTCTGAGGACACCGACCACAACTTAGCACCTGCCCTCGACAGCATAGCGTATGGAATACAGAATCGAACGGGATCTGAGAACTCGCTGCTGGATGATGATGATTATTTCCTGAACTCTGGGGATCTTGCAGGCATACCGGTTGTTGGGAGTGACAACGACGATGAGCAGAATTTCACTCCAAAAGACACTCTTTCTTCAGCTATTCACGATGAAGACCATCTGGAAGAAGGCAAGAGAGTTACAGAGCAGGAATTGGACAGTGAAAAAGAAATTCAGATTCAAAATGCAATCCAAAAGGATCTCACGTCACCATTTGAGCAGGGCCCTGTGTTTAAAACGACTCGAAAAGATTTTAGCATAACAAGAGATAATGGCAAAGAGACTTTTTCAGCAAAGGACAAGAATAGAGAAGGACATTTTCAAGAACGTGAAAAACGATTGGAAAAAATCCCTAAAGATATGGATTCTAGATTGAAAAGCAGTTTTCTTGACAAAGCAGGTAACTGTTGACATCATAGACCTGGCTACCCAGCCAAGAGGAGGAACTAGACAGAAATTAGCAATAGGGCTAGTTAATGAAAACAGCACCTGGTTGAAGAGAATATGCATATAAAGAAACCCAAAACACAGTGAGCTCTGCATTAGGCTTAGGATTTGCAGAAGGGCCTGGCAGCGTTAGGGAGTCTCATCCTGCACAGCTTGTTCCACATTCTCAGTGTACCTGTTGTTATGGTTTACTAAACCAACCTATGTGGCCATTCAAGCTTCCTTTTGTCTATTCTCACTGGTTTTTATAGATTTTTGGATCACCTCAAAAGAAAGGATGACAAAGTTTAGGTTAAGTTGGTGGCCAGGAAAGCTTTTTTTGAGCAAAGTACCAATTTCTCATTAATGTGTGTGTATTTAAAGCAGTATGAGTTTCATAGCAGCATCACGGAAGGGCTTGCTAGAAATATGTTGGTGTCTGCAGGAAGTCAGCCAGGGAATAACTTCAGTTCTGCTTTTCCTGGGACGTTGCGCTCCTTATTCCTCAGATACTTGTGTGCTGGACTTGGTCTAGCCAACACAGAGAACCAAAGATGCCTGTGATCCGTTTCTGATTTGAGGGAGCCTGAGAGTCACCAGCAGTCCTGCTGCTCACACCCTTGGTTTTGACTTCCCAGCCTCTGAGAGTTACAGTAGAACAGGAATGAAGTCCTGTGCAGGGAGAGGAGTTGGACTCGATGATCCTTGTGGGTTCCTTCCAACTCAGGACATTCTGTGATTCTAAGGAGTTCAGATCAACCACGGTGGATCATGCAAGTGAGAGCCTCCTGGCTGCTTCTTCAGATTCACTGCTTACAATTCCAGTATTTAAACCTTTTATGTTCAGTAACTGTGTCCTAAAACTAGGGCTTCCTGGTTCCACAAGTGATAGAGGGACAATACAAATGTTTTTAAAACAAAGATGGGTTAAAGATGGCTCTTTGCATTTCCCTTCAGGTAGAAATCAGTTGAAGACTATTTTTGCAAATGATATATTTTAGAAAATTTGGAATACCCACAGTTATAAATTGTGGCTGAAAGCTGTGTAGCCTCCGGTAGAGCAGTCGGTAATTGAAACAGCAGTAGTAAATGCTCATAGGCGGCATCCAGTGTCCAGGCAAATCCAGTGTTTTTGAAAAGATATATGCTAAAAAAGTATAAGCTACTATTTGCTGAGAAGAGGAGGAAAGGTAAAAGACCAGAAAAGCAAAGAAAAGGATGAAAGCTGTTGCTCTGAAAACAGATTTTCTGATTTAAATATATTTTCTGATTCAGATGTTGAAACTTGGCAGAGTCAGAACTCACTGTGGTGGAGAAAATTCTGAATGAACAATTCATCTCAGAATTTTGCAACTGTTTTCTTGCAGTGGGAAAATAATGCCATAATAGAATAATAATAAAAAAGGCAATTCTCTTTAAGGATTACCATCTTATTTGCAGGAAGGAGAAAGCGAGCTTTTCATAGTTGTGAGGCGCTGTCAGGCTGTGGGGCTGGGGATCAGGAGGAGACTAGATAGGTTTAAAGGAAATGCTTTGGAATCTGTATTCATTTCTATTTAATGTATATGTTTTCCTCAGTTCATAATCAAGTAGAAGAAACATTACGGACGCAGTTAGCACCACAAACTCCAGAAACTAACTTCAGGGTAAGCTATAGATCTTTCAAACACTTTTGCAAGTGCAGCAATATACTGGAATAATTCAAAATACTTTTTTTTTTTTTTTTTTTTGTATTTGAGTGTAAATTTGAGTATCAAGAAAACTGATCTTCTGACGTGTAGACATCTTTGCTACTTAAACAGTGCATATAATTTTGTAAATGTTGCTGACCCTCTCTTTGGATTAGAGGATTCCTTTGATAGCCATTCTCATGTTCAGCATGGTCTGACTGACTGGCGAGCCAAATCTAGACCTGGATGCATACATCTGACCTGCTGCCTTTCCTCCAGCTGAGACAGGGAACAGCTCTATCGACAGGAGACACTGCCCAGACAGCCAAATGCCCCTCCTGACAGCAACTTAGAGAGCTGGGTGGCTCCTGCTTTGTCCAGAGAAGTGGAAAAGATTGGGGGTGGGATGACCGAGGGTGCTGCAGGGAGGCAGGGGCAGCAGATGCTGCCCATCGTTTCTTCCACCTTCCAGTGCAGGACCCATTTCTCTTGGTCTGCAACAGAAACACCCCTTGCCAGCTGCCCAACTCCTCTTGGCAGATGCAGGAGGGTGAATTCTTTTTCATATTATTGTTTCAGGAGTCTAGCTACCTATTTTCTAGTAAGGAATCTATTGGACAAGAGCTGGGGAATTCCTTTGCACCAAATATTAGAATTAAGGAGGAGCCTTTGGATGACGAATATGATAAAGCTATGGCCCCACAGCAGGGACTATTAGACAAAATTAAAGATGAACCTGATAATTCCAAGGTAAGTTTCCCACTGCATTTCTCATTTTGGTCTGACAGCTGACCGCATAAGCTGGACGTAGATTCAGCAATTTATTTGGTTCGTTGCCCAAAATTTAACTTGAAGAACACAGTTTAGTAGAAGGATTTTCCCCTTTTATACTACCATGAAACCCAAACACCCAACTTTTTGATGGCATGTTAACATGTCACTGAAAATATTTTGCTTTTCAGTTGAGAGACAAAGCCAAGTGCTGTAAAACTTTGATTATTAAATCTGTGCAGATGTAGACACTTGATCTCAACTCAGTCTCACTAGGACATAAAACGCAAATCGTGTTTTACTGAATATTTTGTGAGTAGTTACCGTTAGAGCTGTTCAGTTAGATGCTGCTGCTCCTGCTATTTCCCTTTTAAAGATTCATTGTAGTTCTTGATTTAAATGAACACTTAGAGGTCTTCCCTTAGCACAATACGTAAATCCGTACTCGTCAGCGAGGTCAGTTTAAGCATGCGTCCAGGTGACTTTCTCATTTGAGACAGATGTTTTTTATGACGATACAGGTAGAGAAGTTCAGTACTTGCAGAAGGGAGACAGTCTGAGCCGTGGATTGCGTGGTGCCAGGGCAGGGATTGCTGAGCACGGACCGGTGTGTTTTCCACTCGTTTGCTGTGCAGCACCAGGGAAGTGGTCTGTGTTGCGATTCCTGACTCCTCACTGCTATTATTTTGGTTACATACCAGAGTTTACATGCTGTCAGAGGTGTGTGAAGCTCCCCAAGGCGATTAGTCCCACTTGCATCAGCACTGGAACGCTGCTGGCCTTGGGCAGGTGTAGTTTCTCTAGCATCATTCTGCTCAACCTCCTCGCCTCTCTGGGCCTGTCTTCCCAACATTTTTTCTTCTTTTCCCATGATACTCTTGACTTATAAAATAAAGTAGTAAACTTGAGTATTTGAAGCTATTCAGATTTCCCTACACTTCTAATTAATTCAATGTCCGTCAGGTTGTTTGGTTTCATTTTTCCTGAAGATTGTACAATGTCAGACCATGTGTAGGATAGTTCAATCTGTCTGCTCCTCTGTCCTCCCAGGGTGGCATCTGCTGTGTGGATTTGTGTGGAATTCAGTGTGAGATGTCTGTGGTTATCAAAGATCAAATCATTAAGTAGAAGTGAAGACTTTCTATGTCAAATGTTGTATTGTTCAAAATACTATTTCCTGGAGTAAAATCCTGTAATTATCAACTCTGCCTGATGCTGGAAAAATCTGAGAAAGGATGGAAGTTCATCTCGTTTTGCTTTTAGATTGGAATTTGTGGGTTGATGTGGTTTTTTTCCATAAATCCTGAAAGATAAGAGCATTTCTTGCTGCGACCAGTAGTAGGAGCTGAAGGATCTTGGCTCTCAGCTCTGTTACGCTGCTGTGAAACTATGCTTGATTGTGCACAGTTGATGTCAGGATTTGCCTCCATTTCTCTTTCTAGTATTGACTAAGGGTAAAACTGCAGTTACAATGCTTAAAAAACTGTATTTCTGCAAATAAGTAGTTTATAAATTGTAATATGAAGAATACCCATGGTGCTTTAAAACCCATTATCACAGCATCCCTGTACACAGCTTATAAGCTCCTCTAACTTGAGACGTGTTTCCATCTGGTGGTTCATGTGATGAACAAATACCATCACCTGCTCTCCTGGGAGACCTGTGAGAAATAGTTTGATTGTCCTAGAGCAGAAAGGTGTCATTTCCCCACAGAGTAAGAGAAGGATTGAGGTTTAGCATCTGTTATGTGGATGTCAGTGTGTGATTTTAGGAGATGGCTTAAGCCAAGGGAGCAGTTCACTGCCACGGAGAAGTGAGTGCTTGATTTTGCTGAGTGGTTTTGAACTGGCTTGCCTTGCAGCCAGGAGGCAGTGACTGTGAATTCAGCTCAGTCATAACATGACATCATGCCTGCAGTCCTCTCAGAGGACTGTAAGTAGGTTAAATCTTATCATCTCTGTAGTTCCAAGAGATTATGCTTTTTCAGCCTGTTACGGTTTACATGTGGAGTGTTACAAGCTGCTTTATGGTTCAGCTTTCTAGGGGGAGCACGGCCACGGAGCGTGGTGTCAGAATATGGATAGCGGCTGTGGAGTAAGCTCGTAATTTATAGTATGTCAGCGTCAGCTCTTCCACAAGCGACTGCCTGCAGGGGTTTTCTCATCCTGTAGGAAGCGTGAGGTGATTCCTCTCTCGCTGGAGCCAGGCTGAGCAGGGACTGAAGGTCTGGCTCTGGTGGTGCCAGGTTTGCGCTGCTGCAAAGCTTCGCCTTTGGCTGCTCCAAGGTGCTTCACTCCTGGTTAAGTACAGAATGCTTCCCACATCCAGGTCCTCGTCTCTATTTCATTATCGTCATCTGGGAGAGAGCTCGTTTCACAGAACAGGGTCAAGGGCTACAAAGCTCTTCTGGATGGAAAGTGTGTGTGAGTGGAAAATGGAGATTGCTGTTAAGCTCTGTCTGGCTGAACCCTGAGCTGTCTCGGAGCACAGCTGGAAAAGGGAATGCACCAGGGGGCTGCCCTTTTCCACTCCTACATGACACCCGAGGCAGTAGTTTGCTGTGAGCCCCTGAGCAGGTTCTATGTGCTGTTCATACAGCAGCATCCATAAATCCAGCCTTTGGAGCAGCCTTAGGAGACTTGCTCTGCCTTAAGACTCACTGCAGCATTGTGAAAGAATGCAAATCATGTAACCTGTTATTACATGTGTGTATTTGTTCTCCTTTTCCTTTCCCTTTGTTTTAGGAGTACGGCCAACAGCCAAAATCTCAGGAAGGGGAGCTGAAAATCAGTGCTGTATTTTCAGTCAGTGGCAGTCCTCTTGGTAAGGAATAGGCAAGAACTAACTTTATTTCACTCTGTCAAATATGTCACCAATGGTCTGGCAGGTTATTCTGCATTTTGTTTGCTCTGTCTGCCCCCAGCAGGATAGAAGAACCCATTTGTTTTAGAGACAATGAAATCTAGAGTTCCTAAAATAATTTTATTTTTGAAGCACAGGAAAATGGACTGTGAGAGGGATGTTAAAAGTGCATTCTTGGTGTGAAGAGTAGCTCTAATAATCTCATACGCAGAAAATCAGTGCAGGGCATGTACTTATAGAGAGTTTGTCTGTATTTAATTCCCCCTTAGGCCCCGACAACCCAAATAAAGTCATAAGCTTTGTGCTAGCCCCTGCACACAAGTGAGTTGTTTGTAACATGTACATAACAGTTACTCTATGTTTTCTCTGTCTGTTTTTTCTTTTTTTAGCTCCACAGCTGTCATCAGGTTTCCAGCCTGCTGTGGCATCCTCTGGCATGAGTAAAATGCTTCCTTCAGTTCCAGCCACAGCTGTTCAGGTTTCCTGTTCTGGCTGTAAAAAAATCCTGCAGAAGGGGCAAACCGCGTACCAGAGGAAAGGCTCTACCCAGCTCTTCTGCTCCACACTGTGCCTCACTGGATACACCGTTCCAGCCTCTCGCCCACCAGCTTCTACCAAGAAAACCTGCTCAAGCTGCTCAAAGTAGGACAGTGTTTTAATTTGTGCCGGTAACAATCAATATTCAAGCAAATAATGAAGGGCTTCGATTCCCTTTTTATACCACACGCTGTTTCTGGAGTGCCCACTTATGTTGTGCTTCCCTTCAAAACATCGTGGCTCACACTGTTACTTGTTAATTGGTCTGTCCGCTTTCAGTTCCGTTTCGTTAATTGGATTTTGCATACACATAGATTTAAAAACCCCTGTTGTGAAGTCTGCAAGTTGTCTTTTTTTTAATTAAATGAGCCACATGTGAAAAACTGTGTTTCAGGAGGTGCTATGTTTTCCTGCCGTTTTAAAATGTTGTTGCACTCTCAAAACAAGATTGTGATTTAAAAAAATATTTTATGTATTATTTCTTCTTGATGAAAATAGATTTACTGAATCCCTAAAATGAAATAAACCATGTGTAAATTGATATATTTGAGGCAGGGTATTTCTATGGATTCTAAAAAAAAGAATTAACCTTCCAGTCTGGCTCCACTCTGTGAGCTTAGATTTCTGTAGCTCTTCAAAATATATCGTTGCTGCTTTTGTGAGATGTAGAGAGATTAAATAGATTAAGAATTAATTTTTTTTAGGTAGTGGGGATTTCAGGAGGACCCAAATCTGTTGTGTTCTGCCTCAGCCTAGTGTGGAAATCAAGGTTTGCTTTTGTGAGCCTCCTGGGAAAAAATTCTTCAGAGGAGGTCTGCGTTTTCCACGGTCCTGTTGGAAACGGAAACACAGGCCTGAATCTTCAGCTGTAAAAACATTTTAATTATTTAAATTTTGTGTTCATTTTTGCCCAGATTGGCAAACGGAGGCCTTTGGGGCTGACTCTTAAGATGTCATATTGCTGTGCCATTAGTTTGGGGCAGAGAAATAACTTTGCAGACTGATTGCGCTGTGGTCCATTTATAGAGGAGAATTTTTTGCATGTGTTAGTTTTAGTTATGAAAGTCACTTTGCAAAGGAAACACTGCTTTGTTCATCATTTCTTCAACAACAAATTTATTACTTTCAGTTTTACAAGGTCAGCTGAACTTAAACTTGAGACTCCAATTAATTATTCTCTTCACTCGCTGTCTCAGTTTGAAAAGTCCTTGTAATAAAGTTGAGCAATCTTGGCTGTAATTTGTATTTATTCTGTTGAAAAATTGTTTCCCCCTGACAAGAGGAGTGAGAAGGAGGCATCCTTCCAGCCAAGAAAATCACATAAGTGTTTCCTCCTATTTTTTTTTTAACTTAAAGGCTTTGAAACTTTTCAAAATAGAGAAGAAATAAAGGAGAAAATCAGTTTGTTAAAGCCAGCAACAAACAAACAGAACTATAGATGGCAGAGAAGAGGTGGAAAGTTGCCACCAGAGTGCTTTGAACTGAACTAGAAATTGTGACCTTCCGTTTTGCCCTTTTTTCTCCTAGCCTGTTATGATTCCTGTTTTCATTGCTGAAGGGAATTATCCCACATATCCTGCTTTCTAATACTTATTTAGTAAAGACTGCAAAACGGTTACCTGTTCCCAGTTCCTTTTGAAAAAATTTAATGATAAAACCTGATACATTTGTAAGCCTCTTCTAAGTCCAGGTACAAAATGTTTCACAAAAGATTGACTTGAGAATTGTACTTTTTTACTATTTTCCCAATAGGAGAAGGAAAATGAAGTCAGGTACTTGGATCAGCAAAAAGAAAAGCTTTAAAGTAAATGAATCCACCCTCATCTAGAGAATGTTTAGTCTGGAGAAACAGAAAGGACAGCAAGCTGACATGAAGGCAGCATTAATTCTTTGTTTGTTTATTTTTCTCTTTTCCATAGAGACATTCTAAATCCAAAGGATGTAATCACTGCCCAGTTTGACAATACGAACTCCAGTAAGGATTTCTGCAGCCAGTATTGTCTTTCTACTTATGAACTGAAAAGGAAACCTGTTGTTGCTATTCACACTAACAGCATTTCCACCAAGTGCAGCATGTGCCAGAAGAATGCAGTGGTAATTAGAGTCTCCCTTTTTCATTTGACTTGTCCCGACTGAAAGGAAATTTCCTGTGTCAGAGATGAACATTCATATGAGAGGAGGCTACAAAGGTGATCTGAGGGCTGGAGCACCTCCCGTATGAGGAGAGGCTGAGAGAGTTGAGGTTGTTCAGCCTGGAGAAGAGAAGGCTCCGAGGAGACCTTAGAGCGACCTTCCAGCACCTGAAGGGGCTACAAGAAAGCTGGGGAGGGGCTGTTCACAAAGGCTTGGAGTGACAGGATGAGGGGGAGCGGGTATAAACTGGAGAGAGGCAGATTTAGACTGGACATAAGGAGGAATTTTTTCACCATGAGAGTGGTAGGCCCTGGAACAGGTTGCCCAGGGAAGTTGTGGCTGCCCCATCCCTGGAGGTGTTCAAGGCCGGATTAGATGAGGCTTGGAGCCCCTGATCCAGTGGGAGGTGTCCCTGCCCATTGCAGGGGGTTGGAATTCTATGGTTCTTGGGCTCAATGATCTTAACGATCTTTTCCAACCAAAACCATTCTGCCATTCTTTCTATTCTTACTACATATTCTTTCTTTTGCTCCAGATTAGACACGAAGTGAATTACCAGAACGTGGTACACAAGCTCTGCAGCGACGCCTGCTTCTCCAAGTTCCGCTCGGCGAACAACTTGACCATGAACTGCTGTGAGAATTGCGGAGGGTACTGCTACAGCGGCTCGGGTCAGTGCCACGTGCTTCAAATAGAGGGGCAATCCAAAAAGTTCTGCAGTTCAGCCTGCGTGACAGCGTACAAGCAGGTATATTTGATTACATTTTGAGTGTTTAAGAAGCATCCATTCTATTCATTGATTATTTCAGTTACTATCTTGGTCTGGGATAACTCCTTTTGCGGTTTGCTGCTTCACCTTTGCCCAGCCATGTTTGTCTGTTGCTCTTACTGCAGAACTGGCCACCAGACTATTTGAGTGTGAGAGAAGACACACTGGGACTGCTCAGCAGTGATCCACTCTGAATTTACTCTGCATTTGTGATGCTCCCTGTTTGACTATTCTCTATTAAATTGTAGCCTTTGAATTAAGTGGAGGGGAAAAGTAATTATTAGTTGGTAATTTTTACTTCAATTTTTAATATTTTAATTTTTATTATAGTAGAGCCTCTTACAGAGCTGAGCAGTTCTGAGAGCCTTAATTTATTATAATAACTGAATTATTTTTGACTGACTTATTTTAATGCAATTACCTCAGGAAAAATTGCCCTCTGATAAGGTAGTGTAACTTTGTTTTGCAATTTGTCTCTGCTGCCCCATTATTCAGGCCACTTAGGCCAAGAAATACCTAATGATAGGAAAAAAAGATCTGGTAAAAGTATTTCATCCAGAAAATTACCTACAACATTAGTCATCCTCTGAAACAAATCTGAAAATTAAATTACACAGGCTGGGAAGGAGAGGTATTTCACGCTGCTCTTGCATCTCACATCAAAACCTTCTGTATGTCTATTTTCTTCCTGAAAATACAGTGTGTTCATAGTTTTTAGGTCTGTATTTTATTGTTTTTTTAAACAGCGTTCAACTCATTTGTCAGATACAGTCTGAACATTTGTCAGATACAGCCTGACAAATATTTTGAGGGTTTTGTGGGTGAGAGAGGAACCTTCTCTCTGTTCTCATCTGGGATTATTGAGTATTTAAATGGAACTATCGCTGACATACACAGTTTATGTATTAAAATTCATAAGCAAAATGTTGTTTCTCAGCAAAACTGTTGCAGTTGTCTGAGAGAAAGTGCTCGATAGGTGACGTTCCAATGGTGTTTGCACTTGGGGGCTTCCCCCTCACAGCCTGATGCTGTTTAAACTGCACATCTTGCCTGAGATGAGAGACCCCAAGTCCCAGTTGCTCGAAGCGTGGCTATAGCCAGCATACTGGAGAGCTCAAATAAGTTTATCTACACCTTAAATAATACGGCTGCAAAATAAGTGCTGTTTTGAGTGCACTGGCAGTCACTTTTATAGGTTAGTGGTTCATTTCCAGGTTAATAAAACTACTACGTTTCCTGTGGTTGATGGATTTTTGTGTTTCCACAGAAGTCAGCCAAAATTACACCTTGCACACTGTGTAAAACTTTGAGATCTTCAGCTGAGATGGTGGAGAGCACAAATAACGTGGGAAAAACTGAACTCTTCTGCTCTGTTAACTGCTTGTCAGCGTATAGAGTGAAAATGGTTACTGCTGCAGGTAAGCTTATCCTCTTACTTCTTTAGGAGCACAGTTTCATGTAGTTTATATCCAAGCTTAATTTGTCTTGAAAGTTATGGCTGGTTTGTTATTGAGGAGATGGGAAGTGGCTTGTTTTTTGAAAAGTGGTACTGAGCTGGGAACATAAGAACTTTCTACCACATATAAACCTAACAGTGACAGTACAGACATTTCAGCTTTGTTTTTAGAGAGATTAAACACAATGATAAACCTTAATCTATTTTCTGCTCTTGCAAATGCAGCTGGTGGGTTTCTCAGCTGTTGAGACCGTTCTGCCCCTGTTCTCCAGGGTGATTAGCTTGCTTACCCCTGCCTAATGCTGCGTTGAGCTGGGCAAACATATTCTCAGCTGTTTTTCTTGTAATATAGAGAAATGCTTACTGACATCCTAGGGATACTGGGAGATTCATTAAAGGATCTGGCAAGCAACAGGCGCCGCAGCTGCAGTTTCTGCTTCTGCATCTGTAGAAACTGTCTTGTGCTTCTCTGTGTACCTTTGCTTGTCACTCAGATTCTCTGGTTTTGTGTGCGCAGTGCAGAATTATCTAATTATAACATCTACTGGATGTTGCATAAATGATGTTTTCTTCTGTTTCACCCTCAGGTGTTCAAGTTCAGTGCAACAGCTGTAAAACTTCCGCAAACCCTCAGTATCACTTGGCTATGTCTGATGGGAGCATACGCAATTTTTGCAGCTACAGTTGTGTAGCAGCTTTTCAGGTGTGACATTTCTTCCTAGCTGAATTAATAGAACAATAAATGGCTGGTGTAAATATCTAGGATGTCTGGTAAAATATGTAATATTGTAAATAAAGCCTCTTCCTCCTTTTGCTTTCCTGCAGAATTTGTTCAACAAGCCTGCAGGAACGAACTCCTCAGTGGTACCTCTGTCGCAAGGCCAAGTCATTGTCAGCATTCCCTCAGGGGCAACGGTATCGGCCGGTGGCACCACCTCCTCCGTGTCCCCCAGCACCATGAGCAGTTCTGCCGCCGCTGGCCTGCAGAGGCTAGCTGCCCAGTCCCAGCAAGTCACTTTTGCCCGCCCTGTTGTAAAACTCAGGTGTCAGAACTGTAACCGATTGTTTGCCACCAAACCAGAGCTGCTTGACTACAAGGTAATAAAGCTCAGAACAGAATCATAGAATAACCAGGTTGGAAGAGACCCACCGGATCATTGAGTCCAACCATTCCCATCAATCACTAACCCATGTCCCTCAGCACCTCGTCCACCCGGCCCTTAAACCCCTCCAGGGAAGGTGACTCAACCCCCTCCCTGGGCAGCCTCTGCCAGTGCCCAATGACCCTTTCTGTGAAAAATTTCATCCTGATGTCCAGCCTGACCCTCCCCTGGTGGAGCTTGAGGCCATTCCCTCTCGTCCTGTCCCCTGTCCCTTGGGAGAAGAGCCCAGCTCCCTCCTCTCCACAACCTCCTTTCAGGTAGTTGAAGAGAGCAATGAGGTCTCGCCTCAGCCTCCTCTTCTCCAGGCTAAGCACCCCCAGCTCTCTCAGACGCTCCTCTTGTTCTCCAGCCCCCTCACCAGCTTTGTTGCTCTTCTCTGGACTCGCTCCAGAGCCTCAACATCCTTCTTGTGGGGAGGGGCCCAGAACTGAACACAGGATTCAAGGAGCGGTCTTACCAGTGCCGAGTACAGAGGTGTTTCAAGCTCTTTTTTCCCAACAGAAGCCCAAGAAATTGTAATTCATACGTAACATTCTCTCAGTACTGCTTTGTTGCTTACTCTGTCCTGCTGTGGAGGAATTTGGAATCATTTATCCATTATCAAAATTAATACTGATAATAGCTCTTTGATCTTAAGGACAGAGAAAAAAAAACCCTCCAAAAAACCCAAAGCCTGTGATTGCCTGGCTAGATAAGTGCATTCCTGATTCTTATTCCCAGAGATGATCCTTTTAATTCCAGGACAAAGCACATTGAGGTGCTTTCTGCAGCAAATTCCCTTGTCTGTTATAAAGCTAAATGGGGAGACTTCTTCACTAGTGCTGTCTGCTGGTATCCAGGGGCATAATTATGCTTCTGAATTTTTATTAACTATTAAAATATATTATCTGACACGTGAAACATTGGAGCCAAAACATTCTGACTGTGTTGCAGGGTAAAATGTTCCAGTTCTGTGGGAAGACCTGCTGTGACGAATATAAGAAGAGGAGCAGCGTAATGGCGTTGTGCGAATACTGCAGGATTGAGAAAATTATCAAGGAGACAGTACGGTTCTCAGGCGTGGATAAGACTTTCTGTAGTGAAGGTAGGAAGGGGCAAGGCTGTGTCTTACACAAATTGAGTCAGAGTTGTTTTGCCTTAAAATTATTCGTAGTTCTAACAGAAATGTGATCTTTTTAGGTTTAGAAGCACAGAGCTTTGTTCACACTTCACATTTTAATCATATGTTAGAAGAAATTATTACAGACAACTGAATCCAAGAATTAGAAGTGCTGAGCAAATGTCATTTTGATATTGAAGGATATTTTTGAGGTTTTTTTGCTATTTTCTTTTCTTTTAGGTTGTAAGCTGCTCTATAAACATGACTTGTCAAAGCGCTGGGGAAACTACTGTAAGGTGTGCAGTTACTGTTTACAGGCTTCCCCTAGACTGGTCCAGAACCACTTTGGGGGTAAAACAGAGGAATTCTGCTCAGAGGAGTGCATGTCTAAATTCACGGTTTTGTTTTACCAGGTAAGCAGTATCCTCCTGTAAGCATCCTCTAAAATATAAACGTGTCAGCAGAAGGCTTGTTTACAAGTGTGTTTAATTTCTCCCTTGCTCTTTTTTCCTAGATGGCCAAATGTGATGGTTGTAAGAGACAAGGTAAACTCAGCGAGTCGATTAAGTGGCATGGGGAGATCAAGCATTTCTGCAATCTGCTTTGTATTCTGCTGTTCTGTAAACAGCAAATTATTTCTGACCCTCCACCGCCAAACAACACAGGTAAAACCGGCTGGAAATAGCATTATCTTTTCGTGTGCATCATAGTGATGTGAGCATTTATTTGGAAACTCGATTCAGTGAGATTTTTGAGATACATTCTGTACTGGGGCCTTGCCCATTGGGCTCAGGTTTAGATCTTTCTTACTTCAGATGGTTTCAAACTTCTACAGGTGTGAAATGAGGTTGTTTTATACACCAAGTCTAGATTGTGATTTTAAAGAAGACAAAACAAAAGCACTTACTTTTCAATCACTTTCTTAAAACAAAGCCGCGTTTAATGGGTTAAAATGTACTAATATGTCCTGAAGACATGTTAAATACCTAGCTCGTCTCCTGCTTTTGGTAAGGCATAGTCAGATATGTTAATGTTCTTTTAAGAAAAAGAATGAAGTGCTGAAATTAGTAGACTTATTGGTTGTAAATACAGGCTTCCATATATTAACTTAAAATGGCCAGTTCTGTGTAGTCTGTAGGCACGTGAAGTGTTACCATTTCTACATCATTAAGTGCTGATTCTTGGCAGTATTAATGCACCCTGTAGCTGTTTCCTCATTATTTTAGCAGATGGAATGGGAAAGAGAGTGGGAATGAAGCCCACAGGAATAGGAACTGTGAGTTTCTGTAGGGAATGAAATGCAAAGGGAAGAAAGGAAGAAAGGCCCACAAAGACAGGGAGAGGAAGTGAAACAAAGGGTAGAAATAGCACTGATCTTAAAGACTGATCCCAAAGCACTGATCCTAAAGATCCTAATTCTCTCCCACTGAGTGATGATGACTGCAACAGTAAAGTACCCGACCAGCGAGAAAGAATATTAACTGGAGGTTTATTGTGGGCACCAGGCTGTGTTCAACTCTGTGACTGTGCATCTTCCACTTGCATTGGTGGGAGCCGTTTTCCCTGATTGAGAGTAAAATATTTAACTTTATGCTTTCAGGCTGTAACTATCCCATGTGACATTCCTGGTCTTGTCCGTACATTTCGCTGTTAGTAAGGACTGCAAAGTGTACAGTGGATCTGCTGCTCCAGAAGCACAGATCTCCAGGCATCTCTCTGACCTGGGGGCTGCTAGGATGAGGGAGCCCCTCAGAACAGCCCTTTATGGAGAAAATGCGGGTAATTCATGGTGATGGGCTAAGGAATGGTGCTTTCACATGGGAAGAACATTAAGAATTCGTCTCTGAGATGCTCATAAAGTTCACCTCATTCGTTATCTGTCAGGGTCTCAACTGTCCCCTATATCACATATGTTCAGTACCAACCACGGAGGGGCATCCAGTCCTCTTGTCTCCTGAATGCTGCAGTAATACAACTTCTGTTAGAGGGAGAGCTGCCTTCACACTCTGGTGAACTTCTGAGATGTTCCAGTGACTGGCAATCAGTTTGAGTTTGCTTGTGGAACCGATTCCTGTCTAAGCTGAAACACTGCAGTTTGACACCTGCATTCTCTTCTCATACAGCAGGCTTTTTTGTTGGAGATAAATCTGGAGGGTGGGTGTTGCTTCAGGAATGCTGGTTTATAACATGATCTTATTGCTTATTTTAGTTTTCTCCTGTTTGCCCTCTCCAGCAAACCCCTCTATGGCACCAGCATCCTCATCGGGCCCCCCTTCTTTGAGAAAGGACTCAACCCCTGTCATAGCAAACGTGGTGTCCCTTGCAAGCACCCCTGCTGCCCAGCCTACCGTTAACTCCAACAATGTTTTACAGGGTAAGACTGCTGAAGATGATACCTGTATTTTTAATTTGCTGTTCCTGAACGTTTATATCTGTTCAGGGATCTTTTCCACTGAGGACAACACCCCCTCCTTCATTATGCTTCACATCAGCGTAGATGGTTACAGTTTTGTCCTTCCTACCTGGGTATAAATGACTTAAATTTATGTGCATACACCAGGGAATTAGGTTTAACGGGAATTTCTTTGTCTTTACCATGGCACAGTATGGGTTGTGGTCCTTGATGATAAGTACACAAGCTGTTGTATGTTTTCTCTTCACAGGTGCAGTCCCTACTGTGACAGCAAAAATAATCGGAGACGTAAGTGTTACGAGAGTCTTTTTCTCACTTTCACCCAGACTGTATCAATAACAAGAAAAGTATCCAAGAATTTTGCACCATCATTTTGTACCTGCTTTTCCTGGTTGTACTAGGGGTTTAAAATTCATCCAGCTTTTTTTTTTTTAAATGGATAGAGCTTTTATGGTATAAAAATCTTTTTGCGTCCACTGCCAGATTGTTAGATGCTTTAAGACAAAGCTTGTCAAATTGTAGCTCTTGAGACAGCTGGAGTTCTCAAGCAATTTATGGGTGGCCTCTATACCTTTTGTACCCAAAGTGGGATGTGATGTCGAAAGAACAGGCTTGGGAGGAAAGGGGGGACCCACATGGACTGCTGGGTCTGACATGACCAAGTTCTTGCAGCTAAGCATTCCTTCCCCACTCCCTAGTAGTGTGGTAACATAGCTGTGGGGAACCAGCGTCACTGCTTGGCTGCAAATAACTCCTGGAGTTCCTGTTCTTGACCTCTTTGAGGTGTGTGGTGCACATCCTGCAGCTCTCTTGAAAGACGGAGATTCTATTATGTAGCTTGTAAGTGCTGGGAGACTGCCAGCATTTGCTTTCAGCTGAAGCGTCGTTTATGGATTAGAGCATGAATTTTCCTTAATGAAACAGATCGTGTTATTTGAATGCATGACTGAAAATCACAGTTAGCAGGACGTAAAATCAGTACAAGCACGAGTAGTCAGTCTGTATGGGATCAAGAACTGATACCAATAACTGCCAGCATTTGTGTTCATTTTGTGCTTTTCAGTGGTTTCACATCAGTTTACTGAGGTTTTTGCATATCTCTATCAGCCAGACGTTTAGTCTTTGAAAGTATCTTTAACTCCTTTTTATATCTTTGCCATCAGTAAGATACCAAGGTCAAAAGTTTATAGAGGTTATTTGACTGCAGAAACCAAGCATTCTTGCAGATTTGTTCACTGCACTGTTAACATAAAGAAAAAAAGCCTCTTATTGATGAAAATAAATGGAGGTGAAGACCAGAAAGCAGCAAATATGTTAGCAAGCAGGTTTTGCAATAGTCTTTATCTGATCATTTCTATCGGCGAGACGAGTTTCAGATTGTTCAACCTTTAATAGCAGAAAATAAACACTCATCTTACGATAGCCTTCAAACCAACACTGACTCTGTGCTCATCTGTATCTTTCCAAACAGGCCAGTACTCAGACAGATGCCCTAAAACTGCCACCATCACAACCACCTCGGCTTCTGAAAAACAAAGCCTTATTGTGCAAGCCCATCACACAGACCAAGGCCACCTCGTGCAAACCTCACACGCAAAACAAAGAATGCCAGACAGGTATGCAGCTCATCTGCCCCTTCTATAAACATCCGTGTTGCGGTTGAGAGAGTAATGCGTGATTTATGTAATGGATAATATTTCTTAATATATCTCAAAACCTTAAATAGGTTCCAAGTTGTTGTATGGTATTTTCCTTACTGGTGTGGAACATCTGCTATTCTTTGAAATCCATAAAGCTTCGTGTGTGATGAAGGTTTGCTTTAATTTGTCTTTAGCTTAGGTGATTAACTGTGGAGAATGAAGTGCAGTGGTTGTGACATACAAAAGGCTATGGGGAAAACTTGTTTTCCTGAGGACAGAACTTGTGAATTCTTAGCTCTCACAGCTCAAGCCACTAGAGCAGACTCATTCTAATAAAGTCCCTGATCTTCCAAAAATTATTGCGACTCTCACTTTCCTTTAGTTATCAGATACAGATACTAAGAATCTCTGAAAATTAAGTTCCTACTTCCAAGATCATTTGATTAGATCCGTATTTGCTCCAAGCTCGCTCTGTGAAGTGGCTGGGAGGAAACAGAAACATCTCCAAAGGCTGTTATGTAGTCCAGATTGCCATTGAGGAGTCCTTATTTCATCATTGTTACTGTAGAAGGAGCTCAGAGTACCTAGCCTTGCTGTAAACCTCTCTCAAAAAATTAAGTGGGAAGATTGTAGTCGGTTTTTTTTAATGGTACTTCCTTATGGTGTTGTAGTGAGTTGTGAGAGAATTTTATCAACACAGCATTTGCTTGGTTGCAGACCGTAGCATTTAATATTTATTTCCACTCTTCCCTTGCAGCAGTTGTGTACGGAGTCACAGTGCTGTTTATTTCCACACTGTAGCATTCGTACTTGTTACAACAATGCTAAACTGAAAGGTGACTCTGAACCGAGACACAGAGCACAGAGCCACAAGCCGAAGGCCAGACCATTATCATGCACGCTCTGGAATGTACTGGACAGTTGTATTAAACAATTACACAATTTCTGTTTTGTTTTGGTATAACAGAAGAAGAAGAAGAAGTAGTAGTTCAGCCCCGGATCGTTGTGGTACCTGTTCCTGTCCCAGTGTTTGTGCCAGTGCCCCTTCACCTCTACACTCAGTACACACCAGTTCCACTTGGGATGCCAGTACCTGTAAGTTGAACCTCAGCTCACTAGAAGAGTGGTTTACAGTTTCATTTCGGAACAGGACACAGGGCGCTGTCACTGGGGTTTGTGACCAGTCATGCAAATGGTATTTGGAGTCCTTCAAGCCATTTGTTTCCTTATCACGTCATGTTTGCTTAAGCTTCATCACATCAAGCTAACAGTTTGTAGGATTATTCTGATTTGAATCAAGCTGTCTAGTCTGGAGTTACTTTGAAATTAAATGTAGTAGTCCTAAAATATATGTAGGATTAAATATGAAGAATCTCCCTTCTGTATCTGCTGTTTCCCTTCGCCCTCAGGCATGCTCTAATACTAATTTCCCACGTGTTCCATAGGTACCAGTTCCCATGCTCTTCCCAACTACCCTGGATAATGCTGATAAGATTATTGAAACTATTCAGGATATCAAGGAAAAGATCCCCACAAATCCATTCGAAGCCGATCTCATTCAGATGGCAGAAATGATTGCAGAAGATGAGGAGAAAGACAAAACACACTCTCATGGTGGTATGTGATGTTTTTAGAAAGGAAACTAAATGTGGTGAGGTGGAGGTGCTGGTTTGACTTTATTGACAGTAACAGATTACCTAGAAGTCTTAATCTCCAGATCAGTACGTTGTGCATTAGCAGGAGAAGTCAAAATTGAAGAAGACAGAGTAGCTGCTTTACAAGAACATATTCCTGTTGCACTTTTTACAGTGGATTCTTGGAGGGCGATGCAGGTTAGAGTGTGTTGGATAGTGATCATTCCGGGTAGTAAAAGTGGAACAAGCTGAGGAGAGGAAATGAACAAAATATCTTAGTCGCCTACAGATGACTTGGATAAACATGGAGGGATGGCCGTGTTTGGAAAGCAAACATGCGTTAGTTCTGCATTTCTCTTTCTCCCATAACAGCATGACCAAGGTAGAAAGCTGTTAGGAGAACTGTAGTGGAGGAGAAGACGCATCATTTGTTAGCATTATGACATACTACGTGATTTTTTTGGTGTTCAGAGTATTTTGTATTAGTTACGTAAGCTGTCAGTCATTTGTAGATACAGATTTTCTTCTTTCTCTAAAGGATCTCAAACATCTGAGCACGAGCTCTTCCTGGACCCCAAGATATTTGAGAAAGGTCAGTTAGATTTTTTTGGTTTGCAAATGGATTTTGATCCTGCAACGTCTTTTCTTGCCAACTCCTCTTTTTGTCTGCCCTTTCCTATAGCACATGGTTTATTTGATGGCTCTCGTTACAGACCAAGGCAGCACCTACAGCGGAGATCTGGAGTCGGAAGCGGTGTCCACCCCGCACAGCTGGGAGGACGAATTAAATCACTATGCCTTACGATCAAATGCCCTGCCAGAACCAGATCCAGAAGTGAAGCAGTTTTCCAAAGGAGATGTGGAACAGGACCTGGAGGCAGATTTTCCATCAGGTCAGTGTAATGTGAGGGCAAAATGCATTGAGTAGAAGTACACACCGTTTTCTGAGGAGGCGTTATACCAGCAGCCTGCTTGTGAAGGGGTGTGGTTTGATGTAGTAAAAGTAGGTATTTCAAGCTGCAGTAATGCATCAGCTCTACTAAAAATCAGTATTTTTAAAATACTAACTTAAAATGCTGCTACAGAACCCCTTACAAGAGTAGCAGGTAGCAATGCTTGATTCCTTTGAATTTATCACTTCTAAGTCCCTGGGTATAATCCATGTGGGTGATGAATTAAGGACATAAATTTGCCTGTATAAATACACCCACTCCTTCGAGGGGCTTTCTTTCTCTTCTGAGCATTTGCTTTGTTTATACAGAAAGTACCTAGATTGCCTAATTATTCAAAGGTAAAGAATTATTTGAATATATGGGTGCGGTAAGGGATTCTGTAGTATCTAGGTGACATCTACCCGGGCTGTTAAATCACATAATTAAACTCCTAATGGTGTTGGTTTGACTTCAGACTCATTTGACCCTCTCAGTAAAGGACTGGGTTTGCAGTCACGTTCGCGAGCAAGACGGAGACATAGAGATGGCTTCCCGCAGCCAAAAAGACGGGTAAGAAAGGGAGTCTGGAGCACAAGTTCCTCGCATTTGAAGAAATAATATTGTGTGCATGCTTATTCTCAGAAGTACGAAACCACAGCTCCAGGGTGCAAATGAGAACTTTACTGATACTATGCCCCATCCCTGGAGGGGTTCAAGGCCAGGTTGGATGGGGCTTGGAGCCCCTGATCCAGTGGGAGGTGTCCCTGCCCATGGCAGGGGGTGGAACTGGATGGTCTTTAAGGTCCCTTCCAACCCAAACTATTCTATGATTCTGTGATTGAACTACGCTGTATATTTTTTCCTGTTCTGCTCTATAAGATTTTCTTTCTTCCCTCTCTGCAACTAAATAGAATAAATTCACTTTTTAGTGCAGAATGTTTTTTAAACGCGTAGCGTTTCAAAACACTCCAAAAGAGATGTCTTTTTAAGGAGTCTTATCATCTGCGGGAAAGGATCAATTTTTTTCTCATGTAGCTGAATCTACTTCTAAGTGTATTTATCACAGTGAGAATTACTATATTTTATTGCACCTTTTCTGTAAAATGTGGTTAGTACTTTTCCACATATTAAAAATAAATATCCCTTTAGATCCTATCACAAGAGGAGGATTTTGTTATCTTGTCAGTGTCGCGGCCTTTTAAGTGCAATCAAGTTCAGCATCCGTAGAGGAAGAGCTTATTAAATGTTTGTTTATTTTGATTTGCTTGCTCGCCTACAGGGACGGAAGAAGTCAGTCGTTTCTGTAGAGCCCCGGAATCTGATGCAGGGCTCCTACCCGGGATGCTCCGTTTCTGGGATGACCCTGAAGTACATGTATGGGGTAAATGCCTGGAAAAACTGGGTCCAATGGAAAAATGCACAGGAGGAACAAGGGGACCTGAAACTTTCAGGTAAATTTTTCTCTCAGCGGAAACAGAAATACTTGGTTGAAGAGCACTTGGCATGATCTGTTGTTCAAATAAAAATTAGGATTAGATATTGCTGTGTCTTAAACTATCCATGAGTGCAGGGAAGGTGTTATGGAATACCACCTTGTGTCTTTTAATACGTTTAAAATTCTATCTGCTACATTCATAATTGATCTGTTACCCATTAAAATAGGCTCTAAAGCACCAGATTTCTTTCCAGCCTTACTAACGTTGGTCTTTTAACCTCCTCTTTGCCTTCACTTGCACATAATAATTCTTCATTTGTAGTAGAGACACTTTATGCCGCTGCAGAGCTTTGCTGGGCTGTTATCAGGCCAGAATTCTACATTGACCACACTAATTTGGCCCCATCTATTTTGTCTGTAGCTGATGCAGACACGAAGTATTTGTCAGCATAACTCTTAGCTGTAAAAAATTTTATGCATTGAAATTTTAACACCTTATTTCTAGGCTTCACAGCTGGAAAGAAACTGTCCAAAAGTCAGTTTTTTCTGTGCTGCAGCCTCCCTGAACTAACTTTAAAAAGCGTGAATTGTCCTTGTGTCTCACTAGGGTAGTAGATAAAAATGACAATATAAACGTCACTTTTGTTTATTTTTCTAATTGTGGATTAATTCCTTTTCTTTTCTTTACAAAAGCAGAGTGGTCCTGGGATTTGGCAGTGTCTGACTCTCCTTTTTCCCTGATCTCAGACTGAGAGTTTTGTGGGCAGGTTTTCAGAGTCAAGCAGAGAATTTAAGTTAGGAGCATAACTGAGCTTTGAGGAGGGTTGGAGAGAAAGCAAACCATATTAAATGGTCTGCACTGTAAAGAACTGAGCATGACAGGGCTTGGTTAAGGAAGATCCCCAAAGGAAAGATTCTAATTTTAATGAGATCTGCTTTTTGTTCTCTTATTTGGAATTTGTGTTGTTGTTACATGAAAACAGCTGGGTTTTGTTTCCCAGAAGAAGAGTAATCACATGAGTTATTGTGTTTTCTTCTTGTGGCTAAGGAAGCAAATATTACAGTTAGTTCTAGGAAACTGTGTCTGTTTGACCCCTCCCAGGAAGGTTCCCTGCTCAGTCCCGAGCAGGCGCTTGTGCGAGGAGCGGAGCAGCCAAACCTGGTGATTTCACTGCAGGTCTTTGATCAATCGATTCCCTGGTAGCTCTGCTTCTCTTTCTGAATCCCCTGCATGTCCCGTTAAACTCTTCATTCCTTCTCCCTTTAGGGAGCCAAATGTGCTGCACTCATGAGAACTTTTAGGAAATACTCAGGATCTTTCTCTCACTCGGGATTCCCCCGAGTCAAGCTGTAGGGCTGAAACCTATTTTTCAGCCCAGCCTCGAGCACATGCAGCTGTTGCCATGCCACGTCTCTGCATTCAGCTGAATCCTTACATGTCTTAGCTTTAATTAGATGCTGCCTTATTACTCAGTTGCAGCATTTGTACTGCTGGCACGTGCAGGAGAGTTACATTTTATTAGCCAAATCCTTATTCAACTCTTAGCCAACCGATCGGAAATAGTTTATGGGTTTAGTCCTACAGGCAACACGTGTGAGAGAGAGGATTTCATAATTCTGCCTGTATGAAATGATAAGGAATATGTAAAGGTTTAATCTGGTGAAAAGATAATTTTTCTAATGATTTTCTTGGTCGCAGTTCGTCCTGTGAAACTCAAGGAGGACATTCTCTCGTGCACTTTTGCTGAGCTGAGTTTTGGCTTGTGCCAGTTTATTCAAGAGGTGCGGAGACCAAACGGAGAAAAATACGATCCTGACAGCATCTTATACTTGTGCCTTGGAATTCAGCAGGTAACGCAGGGAATCAGGGGGTTGCTGACAACATTCAAAACTTGTTCTGGCTATTTATGCTTTGTATCCATAGTCTCATGCTCATTTTTTTGTAGAGGAGGCTTTATTCTTAGTCCTCAGCCTGTCTTAATCCCATATTTAACTAATTTGTCTGGACCTTTTTATGGTCAGAGTGCCAGGCTTCTTCCACCCTGGGGAGGGATGTGGCGTGGAGGGGAGGTTTGTCTGCCTAGGCACAAATCTTTGGGTCTGGTACCTTTTGGATCCTTTTCTGGGTATAGGACAGCTTTGTTCTGCAATATTTGCCTCATGCTGGAATGGTTTAGATCTAAAATAGTTGTACAGTGCACTTCTAATACGCACATTTACATGGAAGAGGTCACCTGGCAAAGCCTGAGCTTCATCAGTGGCTGGAGAGAAGCCTGTTGTGTTGGCAGTAGTTACAGAAAAAGTACAGTGAGAATAAGATGGTTGCAGTTAATGAATGCTAAGAGTAACGTGAGAAGTCCTTGCTACCTGTCTTGCTACCTGCCTTTAAAAAGTCACAGTACAAACCTAGCGTAGTAATGACTTCTGCTTAAAACTCAATGTTCGGGATATTTCTGTTAGGGGCTTTTTTTTTCTAGGGTCTAGGAGTATCCACAATGTTTTTGTCTTCCAGTTTTTGCTTGTTTATTGATAGGCACTCCTGACTTGCAGAAAACTTTTCCTAACTGCTGCTCAACAGGAGTTGAAGAGACTTTTACCTTGATGCTCAGGTTGAGCTATTTCAGCAGTCTAATGCTGGGCCTGTATCTGTTGTCTGGAGATATCAGCTTGGGAAGTTCTTTTCAACAGAAAACACTCTTAACTCTCCTGGTTTTTATAGTCAGACTGGGTTTTTTTAATAATATTTGATGCTTAGAGGATGGTGATTTTTCTGAAACAGCTCTAGAGCTTAGAAAATTAACCCTGATTCTTGCCTCAATCTCTCCTTTCACGCTGGGAAGGTCCCAGTCCTGGCAGGAAATTTAATTTGATATTTTACTGAAGATTTCAACAAAGTGTTTTGGACCATCAGACACTGAGACATAAGAAAGGAAAAGAATCTGATGTCCTGTATCTCTGCAATGTTGTGTAATCACAAACTGTATGTCTTCCTTTTTTTTTCTCTTGTAGTACCTGTTTGAGAATGGTAGAATAGATAACATTTTTACCGAGCCCTATTCCAGGTTTATGATTGAACTTACAAAACTTTTGAAAATCTGGGAACCTACAATTCTTCCAAATGGTAGGACAATTATTTTGTTTTGTGTAGCTGCATGACAAAGCCATATTATATATTAGTATTTTCTCAGTGCTGTGAAGAAGAATGTGAGCAGAGGCGTTCACACAAGTCTTCTCTTTCTCCACCATTTAACTGTCTGTTGTAGGCCAGCATCATGGGTTTTATGTCTGTCTCCACCAGTTATGGATTACACTTAAATAAACCTTTGCCTCTGGTCAGTCTGTGAACTCTGTTGAAAGAAAGACTTCCCATTCCTGTAGTCAATGTCCTGGTTCTTCCCTTTCCTCAAGCTGTAGCTACTCTTTTTCAGCACAGGTAGCTTGGTTTGTACACAGCACTGGAGCCCAGTTACTGCAAATTCTGTGTACCATTGCACGAATATTTCCCTACTTGTGCTGGAAATACTCCTAATAAATCCGAGGATCACATTAGCAAATCATTGGAATCTTGCATTGACTCCTCAATTCCAAGTTCTCGCCTCAGTCACTTCTAAATTAAGAGTTCCCAAATTCTCTGGATATATTTAATTGGTCTTCAGGTGATCATGCAGTGCATAAAGCTGGATGCCAGCCCCATCAGTGCATAAAATCTTTTCCAGTGTCACTGAAACCTGAGTGATATTGGTGACTCCATTGGTGACATCCATAAAGCTGGATGCCAGCCCCATCAGTGCATAAAATCTTTTCCAGTGTCACTGAAACCTGAGTGATATTGGTGACTCCATTGGTGACATCCATAAAGCTGGATGCCAGCCCCATCAGTGCATAAAATCTTTTCCAGTGTCACTGAAACCTGAGTGATATTGGTGACTCCATACGGCTGGCTTTTCATTTAGAAAACAGACTTTTTATTTAATACAGAAATAATCCAGTTACTTCTAGACTACTGCGTGCAGTGATGCTGTTTTCACACCAGGTCTCTCGTAAGCCCCCATATATCCCTTTCTGAACTGATTTAGGGTGATTGCAATGGGCTAATTGTATACAGATGGTGAATTTTCAACTCATGCTCCTTGGTGTAGGTATTACTCATTTTTTCAGCTGGCTGACTGTGTTTAATACAATGAATTTAGATCTTAGTGAGATTCTGCTGGTGTCTGCAATCTTCCTTTATATCCTTCTCTCCATTCTTCAGGTATTTCATGCTGTTCCACAGCCTGGTTCTCCATGCTCCCTCTGATGTTTGGACATGCAGCGTTTTTTATTTTATTGGAATTAAAATTCCTTATGATGGGTCTGAATTTGATCTGATATGCAGTTCACTAGTAAGGGAGGTTAGGAAAGAGGACATACATGCATCACTGGCAGAATCTGCCTACTTAATTGTACTTGTTTCTGCCTCCCCACCCTGCCACGTGTGATGCTTGCGTTGCTTTGGGAAGGTTCTGAAGGTCTGCTAGGTTAGACACAGCCTGTTAAAGCTGTTTGTTTGTAACTGAATATGGGGACAGCCCTCGAACTGCGTAGATAACCCCTATCTTTTTTTCTTTGCCTGCTGTTTCTAGGTTACATGTTCTCAAGAATTGAAGAGGAGCACTTGTGGGAATGTAAACAGCTGGGTGCATATTCCCCTATCGTTTTGTTGAACACACTTCTATTCTTCAACACCAAATACTTCCAACTAAAGAATGTCAGTGAGCACCTGAAACTCTCCTTTGCCCGAGTAATGAGACGCACCCGAACTCTGAAGTATAATACTAAGATGACTTATTTACGTTTTTTCCCACCGTTTCAAAAACAAGAGGTAGAATCGGGTGAGTGAATGCTTTCTGATCACCTGAATGTTTCCTATCGTGTTCGTATTGTCTGCTACTGAGGAGAAAAACACATGGTGCAGAAAGCAGAGCTATGAGTATGCTCTTACCCTCTACAGTTTGAATTCTTTTTTCTCTCGACGAGGTTTAAAGAGAAATTCTGCAGGAGCCAAAGCATCCAGTAAAAACTTAGAGAAGAGGTGCCACACATTTGGCTGCAAATGTGCTTCATAGTCTTTATAGCATGCTGGGCTTGCATAAAGCTTTATTAACTACTGCATGAGTTAAAGGCGTTTTCTGAAGTCATTTTCTCAGGACTTCGTAATCTTGAGGTCCAGACCATTTTGATTCCCAGTTTTATCCTAGGTCTGTGAGGTGAACAAGCAAGACAGCCCAGTTTAGATGAAGCTAGAGGCTTGCACACATGTAGGGACTGTCCTCTTGAGCTCAGAGGAACAGACAGACATGGTTTTGGTGTTTAAAAAAGGGAAGCTTCTCATCCTATTGGCTTCTTCAGTTAATGGTTCCAGCATGCTATGTGAATTCTGCTTTATTAAGAGAAATGATATCCTCCATATTTTTCTGTAGATGCCACTTCATGTTGGTTTTCTAGAAGAGGAATGGCCCTGGACAGGCTGTAGCGTATGCAGTCTGTTCCCATCCAGTAGATCAAGCCAGCTGACCTGCATGGGACAGATAACCAGTTCCAGTCGTGTGTTTGTGTGTGACGCGAGGTCCCATCACTAGGTGCGAGGCATAGGGGCTAGGGCTTGGTCTTGAAGGAGCTGGTTTTCACTGTGATGCTGTTTTTGTGTATCCAGATAAATTATCTGTAGGCAAAAGGAAACGCAGTGAAGATGAGGAGGTTCCAACAGCAGTGGAGATGGCTGAAAATACAGATAATCCTCTGCGATGTCCAGTCCGACTTTACGAATTTTACTTATCAAAATGGTAAGTGACAGACTTGGTTTTTGATCTGTACGTAGACTAGAGCAGGCGTTTGGACCAGGATCCCACTTAGGCCTTTTGGGCCTGTGCTGTGGGCTTCTCTTTGCGGTTCTTGGTCCCTCAGTGGGAATGGGACCACTCTGAGAGGACTTCGAGCATCAGCACTGTTCGACTCAGCAGACAGGTAGTGTTTGTTAGCAGTGTTAGAGCAGAGTTAGAGAGATGTGTTCTCTGAATGCCTGTTTACACACCCACAGGGTGTGAACGTGAACGGGGACATTACTACAGTGACCATGACATTCTCGTCTCCCTTAATTCCCAAACAGGATCCTTCCTTTGAGAAGCTTATAACTAATACCCTGACATCGTGTTCCTTGAGAAAGAGGGTAGGAAAAATGTGAATTAGGTAAACCTGCTGGTAGCTTTTGCCTGCTGAAATGTAAGATTAACTTGTATTTAGGAGTTAGAAAGGAGACTGCATAGCAAGGACATAGATATAAATAATTCTGTGTGTCCTATTTCTATATAAACTTGAGTTAGATCATTGAGCAGGTGGAATATGATGTTCTTCTCAAAGAAAATAAACATGCGGAATGAAACATCATCTCATTAGTGTCAGCTCAAATTCAAATAAATCACCCTCAAAAATGCACCTACTGAGTTTACTACAAATGGTCCCATTACTTATGCGAAGGCGTGCCCAGCAGCTGGCCTGGCTCTTTGTCTTCCTCTCCTTACCTTCCTTGTCCTCACTTGCGTATCATTAGAAACCTTCAGCTGTCCTTGGGCTGGGAAAACATTTTCATGCTCCCCGTCATACATCAGAGCTGAGCCCCTGCAGTGGTGCAAGCAGCAGTAACAATTCACTTTGCTGTTTTAATGTAAGTCTTCCGAAGCCAGGCAGGAGGGATCCTTGCTCTGCAGGGCTTCGTGTCTTCACGCCAGAGCCTGCGAGCCACCTTAATCAGATGGTCAGTCTTTCATGCAGCCGGGCTTACCGTTCTGCACCACGAGCAGGCAAGTTAGGACTTAGTTTTGGTAGCTCTTGAACATTCCCTGTGCCAAAGTACCCAGCAGTGCTGGGATAATAGAACCAGTTTAATGAGACTGAGTGACAAATGCATCTGTCAATCATATCAAGATGCTGGTACCATGAATTGGATGAGGCTATGATTGAAGAACCGCATCTATTTAGCCTGGAGAAGAGGAGGCTGAGGGGAGACCTCATTGCTCTCTACAACTCCCTGAAAGGAGGTTGTGGAGAGGAGGGAGCTGGGCTCTTCTCCCAGGTGACAGGGGACAGGACGAGAGGGAATGGCCTCAAGCTCCACCAGGGGAGGTTCAGGCTGGACATTAGGAAAAAATTTTTCACAGAAAGGGTCATTGGGCAGTGGCAGAGGCTGCCCAGGGAGGGGGTTGAGTCCCCTTCCCTGGAGGGGTTTAAGGGACGGGTGGACAAGGCACTGAGGGGCATGGGTTAGTGATTGATGGGAATGGTTGGACTCGATGATCCAGTGGGTCTCTTCCAACCTGGTGATTCTATGAGTCTATTAGGAAATCATTTCAATTTTCTTTGTTTCTTTATAAGCAACTAATGCTAACGGACCTGGAAACAACTCAACTGTTCCCTAAGTTGAGGGAGGGCACTAAGATTTGAATCACACTGTTTAAATTACCATGATGCAGCCTCAATTCAACTTTCATTTTCTTTGCTGTTAATCCTTAATGTTTTTGTGAGTGGGACTGTTAGTGCTGCTTTCCGATGACGTGTTCTTCTTCTCTTTACCTTGGCAGTTCTGAAAGTGTGAAGCAGAGAAGCGATGTCTTTTACCTTCAGCCCGAGCGCTCCTGTGTACCCAATAGCCCCATGTGGTATTCCACGTTGCCAATAGACCCGGGAACCTTGGACATCATGTTAACGCGTATTCTTATGGTGAGGGAGGTACACGAAGAACTTGCCAAAGTCAAATCAGAGGACTCTGATATCGAGTTATCAGACTAACTGAAGTGGGGTATTTTCTTTTGAATATACATCAGAAGCACCAAACTGTGAATACGTGCAGCCTTCGGAAAACGTGTATCAAGTAAGCCAAGATAACATCACCTACAGGCATATTTTGAACCACAGTGGATGTACAAACTGGAACTGGAAGGAAGCAAGCTGTGTAAGCTGCGAGAAACAACGTCCTGTGGCACCAGTAAATCCTCTGAACAAACCCAAGATGAACTAACCTATCGGAGTGGTGCATAAATCCTTTACCTGGTTAGGATTTTTAAAAGTCGTGAGATATTTTTAAGGAAAATGGTTGTGTAAAATCTACCGTAGCGATGTTGGGCATGGAGAGCTAGACTGTGGCTCCCGTGGCTTCTCAGCCTGGTGGCTGGCAGTCCTTGCTGCCAAAGAACACGTGGAGCTCTTCAAAGGGATGGGAGAGAAACTGGTGACACGTAGGCAAACAGACACTTTCCGTTACAAGTAGGCATACGCATATGCTTTTATAATTTCTTGGAAACTGGGATCAAATATTAGGAAGGCAGGAGCCGCTGGCGCGTCTGCCGGGGAAGCTCTCTCAGCAGATGGCCGTGTGGCTGCTGTCAGACGGTCACACGATGCCAGAAGCTAACGCTCGGTCCGGGCCGATACCAGCTCTCGCTCTGTCCGGTCTTCGATGTGGAAGAGGAGCTGTAGGTCAGAGTGAACGTGTTACGGGACGGACGTGTCTGGGGTATGTACAGGAGAGCGACTGTCTGGGTTATGTGCAGAACATCCCTCACCGAGCCCCGTAGCTCTGCAGTCTGTCGATATATTCTAGCAAATACTGTGGTGCACGGAGATTACTTTTTCCCTTAAGGCAGCTTTCCTTTCTCCTCTTTCCCTACTCCTTTTGGTTTGGTTATTTTATAAGGCAAATCTGGAGGGCCTTGTCATTTCAAATGAGAGATAACATGCACTCTTTCTCTTTCCACCTTTGCAACGCGTGCGGTGTTGTACAAAGGATGCAGTATTACTTTTGACAACAGAACTGTGGTAGAAAATGACCGTGTGTGTTTTTTTCCCACCCCACCCAAGGAGATTTAGTCATAGTGTTGGAAATCGAAAGAGATTTTTGTAAGGCTTGGCTGTTACTGCGTCTTTGTGAAGAGAAGAGCTCCCACATTTTGTTTAGAGGACAGGACACGATCAGATACTGTCTGTATCTCCGTTTTCTTAAGCTGTAGATGTGTGTTTCTGATGACCAGCGGTCACAAAATCATTGGAAACCCAAACAATTTTTAGAGGAACAGAATTGTATGGTTTTTATCCAGCTCTGGTCACTTATGCATCTTCTGTAACAGGGGTCTGATATTTGATCTTGTCACTAAAATTTCAAGAGATGAAAATCAACAGCCTTGAATTATATTTCCTTTTTTTTTTGTTTTGTTTTGTTTGTCTTTGGGGTTTTTTTAATTATTTTTTTAGCAGTAACAAAAGTAATTTAACACAAATAAAATCAGAAAGTAGTCTATTGACGTTGTGTACTCGGTAGTCCTGTCCCTGCCTGTAACAGATCTCACTGATGTATTTTTTAATACAGAAAACTATGTGAAAAGTAAACCTGCCCCTGATTCTGTCTGATCAAAGCCCATTTGTGTCTGTCATTTCTGAGCAAAGATGCTGCTTCCTCCACGTCCTGACCCAGTGCTCCTGGAGGTGTTTTGGCTGTGAAGCCGGGAAAGCCAGGAAGCCGCGCGGGCTCGGTGATGCTCCCGTTGGCTAATTTCAAGCTGCTTTCTGTCCTGTGAACACTAACCTGTCCCTGCCCGGAGTTCCATTAACGTAGCGAAGAAGCGGCAGGCACGGTGGTTTGGGTTGGGATGGTAGGACATTTCAAGGAAAACAAAATCACTTGGCAAAGCTGAATGCGTGGGGTTTTAGGGGATAGAGGAGGGCTGAGCTGCATCTGCACCCCAGCTGCAGCAGGAGAGGGGGAGGATCCAGGAATTCCTGTATCCTCTGGGCATCTCCTGGAGGGCACAGCAGTTCTTGGCTGCCTTTGCCTGCTCCCTCCTCTCCCAGTTGCCCCAGGGCAGCGGTCGGGACAAGCTGGTGGGAGGGCAGGATTTCCCTGGGGTAAATGCCTGCAAAATAAACCACATCTGAATTTTCCCTTCTAGACATTAACAGAAAAACTCGCCTACAATAGTGTATTTGTATCTCACAAGTAACGTACTTGTTTTTCATTCTCTGAAGACCCTCACTCTTGTCTGTGAACACTTTCACGTATGCTGATTTTTTCCAGGTGCTTGGAATCATAGAATCTTAGAATCCCTAGATTGGAAAAGACCTTTGAGATCCTCAAGCCCAACCGTCCACTACTTTGCCTTTCGTGTCCTCTCAGCAAGGAAAGGTAAATTGCTTTGAGCTGAGAGCAGCGTTGCTAAACATCGTGCCGACTGCTTTTACTCAGTGGCTCTGGGATGAGAAAGGGTTTGGTGCTGCATCTCTCGATGATAGAATTTATGGAACAAGCAGGGATAGTTTTGGTTTCTCTGGTCCGATACCTTCTGGCAGGAAGCCCGTGGGCAGCGGCGTGTGTTGTCCGGGCTGTCACCCCTCGAGGAATTTCTAGTCAGCCCAGCTAGACTTCATTCCAAGTTGGATTCCTTGGAGAATTAAATGATATTTTCGATCATTCATACAGGGTCAAGGTTCTGAACACTTAAGCATAGGTGTTGATAATAAACGCATCTAAATCATTTGCTGACCATGCAATGTTATTACTTGAAATATTCTTTTAAGGAGAAAAATCATGTATCTGGACAGAGAAACAAGAAAGATGAGTTTGAGGAGGCAAATAGAAGATGGTGTTTCTTGCTAACAGGGTTTCTATTGCGGTGCCTTCCCACTGCTAGGTACACGTTGTTTGACTCTCTGGAATTTTCCTTGTGCAGGGATGATTCCGTAGCTCCGCAGACGCTTTGAGAGCGTGGAACTGAGCGTGGCGTGTTGCTCCTTGCTGAGTACTCACGGATCTGGCTGCTGTCACAAGGCTTTGGGTTGTTTGAAATGCTCTGGAGCGTGGCTGTTAGCTCTGCAGAGTCTCAGTAGCTTTTCTCAATCCCTGGAGCAATAGTTTCACTGTTGCCTTAAACAAAAAAGAAACCCTCGTGTAGGAAGTCCTTGCAGTGCTCTTCTGCAGCCACCGGCACCGTGCTCGCTGTCGAGGCTGGAGTTTCGTTCCCATCAGCACAACGGGTTCCCCAACCCTTTTTTTCTTTCACATTTCACCCATTTTAACCATTTAAATGAAATTTGCTGTCTTCGCTTACGTCGCTGCTCGTCTGCAGTTTGTCCCCAGTAGAAGGACTCGTCAGCCCTGCAGGATCTAAAGAAATAACAAGTTTTGAGCTACTGAGCACTTACCGATCCTTTTTTTGTGAGAGAAATTACCCAGTTTTGAGGATGGGGGTGTGTAACGGAGCATGAGCACCAAAAACCTTAATACCCAGGGACCGTTGGTGATGAGACGGTCTAGAAGGGATTTTAGGAGCAGTGAAGCTGGCTGGGAGTGCGCTCTCCTACGTCGTGTCACGGGTCTGAAGCCCAAGCTTGCTCGCTGAGGGAGGGTGTGAGGGGTCATTAAGTCGATTCCAGCCCTTTCTTTTTATTTAGAAGGTGGATTTTTTTAACTAAGAGGGGAAATTCCTCGTTTAGTCTGGCCACCAGCAGGAACGGATTTGCTCTGACTTCATCCTGTGGCTCCCGTGTCAAGCCCATAATATTTAAGTGTTTAGATTTCATCATAGCATCTCAGTCGGATGCTATTAAGATAAATTAGCGCATGTGGGTCGGAGCTGGGGTGAACTTGGAGAGAACTTGGACTTCAAAGTGTTTTGTTTCCTGCATGCTGGCTCGTCTACAAGAATTGCGATCTCTTTTTCTGGTTTTCAATTTTCAGCAATCGATGCTGCTGCTGGGGAGGTCACGAGCCCTCAGGCGATGGCACCAGGGCTAGGGCTGCTCCAGGGAGGGTGTAGAATGGTTTTAGAAGTCAGAAAAGCTTGAAGGAACCCGGGTGTCTTGGGTTCTTCCAGCTCCACAACGTTACATTCGCTACGGTAATGGCTTTTCACCAGGGATTTGGTTTTGATCAAAGAAACAAAACCTGAAATACTTTAGATGATCACCTCCTTGGAGGGAAAGAAGGGATTTATTCCAGTTAAACAGTCAAGCACCGACTCTCAAAATGCATCCCGAGCGCACGATTTCTATGAACACAAATCCAGACCACACGAACTATGGGCTTGGTGGATTTTGTGGTTCATAGTTGACTATTGGATACGCCAACAAAGGGCGTTCCTGGGCCCTTAGGTCCACAGCCTTGGACTTTTCCTACATTTATAACACACGGAGCCAGAACCACTGGGAAAGGTCTCTTGGACCAGCTGTAAACCAGGCTCCTTCCTTTAAGAGAAAGGTGTGGGTGGTGACTTGTGACTTTCTCCCCAGTTAAACCACTGACTCACTCTCTGGCCCAGGATCCCGTGTCCACATCCCGTCGCTCCTGGTGTGCAGGTGGAGCCTCCCGTTTCGTCCCTCGCCGAGCTGCACCTCGGTTGTCCCCATCTGTAAATTGGCCAGACCTTCCTACCTCGTTTGGGCATTATGAGGCGTTTGTAGGATGCTTTGCAGCCCCGTGATGAAAGGTGCTATACAACTGCGAAGCATTCAAAAGATTTAAATAGGTCATCACTGCATCATAACCTATATTAAAAAACGACTTTTTCTTATATGAGAATTTATAGAGTTCGATGTATGGTATTAATAAGCGAATTATTGAGACCCCAAAACTAGTTTTTGTTTGAATCGTATCTGTATTCTGGAAAAGTGATTAAAAACCTTTAACCTTAATAAAAGAGTATATCCTCATTTCCTGGACTATGCTGGAATCTAGGTTTAAAAGCAGAATCTTGGAATTGAAGGTGGGTGAGGGCTTTGTTGTTCTCAAGCCACGTTAGAATAGCAGCTTCGTGTCTTCCCAGCGAGGCTTGAGCTTTGCCCCCTCGCTGCAGAGCGGCTCACGCTGAGCTTTGCTCCTCTGTGAAGCCTCTGGCAGCAGCAGCGATTGGATCGATCACCAGTGGAGTTTGTATCACGCTCCCTGCCCCAAACCGAAGCAGAAGAGCCCGTCGCCCTCAAATCCCAGGAACGCTGTGGGACACGGAGCCACCATCGCTCACCCCAGACCCTCGTTATTCAGCGCTTGGTGTGGCTCCCAGTAAGGGCCGGGAAGGCTCACGGGCTTCCTCGTGAGTTCCCAAAGGCTCCTCCGTGTTAGGAACCACCCGAGCTTTACTGGGAGCAGGTTTACAGCTATTTTGAACCCAGCCTGTGCAGCCTCACCAGGGCCAGAAAGCCAAGGCGACCCTTGAAAACAGGTCAGGGGAGTGCAAGCATCCAAAACTGCACAAGCTGGGGCAGCCACGGCCACGAATTCTTTGGTTGGAGACGACCTTTCAGGCTATGGAGTCCAAGCGTACCTGTCAGCTACTGAACCAGGGCCGAGCACCTCATCTACTCGTCTTCTAAACCCCTCCAGGGAGCAGGACTCCACCACTGCCCAGGGCAGCCTCTGCCAGTCCCAGTAGGCTTAATACATCATTATCATTATTATTATTATTATCATCATCATCATAATCATAGAATCACCAGGTTGGAAGAGACCCACCGGATCATCGAGTCCAATTATCATTATTTTTATTATTATATGCCATCATTTGAGGGGAGCTCGCGTTTGAGGGGGTTTGCATAGGGATAGCTGGTGTTTGCTTCAAGAGACAGGGAATATCGGAAATAGGATTAAAAATGATGACGTGGGAGCTGCAGAAGTGGCAGAGAAACACTGCGACTGCCTGTTGACCAATGCTATCGCTTAATGCATTTATTTTAGGTAATTAATTACAGGCAGTATAACTGAGACCCAGTTTCAGGGTTTGTAGGATGAGGGGGAGGTCGCATCAGATATTTGGGGGGGGTCCAGGTGGGGATGTGGGGGATGCTAGAGGGGATACAGGGGGTCCTGGTTGGGATCCAGGATGGGGGGGGTCACATCAGATATTTGGGGGGTTCCAGGTGGGGATGTGGGGGGTCCAGATAGGGATGTGGGGGGTCACACCATGACAGCCCCGATGAAGGTCCCGATGACAGTCCCGAAGACAGTCCCGATGGCCGCAAATGCAGCCTTGACGGCCGCGGGGAGCCCTGCTGCCCCTGGGGAAGAGGAGGAGAAATCAGCCCAAGCCCCCCAAGACCTCCCAGCTGCACCCCACTGTCTGCGGGAGCCCCTCGAGGAGGAGCAGAGCCACTCCGCGACCTCCCCACGCTGCTGGATCTGCCTGGGGAACCCGTCGGCACCACAGGGCACCGCGGTGACCCCATTGGTAACCCCACAGCACCATGGGGACCCCATGGCACCACAGAGACCCCATGGGGACCCTGGTGACCCCATCAGCACCCACGGCACCACAGAGACCCCATCAGCACCCAAGGCACTGTGGTGACCCCATGAGTACCCCACCGCACCGTGGTGACCCCACGAGTACCCCACAGCACCATGGGGACCCCATCAGCACCCCGTGGCACCACCGGGACGCTATGGCACCATGGTGACCCCATGAGTACCCCATGGCACCACAGAGACCTCATGGACACCCCGTGGCACCACAGGGACCCCAATGGCACAGTGGTGATCCCATGGGCACCCCATGGCACCGTGGTGACCCCATGAGTACCCCACGGCACCACGGTGACCCCACGGGCACCCCATGGCACCACAGTGACCCCATGGACACCCCACAGCACCACGGTGACCCCATGGACACCCCATGGCACCACAGTGACCCCACGGCACCACGGACACCCCACAGACACCCCATGGCACCACGGTGACTCCATGGCACCATGGTGACCCCATGCACACCCCATGGCACCACGGTGACCCCATAGCACCATAATGACCCCACGGACACCCCATGGCATCACGGTGACCCCACGGCACCATGCGGGGAGCACTCACCGAGCGACTGCCCTATGGCCACCAGGCTCCCGGCAGCCACCCGGCCACCGTTGGCGATGGCGGTGAGGGACATCATCCTGGCAGCCAGGGATCCGGCTGCGATTCCTCCTTTGGTGAAGCCCACAAGGTGCAGGGCTGCCGGCACCACGGCCATAGAGGCCCCTGCGTTGGAGAGCAGCAGCGGTGACGCTCCCGCTGGCACGTGCGCGCAGGGCCCCGGGCTGCAAAACCCTCAGCCCCTGGTTGGCCCAGTGTCTTGGAATCATTCAGGTTGGAAAAGACCTCTAAGATCAAGTCCAAGCCCACCGCGCCAACTAAACCTGGTTCTGAAGCGCCACATCTACGCGTCCTTCCAACCCCTCCAAGGATGGAGACCCCACCGCTGCCCCGGGCGGCCTCTCCAGCGCTTCACCACTCTGACGGTGAAGAAATTGCTCCTAAAGACCAATCTAAGCCTCTCCCAGCCCTGAAACAAGGGATGTGTGGAAGCCGAGCTCCAATTTACCTGGAGCAGAGCGGATCATGCAGGAGATGCGGCCAAACCTCCCCCCAAACCTCCCCCCTGGCATCAGCGGCGCCTGCACACGGGGCTGTGCGGCTGCAGCGTTTTGGGGAGGGGGCAGCACCCCCCGAGAGGGCTCTGTGTGTGCGGAGCAGCCGTGGGGACCCCGGGAAAGTCATTTATTTGCAGGTGGCATCAGCCGTCCCCATGCCCACCAGCGCCTTACCCAGCCCTAAGGTCAACCCGATGGCAGAACCGACGTATTCTGTAACGAAGAAGGGATCGGGGGTCACTCGGTGGGGCTGACGGCTCCTCCACCCCCCAGGACCCCCCTGTGCTGGGGCAGCGCGTGTCCCTTGCCCGGAGCATCCCGGTGCCTGGCTCGTGCCCTCTCCCCAGCGCCGGGAAGCGAATCCCACAGCCGCCCCGATCCCCTCTGTGCCCCCGCTCGGAAGCCAAGGGTGGGTTTAGCCGCACAGCCAGGGGTTGGTGCCGTGTCCCCCGACCCCACACGCTTACCCATGCTGGGCTGGCCTGGGCGGCTGGAGCGAGAGCTGTGCTGGATGCCAACAAGATTTTCTTCCTAGGATGGCGAGAGGGGTCAGTGGGGTCTTGTTGCCACTCCATCCCATCCTGCAAGAGCCTCTGGTCACCCCACAACAGCAAATCCCCCCCCAAGCCCCCCGATTCTCCCCAACCTGGGGCTCTCTGTGTGCTCAGCCTGCAGGGCAAGCAGCCCCCCAACTCCTGCGCCCCCCAAACCCCCAGACCCTGCGGCACCAACCTCGCCGAGCGCTGTGCCCACGAAGAGAGAAGATTCACCCGACTGCGCCTGCGCCTGGTGGGGTCAGGACAGCAAATTTCCAAGAAATGACGCTCCAAAGTTTTGTTTCTCTCTGAGTTCTTGGGTCCAGCTCGGAGTTAACCCTTCCCGCGCCTGGTTCTGTCGGAGCCCGGGGCTCAGACCCCAGGGCTGCTCCCCATGGGGACCCCTCGCCCCCTAAACCCTTCGTGGAGATGCAGGGATGGAGGTGTGGGGGGCTGCGGTGAGGAGGATGAGGGGCTTTAGGGGGCAATTCCCAGCCAGGTTTGGAAGGAGTGAAGTTCCACTGTTTTTTGTAAGGACTCTGGAGACCTTAGAGCAGCTTCCAGTGCTGAAAGGGGCTCCAGGAAAGCTGGGAAGGGGCTCTGGATCAGGGAGGGCAGGGACAGGATGAGGGGGGACAATTTTCAGCTGAAAGAGGGGAGATTGAGATGAGATTTTAGGGAGAAATGTTTTGCTGTGAGAGTGGGGAGGCCCTGGAGCAGGTTGCCCAGGGAAGTTGTGGCTGCCCCATCCCTGGAGGGGTTCAAGGCCAGGTTGGATGGGGCTTGGAGCCCCTGATCCATGGGAGGTGTCCCTGCCCGTGGCAGGGGATTGGAAGTCGATGGACTTTGATGTCCCTTCCAACCCAAAGCTCGTGTGACCCCCCGGGCAGCCCCTCGGGGCTGGTTGGCGAGGGCGCAGCGGGTGCCGTAGCTCGTGCGCCGCCGCAGCTGGTTGAAGGGGACCAAATCCAGTTGCAAGTTGATCTGGTTCCTTTTTACCAGCCCTGGGGACGCACCGTCTCTCCGGAGATGCCGTCTGGATGGGTGCTGGGGATAAGGGCTGGGGGGGGGGGATCCCGGCGTGGGGGTCCCAGCCCAAAAATACATACTTCTTAACATTCCATAGCGCCGGCCGATTCCATATGGGCATATGAAGAAGTATGTAGGGTTGGGAGGGTGGAGGTGGGCACGTGGGGCTGGGGACACAGGGCACGTGGGGCACTCGTGGCACCCCAGGAGGAGGCTGGGGCTCAGCAGCTGGGGCTGCGGGGGCTGCACCTCCACAGAGACGCGGCCACGGCCAAGTGCCCCCACGGGTGATGGTTGCGGGTGTGGGGGCTCAGAGTCACTTCCACAGCCTCATCGGCCCAGGATGCAGCAACTGCTCCCTCATCAGTGTCCTGCGCTGCTCCGGGACCCGCCAGCAGCATCCTGCACCCCCTAGCACTATCCTGCACCCCGCAGCACCATTCTGCATACCCCAGCACCATTCTGCAGCCCCTAGCACCCCAGCTCCATCCTGCATCCCCCAGCATCATCCTGCACCCCCAGCACCATCCTGCACCCCCAGCTCCATCCTGCATCCCCAGCTCCATCCTGCACCCCCCGCATCATCCTGCACCCCCAGCTCCATCCTGCACCCCCAGCACCATCCTGCACCCTCCAGCACCCCGACCCCCTCCCCACTGCAGCCAATGCAAGGTTGAGCAGCTGGGAGGGGACATCCACATCCCACCCCCTCATCCCGGCTCGTTTGCAAGGCCAGGAGAAGGATTTGGGGATCCCGGCTCTCCCCAGGGCAGGGGAAGCTGGAGATGCTTTGCCCAGGGGGTCAGCCGAGCTCCCAGGGGCTGGAGAACATAAGTGGGGGCGCAGTGGGGACCCCCCAGCCCTGGGAGAGCTTGGCCAGGGCAGGGGATGGAGGGGGCGGTGGTACCCGCAGCCCAGATGCACCTTGACCCCGGTGACCTCCCTACCCCTAAATCCGTGGCCGGAGCAGTGCGACAGGGGGGTTGAGCCGGGGGTCCCCATCCTGCCCCCCCCCAGGATGGGGGAGCAGAGGGTGCGTGGGAGGCCAGGGCAGGGGGGCTGTGGGGCCAGCCAGGCCTCCCGTGGCCGTGACTCAGCGCCAGGAGCCGAGGCCACACGCGCTGCAGCTCTGCAAGGAGCCGGTGGGTGCCAAGTGCACCAAGATTTCCACGCCAGCCCCGCTGACGGCACCCGCCGGCTGCAGAGACGCTGCTGGGGGGTCCCTGGGGCTGCCAGGTGGGCTCAGGGCTGCTGCCAGCACAGCCAGCATCCCCCCAGGATGCTCCGCCAGCTCCCCAGCACCTCCTGCATGGTTGGTCCCCCAAGGACCTGGCGTTGGGGACCCCAGGGATGCAGCTTCCAGCACCCAAGTCCCCAGCCTGGCAGCAGAGATGGGACAGAGCGTGTCCAGCAGGACCAATACCCCCATCTCTCTCCCCAAAAAAGAGGAGACCGAGCAGGCTGAGGCTGCAGAGATGCACCCGCTTAACCCTTCAGGCTCTGCCAGCCCCACAGCGCAGCCAGGCTGCCCCTAGTTCCCTCCTCCCTGCCCCAGCACCCCTAGTTGCTGGCTAACTGGTGCCCTGTCCCCTTCCCAGTGCTCCCAATTTCCCCCTCCCTGCCCCAGTGCCCCCCAATTGCTGCCCAACCAGTGCCCTGTCCCCTTCCCAGTGCCCCCAGTTCCCTCCTCCCTGCTCCAGCACCCCCAGTTGGTGCCAAACTGGTGCCCTGTCCCATTCCCAGTGCCAGGGCGTGGGGTCGAGGCTCTCCCACCCCAGTGCGGTTCATCTCCAGCTGCCCCCGCTGACCTTGAGCAGCCTCCAATCCTGCGGTGCCGGAGGGACCCCAACCCGCACAGCCCCATCCCGCGGGGGGTGCCCTCGGCTGGGCTCTCCCGGTGACCTTGGGGGGCCTCACCTGCACCCGGGGCGCCCCGTCTCCCCCAGCCCCAGCACAAACCGCCCCTGCCTGCTCCCACCACCCCTCCTTACCCCCACGCTCCATCTCTGCCCCACTGCCCAGGCTTCCCTGGTGCCCGGGGGTGCCCCCCAACCCTCTCCGCGCTGCCCTTGGGGTTCTGCGCCTGCCCCAAGGGCAGCTCCCTGCCCCAAATAGGGGTGGTTTGAGGGGACAAGGGGCAAACAGCCTCGCAGAGGAGGAGCTGGAGGAGCTGGGGGTGCTCCCGGGTTAGCCACGGTGGCACCCGTGCACTCGCCTGGCACCCAACAGCCCCAGCCTGGCTATAAAAGGAAGCATTTTTTTTTTCCCCGCTCCCCCCAGCGCTGCGTGCCCGGCTGCAGTCGCTGCCTCGCAGGGGCCTTTCCAAGTTTTATTATTCAGCATTGCCCCCCCCTCCATCTCCCCCCAGCTCCTCCATCCCAGGCAAACCCACTGCAGCGGCCACTCCAGCAGCTGAGAAACCTTAAAAATTAAAAAGAGAGGCCCAGCGAGGAGGAGGGTGCGAGGGGAATGACGGGGGGGCCCTGGGGGAGCCCCCCCAGCCCCAATCCTGACACCCTCTCGCCTGCAGGCGCTGCCCGACCGTGGTGCTCGGTGTTTCCCCCAAACGTGTCCAAATCCCAAAGCCAAGGTGCCCAGGAGTTGGGTTTCCCTTCCCACCCCATCCCGGAGACGTGGGGCGTCCCAGCTTGGCCTGGCGAGAGCCGCGGGGAGGGGGACACCCCCACATCTCCATCTCACCACCCCACGCTCCCCGCGCCCTCCTGCAGAAGAGGGGTCCCCGCTGCCCCTCCGACCTCACCGAGCGCTCCTGGCTGCCCCTGCTCCTCCGTCCCCAGCCGGGATGTCCCGAAGCGTCGAGGGGACCGCGGTGACCCCCAAGCCAGGGCTGCGAGTGGCAGCAGCATCGCCAGCCCGAGCAGGGCTCAGCGCCAGCTGAAGGTTAAACGCCGACAGCGGATGAAGCCCCTCAGCGCCCCGCGGACCCCACGCCTCGTGCCCCGCACGGCCACTCACGGTCCTGGGGGTGACGCGGGGCGGCCAGCGGGTTGGCGTGGGCAGCGGCTGCGGTGACACGCGGCGACGCCACCGCTTCTCCGCTCGCCTTGACTTTGCCACAGGACTCCTCCGGCTCGTCCGCAGGAGCTTGCAGCATCCTCCAGTTCAGCGGGAGAAGTTCCTCGCCAGCGAGCGAGGGAGGGAGGGATTTAAGGCAAACCCTGCCTGGCACACGGATGCCTCCGGGTGCAGGTGAAGACTCTCCGCTTGCCGGGCACCCTCCAAACCCTTCGTCGCGCGCCCCATCCCGCCACGCGGTGAGCCCAGCTCCAAGGATGCCGCACGGGTGATCTCTGCTGCAAAACCCTCTCTCCCTCCTGGGTGAGGCAGAGATGCTGCTCACAGCGTGCGGCCAACGCCTCTGCCCCCCGTCGCTCACCCTGCGCCCCCGGGTGCTCCCCGAGCATCGCTCCGGCGCGCGCGGCTGGGCCCAACGGCGGCCACGGGGCAGCTCCGACGGCAACACGCGGGCACGCAGGAGGGCAAAACCTGTTGCCGCTGCAGCTGCAGGAGCTCCTCCAGGCTTGGAGGGACCCCAAAGGGATGGGGATCCCCAGGCTGCCCCAGGCCACCCGCTCCGGGTGTCCCCAAAACCCACAGGGCGGCATCCAGGGGCTCGGGGCTGCTGTGCCCACGCGGGTCCTACCTCTGCCTGTGGGGAGAGGGGTACAGCGTGGGCAGGACACGGGAGACACCTTCGTGGGGTTCCCGATGGGAAAAGCCCAAAAAAGCCGCGTGGCGTCCCTCCCACGGCGGTGCCGGCTGCTCCCCGCCTGCCTCGACGCCCTCCCCAGCCGGGGCGAGCGCTGTTTGCCTGCTATTTTTGGCAGCCTCCTAAGAGCTCCTCTCGGGCTATTAATAATGAGAGTGCGAAATTCGTTTGGCCTCTCCTATATAAGGAAAGGTGGAGGCTTAGAGGCAGCTAAATATACTGGCGCGTGCGGGAGCGAGCGGGGAGGCTTTGGCACCGCGTGTGGAAAAGGGATTGTTTGAACAATGGAAAGATGGACTCACTTGCAGGGCCCCACACGGACCAAGGGGGAAGGATGGGCAGAGGTAGCACCCGCAGAGCCCCCGATGACCCTCGGGAGCCGGCCGGGGCAGGAGGAGTGGTGGGAGAGGGGGCGCGGAGCCAGCTCTGCGCTCCCCAAAACACACAGAACTTACCCACTGGACCAGCAGAGCCAGCATGGGGTTTATTCCGAGTCCGGAGCGATGCAGGGGGTGCTGGGGAGCAGGATGGGCTGCAGTAGGGATGCAAGCAGCGTGGTCCGGGGTGTTTCTCCAGCTGAGCACCCCGCGAGCATCGCTCTCCCCCAGGGCACTGACCAAACTCCGCAGCTCAGGGTCACCCCTGGTACCAGCCGTGGCCCCAGCATCCCCGCAGCGCCCCGTGCTCGCGGCTGCTGCCCACTCCCCTCATCGCAGGGATGCTGCTTCATGGCCAGGACACTGCGCCAGCCCCACGGACACAGGGGACCCAGCAGAGGTGTGGGAGCTCCTGCCAGCACAGCCAGGGAGAGCCCGGCTGGAAGAGGTAAAGCAGCAGCAGTTCAGGGAATCCCGGGGATGCTCCACATGGTCGGAGCAAGGACGGCGCAAGCAGAGAAGCGAGAAAGCGTGTGGAGGAGGAAAAAATAACCCTGTTCTCCCCAGGCTCCAGAAAGAGCCTTTTTCTGGTTTAACCCCTCCTGGCCCCAGGAGCTGCCGAGCTGGGGGGCTTGGGCTGGATTTGCGGCTGCACTGTTGCAGGGTTGGGTCTCCAGCAGCTGCAGCATCGCAGTGCCGGTAGCTGCATCCATGCATCTCCTTCCCCAGGGAACCCCAGAGCTTCCCTGGGCTGCTGAACCACAAAAACGCCGGCAACGCTGGGCGCTGAGTCCTTGAACCACGGTCACCACGGCCTCGGTTTCTTCAGCTGCAAAACTCCTGCACCAAAACCAGTTTCTCAGTGATTTCTCTCAAATAACAAGCCTGGGATTGCTCTGAGGTTCCAGGAGGGGATGCAGCTGTAGGGGGAATGAGCAACCCTGGCTCTCTCCGCTGCCCTGAGGGTGGTGGAGGTTTCTCTTCCTGCAGCTGGGGAACACGGGGTCCCTCGCCACCCCCTTGGGTTTCCTCCTGCAAGGAGACCACAAATGTTCAATGATGCTGAGCAGACAGCAAAGGGAGGTGGCTGGGAGCAGCTGGGACAGGGCAGCCCTTCGGAGAGCTTCTCGCAGGGACAGCAAAAAGGAAGAAATTGCTTTCTGTCCCCCAGCTCTGCTAAAAGCATGAACACAGGGGAAGGGACCCAGCCGAGCACCGAGGGTGGCAAGCAGGAGCCTTCCAGCTTCCCAGAGACAAGGGACAGGAGGGACAGCCCTGCTCTGACAGCACCCAGAACTGCTGGATGCCTGGAGAGGGTTGGGGTGACTTTCCCTTGGAGGCAGCCGCTGCCTGGGGGCTCCAGCAGGTCGGTCTTCTCTCCTCCTTTGGTGACATTGAGCAGCGTGAACTCCAAGGGCACCAGCGCAACCCCTGGAGCACGTGAGATGCTTGCGGACAGAAGGGCAGCTCTGAAGGTGAGTGTCCTCCTCCCTGCTTTGAAAAATCCGTGTCCCATGGTGCTGCCAGGTCCCTTCTGGGTGCCGTGGTGCTAAAGCACATGCCCTACCAGCCACCTTCATCTCCTTCAGGGAATCCACTAATTAATAAACATCCCCCTGCTCCCTGAGGAGGAACAGTTACCCAGGTGTGGGTGCAGCTCATGCCCCGACACTGCTGTTATTTTTCTTTCCAGTGGAAACAACAGGGAAAGCCCTGGACAGGTCCAGGAGACTCCGTAGCTGCTCAGCAGGAGCCCAGGGGTCGGAGCCCTTAGGGGCTGAGGCTGAAAATCGATTTCCAGCAACAGAACATCATTAGAGTTGGGCTAAAGCAGGGGCAGGTAAACAAACCAGGGGTCAACACACAAGCACAGGGGCCACGGTGTGAGGCTCGGTGCCTCCCGCTCCCTAGTGACCTTCCAGGAGCTGAAGGGGCTACAAGAAAGCTGGGGAGGGACTGTTCACAAAGGCTTGGGGTGACAGGACGAGGGGCAGTGGGGATAAACTGGAGAGGGGCAGATTTAGACTGGACATAAGGAGGAATTTTTTCACTAGGAGAGTGGGGAGGCTCTGGAACAGGTTTCCCAGGGAAGCAGTGGCTGCTCCATCCCTGGAGGTGTTCAAGTTCAGGTTGGATGGGGCTGATCTAGTGGAATGTCCCTGCCCAGGGCAGGGGGTTGGAACTGGATGATTTTTAAGGTCCCTGCCGAGAGCGGGGAGCGAGGGAGAGCTGGTCATTCTTACACACAGGGCAGGGCAGCCTTAGGAACCATCCCACAGCTGAAAACCAGAGAAAGAAGCAAGCCGGGCAGCAGCAAAACATCTTCCCTGTTTAATTGCAAGAAACAGTTTGTTTTAAAAAAAATGACTTTTAGTCCTGATCCAAGTAACACCGAAACAATCAAACAGGGTTAAAACAGGGTTTGAACAGGTTGGGCAGCTCCCACAACACTGAGGGAAGATTTCAGAGCAAACTATTTTAAAACTAGAGCTCATTCACCTCAAACAACTCAAGCAGCACTTGAACGCGTTAAAGAAAACAAAATCGAGCAAAGCCGATAAATCTAACAGATTTCCACACCCGTAACCTCTAGCCAGCGTCTCTAATTGTGAAATCCTAATGCATAGCAATGCAGAAACCTTCCCAGCAAGGTCAGTCCCGCTCCTGGGGAGCAGGTACCGAACCAGCAGCGACATCAGTGACACCGCAGGGAGGAGAGGGGTGAGGGGTTAGGATGCCTTTGCTCTGTGCACCCCACCTTGGGAGAGGTCTGGGTTCACTGAAGTAGATGGCTCATGGCTCAGGGAATTCCCACACTGAGCCAAAACTCATTGCTGTCAGCCCAGGAGGGTCCCCTCGTGCTCCCACGGAGCTGGGGTGCAGGTGCTGCGTGTCCCCGCTCCACGCGAGGGCTCAGCGGCACCGAGGCTTAACCTGCAGAGCGAGGAGGAGGAGGGCTGCACAGCCAGGGAATACTAATGGGAGCCAGAAGGGTAATGGGAGCTTGCACTGTGCTGTCACAAACCTGCACTCCGCGATGATGAATGAGAAATGGGAGAGGAAGCCGTCACCCAGCCGCTGTTCCGGAGGGAACCCAGCCCGAGCTGTCATTACCCACACCAAATTTAAGGACAAAGAAAAGAACTCTGCCAAAGGTGTCGGCGGAAACAGCCGTGCAGATTTTAATTCTTCCCTCTTCTGCAACAAGAAGCTGCTGGAAAGCACGCTCCGCGTCTCCTGCAAGGAGAACTGATCCGATCCCTGCAGCTGCACCACCACAACCAGCCCTGATCCAACGCAGGGAGATGTCCCCGGCACGGGGCTCAGGAATCGCAAGACCCAGCATGACAAAAGTCCAAGAGCAAAGAGCACTTTCCAGGACGGTCCCAGTCCTACCCCTGTCAATCCCTGCAGCTTCCAAAGCTTGTTTTCTCGCAGACTGTTCACTCGCATCTGAACAAAGGGAAGCGCATCAGAGGGGGGCGTCACGCAAGAGTTAAGTGTCCAGGGTTCGTACAGCTCGCAGAACATGGGAGGATCCGTGTCAGCCATCCCCGTGTGTGGTCCCAGGCAGGCTCGTGGGGAAGGAGCTGTTGGGAGTGCAGGCACAGGAGCAGCCCAGGAATCACAGAATAGTTTGGGTTGCAAAGGACCTTAAAACCCATCCAGTTCCACCCCTGCCATGGGCAGGGACACCTCCCACTGGATCAGGGGCTCCCAGCCCCATCCAACCTGGCCTTGAACCCCTCCAGGGATGGGGCAGCCACCCCTGCTCTGGGCAACCTGGGCCAGGGCCTCTCCACCCTCACAGCAAAACATTTCTGCCCAAGATCTCATCTCAATCTCCCCTCTTTCAGCTCAAAACCATCCCCCCATATCCTCTCCCTGCCCTCAGAGTCGGGAGGGCAGGATGCAGACACCCTGGTACTCTGGAGAGCAACAGGCTCCAGCGCCGGGGCCAGAGGAAGGCAGCTGATTGCCCAGAGGAATAAACTTAGCAGCAGTCACGACTACATTCAGCGAGGGAACATTCCCTCACATTCAATAGTGTTTAATCTTCATCTAGCTCAAACACAAATCAGTAGTGCAGCAATATAAATACAACTGAGGAAGTTAAAGCCTTTTGGCTTTCATAGCTCAAAAAAAAAAAAAAAAAAAGCCAATGAAACAAGTTTCCAGTTTTTAAATTAAACACAAAGAAAGGCAATGAACTGCCTACCCAGCCACAGCGGAGCAGTGGCATCCTTCATGCCAGCGAGAGGCTGGTTTCTGCCCGAGGACAGGGTTGCAACTCATGAAAGCAGCACAGTGCGATACAGGAGCGGGCACGAGACAGGACCACCACGCACCTGCCTGCCCTCAGGTTCCCAGTTCCCTTTTCCATCGATTAAGGGGACACACTGTGTACTCAGCACAGCGTTAGGAGCACGCAGGGCTCTTCAGCCGTAACACGAGGGCACTGCCAGCCAGAGGGAGCATCCAGCTGCTTGGAACTGAAGATCTCAACCCCTGTTTGCTTACGCTGTGCAAATTTTAAGGGGGGGGGGGGGGAACCAAACCCCAACCCCACAGTATATGGCATTTCATAACTGAGATATGGTTAATGTCCAGACTCATGGACGGCTTGGCGACCAGCAGAAGGTGCTGGGGCCACTGAACATCTCACAGCTTTGGAATTAAGAGACACAGGTAGCAAAGGTGGGTGTCCCTGCTGGCTCTGCACCCAGCAGGAGCTTGCTGCAGGAGGGTCTCAGCCAATTACCACAGCCAGGTCAGCTTTTCCACCGTCTCATCAAAACTCCCAAGGAGAAAAGCCTGACAATAATTTAGAAGGGCTATAAAATCCTCTCCTACCTGCAGCTGATGGAGTGTGACCATAGTGTTTAGACTGCCCCTCCTCTACACTCCGAAAGCAGCCAAGTGCATGTGGAAGGACAACTCAAAATAGTGCTTAAACCATGACAAAAGGTGGGAATAAAGGAGAAGAAAGCGGTTCCCAGCAGTAGCCCATGGCAGGCTACAGGAGCCTGAAGGGAGCTCAGAGCACAGCTCAAAGCACAGCCTTGACCTTCCTTCTCCACAGAGCTTCCAAGGCGAGTGAGCTGCAAGTTCAAGGGTGGTTCCTCCACTGCAGTCTGAGGTGGGCCAGGAGGGTTCTGACATTCACAGTTGCTCCAAGTGATTCTGTCCTGCCGCTCTCCAGATGCCAGCTCTGTCTCTTCTGACACTTCGCCTGGGGTTCACAGTTGCCTTCTCCTCCCTTTGATTTCCCTTGAAGTACAAATTCAAGTACAACCAGTTTTAACTGAATGAAAAGAAACCCACAAAACTGAAGTTATTTTCTGTGAAACAAGTTAGCAGCTTTGTCCTAATCAAACTGGCCTCCAAAGGCCTTTGTAGGATAGGGATGGGAGTGGCCTTTCCCACCAAGCTCCAGCAAAAAGGGAGCTATAGAATTTCCTCCCTCTGGTTCTTGGGTTTGAGTGTCACTTGTCCATTGCGCAAGGAGCCATTCTGGCTACGGAGCAGTTTCCCTTTTTCACGATCAGGCCACGTGAAGATGGCTTCATCGCTGTCCAGTTCAGACTCCGAGTGCATCAGGCTAGTGTTGAGGACCTGTGCTTTCTGTCTGCCACCTTTAAGGAGAGAGATTCCCAGGTTAAAAACACTTCTAATACCAGTCAAACACCACACCTTACCCCATTCCCTAAGTCTTTTTCCTATCATGCCAAAGCCTAATCAGGCTTCCCTGTGCCTGTCACTTCTTCAAATGCCAAAGCCAAAGGGATCCCGTTTCAGATGCTCTGGCATGACAGAGTTCACACAGACACTTCAAGACGTTTTGCAAAGCACAATGAACAGGCAGGAAAGCAAATTACATTGCCAGGAGGAGCTGTGAGGCTATGTGGGAGCTTTGTCTCCCTGACCTTGCTTGGGGCATTGCCTAGAAAGCAATCTGAGCACTAACGGCTGTGAGGCAGGTGTGCAAGGGATCACTGCGTTCTTGCTACCCTCCTTACTCTCATCTCTGCTTCTCCTGCCTTTAAGGGAAGGGAGATAAATTAGCGGGCTGCATTCAGATTAAGGCACAAGGGAAGGAGACATTCACTGATATTGTTAGCGCAGGAAATATTGAAATTTAGCTTTTCCTTAATGGAGAAATGCAACATTTACTGTTAGCAGAATGCTCCCTGGACATACCTAGCAGGGAAAAAGCCTTTAGTCAGCAGCCAGGCTCAGGAGGAGCGAGATGAGTGCAGTTACCAGAGAGCCGACGGTTGAGGCACATTTGCTACAGCCTGCAGAACAATGAACCCTTTATTTAACAACGGGGCTGCTCTGCGTGAGGCGACAGATGGCTGGATTAGAGCAGAGTTGGGTGCTGAGGGAAGAAAACCACCCTCTTTTTTTTCCAAGGGTATCCATATCCGTTGGGATGGCCAGGTTCTCAGAGGAATTGTCTGATCAGCCCTGTCATTACAACACCCTCCAATGCTGTCATTAGGCAGTGTTCACTTTGCTGAACATCATTAAATGGGGTAATACCAGGAGAAGCCGTTGTTTTCCACTAGCAAACAAGGATCAGAGACTATTTTCCATACACAGTTAAAATAACCCCTCCTCTAACCAAAACCAGGACTCAAACTCTTATTTAAGACACCTATTTCAGCAGCTCTCCAGCATTCAGAGTTCAGATACCAGATACAACCACAGCAAAACTCCTCCAGCCTGAAATAACTCAATGATCTTTGGAAAGCACCTGACAAGCACTCTTGAGGACAGCAATGCAGACAAGAAAATGCTGGCAAAGAACATTGAAGACAAACAAGTGCCTTCCTGGAATGGGTCAGAGGTCCCGTAGCCATGTGGACAACTGAGCACTTCATGGGCGTCTCCCCTAAGATAGGTATCTGCTTCCTAGAAAAATTAGAGGATGAGCTAAAAGGTATAACTTTCAGAGCTTGCTGCTCACAAGGAATAAATTTATGAACAAGTTCTTTGGGTTGGGAGAATCTGGGGACAGAGCTAAACACGACTCTCAAACATTGCTCTCTCAAGGCCCTCAGTACTTCCAGGTTTCCTGGTATCCTTTGCTCACCAGAGGCAAAGTCGATCAGTTCACTGAAAAGCTTACTGGCACTGAATTCATGCTTTGCTGTAGAGCAAGGCCAAGGAATTGCATATTGGCAAAAAGCAAACTACCAGAACAGAGTGGAAAGCTTTAAAGCAAGAGAAGTTAAAGTCGAGACCCACTTCTGGGCTTCCTGGATCAGGCCCTCTCCGCTCAGTTGTCATCCATACACTTAACTGCTTCCATGATAGAAAGTGGAGACATCAGGACCAGACAAGCGTCAGCCTAATTTCTACACCAAAGAGTTTGATAACTTGACTGAACACCCTGCCTACAGATCTGCAACAAGCTCTTAGATCTTCCAAGACTTGTCTGCCAGTGCCTGACAGTTTGTTTTACTCCGGGAATTTAAGTCCACTAAGGAAGAGCATTCTTAGTCAGTGTTCTGGAAACACTGAGCTCTTCCCTTTTGTTTTTACCTGCTTTGGGATTTGGTTTTAACTCCAGGCTTTCTTGATCCGTCGCATCTAAAATCTTGTATTTGCTTTTTCTTTTGGATTTTCCTTTTTGTCTAAAGGGGAAGAAAAGGAATTAAGAGGCAGGCCAGTTCTACAAAAGCCCAAAGGAAAAATAACCCTGATCTTCAAAGCCAGAGTACTGGCTTATTTCAGATTATGTTCATACCACAAAGCAAAACATTTAAAACATTGTTTTAGTTTCACATTTACAGGCTAATCCAAATCTTGCTTCTTAACTGAACCCAGAGTTCTAGGGCTTCAACGTCTCCCTTGAAACACTGAGTGACAAAAATGAACATCCCAGGGCTAAGTAGGTGCCCTGCTGGGACGATAGGTTCGAATCTTTCACCTCCTAACGCAGCTACTGGCTCTGAAGCACCGATACGGAGGGTTTATGGCCTCAGCCTCACCTCTTGCAACAGCAGATCACCATCCAGGACAAGATTCCAAAGGCAACCACAATGACGAACGATGCAATGATCACATACAGCACACTCCACTCTGAAAGCAAAACACCCCAGAGATAAAGACATTTTGGCACCTCATACAGCTGACAGCATACGCTTTAGAAGACTATTTGTGGGGAAGAAAGAAAGGCCTGGCCCTTGGTAGAACTAAAGGATGCTAGCATCCATCACTGACAGCACCACTAACTCGCCTATGGAAGCCAGAGGCTTGAGATCCAGGGTGTGGCCTCGCTGCACAAGGGCATTTTGCAATGTGTGTTGATTAGATTCTATAAGTCTACGATTCTAAAATTTGCTTTCTGGTGGCAGGAAGATCTCTGTAGGGGCAAGGCAGCAGAGAGGTGCAATCGATACACTAAGAACGGATCAACTTGTTGTGAGTGCTCCCTGAGGAGTCACTTCCCTGTTGGAGATCACTGACCTGGGAGGTACATGTAGGGAGACCAGGACAGAGACTGCTCCTTGCGTGAGCATCGTGTCAGGGATGCGGGGAGAAAGCAGGTACCTGTCACTCTGCCTGTCCTGTGTTTCAGACAGTTTGCTTTCCCAAGATAACACTCCCAGGGAGGTCGCACGTACCACAGTTGCTTTCGCCGTCCCCCATCTGCACCCTGATGAAGTTCTCCATCCAGAAAGGGTCACAGATGCAACGCTTGGTGAAGGAGTCACAGCGTCCATGCTCAGAGCAGTTCAGCTGACATGCTAGGGACCAAAACCAGCAAGATCAACTAAATGATTCGCACAAGAGGCAAAGATGAGACAGTACAGTTCGACACAGCCAAACCCCATAGGCTCTGACTTGAATCTGGTCACTCTGTGGTTCACCCACAGCTTGGCCACTAACTCAAGCAGTAAGAAGAGCAAACATAAGCACACATATACCTCACGCCAAACTAAAAAGTCCCACTGCATCGACAACGTAACATACATAAGCTAAGAAAATTTTGCCTAATAAATCATTATTTTGATACAAAAGTTATGGAATTTGCATATTGTTAATTAAATGTTTTTAACTAAGAGTTTGACTTTCAAACTCAAACCCAGCCTGTGAGGCAGGAAACAAACAGGTCTTTTGAAGTGGCCAAACAAAAGCGAAGTGTGCCTTTTGAAGGCCACAAAATTGTAAAAATCAAGAAGTCATGAAAATAATTACCTAATTCCAGTCTAAAATATCCAACTGATCAGCAAATGATCCTCATAGGATGGAACTCATAAAAGAAACACAGTGCTAATGCAAAGCTGTAAAGAAATGATAGAAGGGAAACATTTCCTTCAGACTGATGTATGTGCTGCAGAGGAAATGAGATTGTTCACAGCTACCAAGCTCTGCAGCTTCATTGTTTTCAGTACGATGACAATCATTTCGTTGGCTGCATTCCATTAATGCCGTATTTCAGTTCCATAAGTATCAATCTGCTTTTGATTTTGTGAGTTCTTATCTTCCCAGCAACATTACAAGTAACCATCTATATGGAGTTGAACAGTGCACAGACAGAATCAATTTGTAAATAACTGATCAATGTGCAGTCTAACAAACTTATTTTTCTGTTTGCTGACACATAAATGCTGTGGGAATGAGAGAGTGTGTGTGTACACATGGGTGTTTTTAGCACACACAAAGGTCCTTATTCTTGGAGGCATCTGAGAAGAAGGGAAAGACCTTAGCTGGTACCGCAGTGACTCTTACTTACTGACTGTGTTAATTTCTAATGCTCGGAAGATGAGGAAGTCTGACTGTTGCTTCCGTAGTTCGTTCTTTAGCGTCCAGGCCACCTCTCGTCCTTTGAATATCTGATGGGGAGGCTGGTTCTGTACAAAAAACACCATCTTCGTGCTGGAAGTCAGACAAAAATCATTATCTGCAGTTCCCCAAACACCAGGTAGAGACCTATTCTCACTAATTCAGAATCCCAAATCTATTTGAAGATCAGACTTCTGGCTCCATCTTGAAAGCAATACTGGTAGGCCTGGTTGTCCATACAGCAGACAAGACTTTAAGACATCTGATCCATCCCTATTTTCAAAGCCAGGGCTGGACTGTTCTTGAGTTTGCTAATCAAGGACATCTTTGCACGTTCATGCCAAGCATGCAAATCCCCAGACTTTAAAGTCCCACCATTTTCATTATCTCCTCCCTCCCTCCCTGTGGGATCCTTAGACCTTAATGCACATGGGAGGTCACACAATGGCTCAGCACAGAGCTCCAGCATCAGAGAAGACAGTGAAAGTTTACAGTCTTAGTTTGAATGTGCAAAGTGTTTTAATCAGAATAAAGCACAGGTACTGCATCTGCATTTTGACTGCACTACTCTGACAGAAGAACTTGCTCCCCAAGGCTTGCTAGCCATGCAGAGCCCTGTGTCTTTTTCTGATTCACAAAAGGATGCATGGATGCTTCAGATTTATTATTACCAGTAAGCCTATGAGTCAATAGGATATTGGTGAAGCCCTAAGAGTACGTGGGAAAAAAGCAGCAACTGGGTGAAAAAGATCTTTCTTAAACAGTACAAAGTACTTCAATAGCTGAGGCAAAAGTGGGATCCTAAAGCCATCTGTCAGAAAATAATCTCTGCCCTTTTATAACCTTTCCCACTCTTTTCTCTACTTAATCAACATATAAAGAGATTAATTACAAGAATCCCTGACTTGCCTTACTCAATGAATGACGGTGGCAACAGGCTCGGGCACGGCAGAGACAGAAAGGTAATATTACCGCAGAAAGTGCTGGCTCTTCTGTTCTGAGCTCTTCAGATTTGCACGGACAATGAATTCCGATTTTACTGCTACAGCAGGCAACGTGGACACAACGGAATCGATATATGACTGAACTCAGGAAAGCCTGAAGTATAGCTGCAGATTTATTGCTGACTCGCTGCATGACTTTAAGCTCATCCCTTAAATCTTCTTCAGTGCTTTGTCTACCTTAAAACTACTCCACTTTTAGTCAAAACTAAGCGCAATATTGCGCTTCTTTCCACAGATTACTGCTCTGCCCTTGATAAGCTTGCTGCCAGCCCGCTCACACGCATGTTCAGACATCCTCAAACACACCGATGGCACAAGGCGCTGCTGTCAGCACAGAGATCTGTGCGGCTGTTGCTGTGACAACGCTACAGCAGCAGGTGCTGAAGTTTCCTGCGGAATAGAGGATTTCCCTTTGTGCAGAGGTGGAAAGATGACTCCATCAGGTACTTTCATGCCAAAGCAGCATGGCCAGGATCCAGCTGGGCTGAACCATCCCTTGTAGGACCTGCTGGTCACTGCACTTGGAGCTGAGTAACACTGTCTCTGTGGGTAACAACCACCCTGGCCTGCAGCCCTGCCTATCAGCAACCTTCCACTTGCTTAGAACAAAAATTACACCGGTTTTCAACATTTTATTCTATGTTAATTGAAGCCAATGTAGTTTTCCATTAGCTTTGCTGCCTGCACAACGCTAGCACACAGGGCTACTTGTAAGGGGGCTGCTGCACCCCCACCACCTCTGCTCTGGGGTCAGTGATTCATCAAACTACTCCTCTACCTAGCCCCAGTATTCGGCCAGTTATAAGTCACAGCTTTAGAACACCTTTACGGTTTTCAAACCCAAACCAGATTAGTTCTTATTTTACAGATTTTGGGGGCAAAGATGTTATCAGCCACAAACAGCTTTTGAGGACACCTAAGACTAGCTTGGCTACACATCTTCTCTACCCCAGCAAGCAGGAATATCAATTTTAAGCAACATCTCCGCATATTCCGACTGTTCCATCTGCTTCCCAAGAGAAAACACCCCTTGGTTTCCTAAACCCTGAAGCAACTCTCCTCCAGGAACACCAACAGATGAACCTTACCTTTGTTCAGTGTACGGCTGGATCTTCTGCACAGTGATGTCTGAGTCGAGGACCCCCAGCAGGACACCGATTTGGCGGATGAACATGCCCTTCTGCCTCTCCGTCAGCTGGCTGACGTTGACATCCAGAATGATCTCCACAAGGTTATTTTTCCTAGGATCTAGTGAGAATGCAGACGAGATAAGAGATCTTTACAACTTCTGTTGAACAGACTGAGTACACATCAGGTTTCCATTATCTTTCCAGGATGTTTCAGCTTTGAACAAAAAATTCTGGAATCTCAGCATAGGAAGGGACACGAGCCTATGAGTTTCACAGGTAGCAGCAAGCAGTAAGAGTCAGCCTCCAAGAACACATGAAAATAGACCTCCCCCAAAACTTTTGAGCTTTTATAGTTCTAAGCTGGACTAGACTACACATTTTCATCTCGGTATTCTGCATCTAGAGGGCTTGTAGACAAACATGGTACAACACAGACCCCTGACTCACCAGGTTTGACTTCCACTGTGGACCTTTCCACATCACTCTCCCCTTTGGCATCTGTTACTCTGAGGTGGAATGTGTAGGTCCCTTCTACCAGATTGGACAGGAGAAGGACAGGATGATGGTCTGAATTATTTAAGACTTCCTGGAAGGCAAAGCAAAATAAATATCAGGAAACAAAGGACTGAGCTAGCAGGATGCATCATCATGCTTAGGGTCAGCACTAAAATGCAGCAGATGCAACAAACGGCTTTACATTTTCCTTGGGAGCTGCCACTGAGAAGTAGCATTGACTTTGGAGATGCTGCAGACTGCTGTTTAAAACAGAAACCTCACCCCAGCAGCAGGGCTCCCCTCGTCCCGGGTCCACAAGTAGCTGACAATTCCCTTATCGTCAGAGGACTTGGATCCATCCAGCTCAGCTGTGTTTGTGGGCAAGGTGATGACAACACTACCAGCAATCTTTGCAACCGGCGGCTTGTTTATTTCTAAGCAAACAGAAAGAAAGCAGTTGGAGAAAAATGTAGTTACACCCAAACAAAAACTACTGCATTAGATCTCCAGCATAACCCAGAAACCCCTGTCTAACGCCAGGGGAGGAGAAAGGAAATTATGTACTGCAGGGTTCAGCTGAAGATACTGTTCTTCCAGAGAAGGGTGGGCCTTGGACTTAGAGAAGGCCATTTCAGCACTTTCCACATCACTTTTCACCTATTTCTTACTCTTAGTGTGCATTTAAATAGAGGTTTTGCTGAACTGCTCAGAGATAACGTGTATCTCGGGCAGCTCAGCACACGCTGGACATACCTTCTTTGACGATGACGTTGACTGAGCTTTGGCTTTGCAAGTTCCTCTCATCCTTAACGGTCAGAGTGAACTCGTATGTCCCAACCTGAAGGCCTGTTACAGTGGCAATGCTGCTGTTGGCATTCTCCAGCTTCACACCATCTGGGCCCCTAAACAAAGCACAACAGGATCTGTTTAAACGCACAGACCGTGGAGGTGAGCCTCACACCAAACAGGAGGTTCATGCTCAAGCAGAGTTTATCATAGGGAAGCAAACAGACAGTTGCCTAGGTAATCAAAGAGTAAGTGCGGCATTCAGAATAAAAAACAATTTCTGGTGTTCTAGTGTTTTGGATGTTTTTAAACCAGGGGAACACAGATATCAGCATTTAAGTAGGTTTTACTTCCAGCAAAATTGGCTTGTGAACTGCACAATTAAGCATATTTTTAAAGAAAAGGTATAGGGTAAAACTAGTTTGTTCATTGACAAGAACTTTGCACAGACTTTGCATTGGCAAAGGGTAAAAGCTACCACAAGTTGGCTTTTTCCTGAGTTTCCTAGAGAACTTCAGGGAATTTGGAGCCTGAAGGGAAGTGTGACAATGAAAAGAGAACGCTGCCTCATTCAAACTTACTGCAAAAGGATCAAGCTAGAAGGCCCTGTTGTAGTTTGATTATGAGTCAGCCTCTTCATATGGCCAAGACCACATTGCACTGCTGTGAAGTGAACATGACTGGTCTCCTTGACACTCCACAACCACGCTGAGAATGGGAACCAGGCCGAGAGGTGAAGGCAAAGGTATTTCTAATGCTCAAACAACACTTCATTGCTCTCCAGTTAAACGTAAACCCCTGTCTAATTCCACTGGTAAAGCTTGTCAGGCCTGATGTAACCTGGTTTGAACACAAGAGGGGTATGTGGTGGGGTGTCTTGTTTTAAACGATGGACTTAGATACTTGCGTAAGAACAGCCTGGAAGACACACACACCGTGTTTTTTCCCAAAGAAAGGAGACGATCTTCTGGTCATCTGAGCTCTTGCTGCCATCTAGAGTGGTGCTGTCCACAGGAAGAGTTAATTCTTTATCTGGACCAGCATCTGCCTTTGGGGGCTTATTGTTCTCTGAAAAAGAGTGGCAATATTTTTCATACACATCATAAAAGGTGGAGCTTAAACTCCAGCATTAAGAACTTGCTCTGTGATCCCTGGTATATTTCTTGCCTGTTATCTCAACTTTGTGCTCAAAGAAATGAGGTTAAAAGCAATTAAGAGCTCAGGTGAGCATTTCACTCACACATACACAATAAAACAAGAATAAAATCTAGGAGTTCTGATTTTTGCTCTCATTCTCTGAGCATTACTCCACTTTTCCAGCTCTTGTCCCAGAACCAAGCACTGTGGACACAGACAGTTGCTCGGAAATACAATCCTGTTATTACAGTGAGATAACATCAATTCGACTACATTGTATAAAATAAGAGAATAGCCCAGAAAGGCAATATTCCTAGAAACTTACTACTCCTTTTTGGCTTATCAGTAATATACCAGTCCAGAATGGTCCTAAATTAGCACAGCTTTTCTGAAAGCAGCACAAAACTACAATAAGATCTAGAGCGCATTGAAAGATTGATGCTTGCCTCTAACCCCTGGAATGGAAGTGGCAAAAGCAGCCGAAGGCAGCTTACCCGGCTGGACTATCACAGTGACCTCTGCAGTGGACTGGTGCCCGGCGGAATCTGTCACAATGAGCTGGTAAGTGTAATCACCTTCTTGCATTGCAGAGAGCTGCAAGACTGGTGTCCTCACCCCCTTCGAGAAAACACATTCACGCATTAAAAAGAATCCTTACACAGGCAATAAAAGACCAGAAGACTCTGCTTCTAAAACAACCATTATCAGCAGGTTCTGGGGGCTTATTTCTAACTCCTGCTATGTGGCCAGAGCTCTGTGTCGCTTTAGCACGCAAGGCTCTTAAACATACATTTATACACAGTTTCAAGGGCATTGTTGTGGAACACAACAAGCATAATGCCATATAGATATTCAGATCTTTTGAGATTTAATAGTTAGCAACTCAAGCAAAACCTCTGGGGGGCCCTGTGCAAATCATACACATCATGAACCTGATTCATGGACTTTCTTACTCCATGAATTTGAAATAGCAATAATCTTTAGAAGAAACATGACATGGAAGCAATTTCCATCTTTCACTGTTTAGGACTGAGGAATGTCTGGCTTGTATCAGTTAAATGCAGACTCCAAGGTTCAGCTCAAAGGATTCGGCTGAGGAAATGCATGATCTGGCACAACTGGTTACCCTGTACTTCCAAATGCCATCCTGACCGACAGTTAGCAAAAGATGATACAGTCTGGCTCCTCACTCACTGACAGCACTTAAATCATCCCTATTATTCACTTACAGATTCAGCTATCACTGGTGTTCTGAGAAGTCAGCAACTGGACCGAAAAATAACACCCTTTTCTAGCAGCCACATTGGTTAAAGTGAGACACACGGGTTCTACCAAGTTCTGCTGAGACCTGTCATATGGGACATCAGAATCCAAAACCATCAAGTTCCCACTTGTCTTAATCCTCCATTCTGGAGCAGTATTTAAAACTGCATTGCTCACAGAAGGAAACAGGATGCCACTGAAAACCTGGGGCTAGACTGGAGAACCTCCTCAACCACTCGGCCAACACCACCTTCAAGTGGATTTAGTTTTGAGTATCCATTTCATCATCGCATTTGTGGATGTAGGATTATCAGCCATTGCTGAGTCACTCGAAAACGGTTTGATTATAGAAAAAGAACTAGCTAGTGAGAAATCCGGAGCAAGGACAGGAGACGTGCGCTGACCTGCATCTCCATCACCTTCCCTTTGCTGTTAGGGCTGAGCAGCCACTCGTAGCTGACAATGCTGTGATCATCGGTGCTTTGGTTCCCGTAGAGGGTGATGGAGTTCTGAGGCAGGGTGATGACTTGGTTTGGGCCCGCGTTTGCCACTGGAGGATAATCCACCGCTTTGTTCACAGTCAGGTTTGCAGTGGTGGAGTTGCTGGCACCATCTGAGTCCACGACTGTTAGACTGAAGAAGGGGGGGAAAAAGGGAAAGCAATGAAGAGCCGTTATTATCAGAGATGAACGCAAATGGCTGGAGTTAAATGAAATTCAAAGGAAGAGTTAGAAACTTAAGACACTTTCAAAGGCAAGATAGTGATTTTTTATTTTCAGGAGTGAAAAAAAAAACTACGGTTTGAGGCAACTGTGCTTTTTCTGAAGAGTAACTTCCCCTAAATGTCCAATTATCAACCCCAAAGCAATGCAAGAAATTCAAGTCACGTCCGTCTCTAGTATGTAATCTATCAAGTAGTTCCAAAATAAAACTGGGCAGTGAAAGACCGTCAGCTTTCACACACAGCTGTGATGAACACAGAAGTTCAGCACTAACCTACACGTACCCAGAACACAGCTTGCCTCCTCAGGCAGGATAGGACCACAAAACAGAATAGTTCTTTTGCTAAATCGAGATCTGAACATCACTCTGACCAGTTCATTTACAAACTGGTTAAGAGACATGCAATGTTCAGTTACAGGTACTCAAGTTTGTTTTATTTTAAATAGCTCTGCACGGACATCACACCAAAATGCAGACCAAAGGAAAAACACAGCACAAACACTGAAGTGAGATCAGCTGCTATCTATTACTCAGGTAAGTGCAGAAAACCCATCAGGCCTCATTCAGTTATCTGGGATAAACACATTGCATTTAAAAACTGGATTTAAGGACTGCATTTCTTCCTAAGCCTTTACCTGAACAGTTTAGATTTGACATTTCAAGAGACGTTTTATACTGCTGGCAGACCATACATTCCTTCTGCCACCCTCTTAAACCGGCACTACAACTTAAGAATAAAAAGTAGCTGGACAGCTTATCTCTTCTGAAGTGAAAAGCTATGGAACTACCCGAAAGTGCAGAAGCAGAGAGAGAAAGTACATCACAAAATAGAGTTCTCTCCTTGGTTGGTGGTAGTTTTGTTTTAAACAAGACAAGCTCCTCAAGAAACTTGTACATTTTACTCTTGCAGGATGAGAACTGATCAACTCTTTGAGGTGCAACCTACCTGAATGTGTAATTCCCGGGTACCAGGTTGGTCAGCGTCAGGATGGCAGTATCGCTAGAAACCTTTTCCTCCCGCAAAGGACCCTTCAATTCTTCCCAGTGATAGCTGACAATTCTATCATCGTCAGTGCTTTCTGTTTTGATTATGGAAGAAAATGCACATACAAGGAGTTGGAAAATGCTGCTTCACAAACCCCAGATGTTCAGTCCCCTTCTTCAGTACCAGGCTTAATGGGCAAAGGCAGTTTTGGTCCAAGCCCAGAGGCCTCTTATGCTCAGACACCCAAACTGTGTGCTCTCCTTTCCCCTCTTTCATGGGTTCAGACACCCCCAAACCCAGGTTTGCAAGTGTGCCGGGGGAAGAAAGGAAAACCCAAACAAAACACTAACAAAATAATACCAATTGGGGGTAAAACAACCTGAACGTATGTGAAGAAATTCCTAGAAGCGTGGGTCAGGACCAGCAAAGGTGGGGTGTTACATAACTCATATATTCAAAGCTTAATGCAAGAGGCCATTTTGACTGACAGTAAAGGTTTTCTGTATGCCAAGCAGCAGCCTCTAGAGCTTTTCCTTTTTTAGGAGATCGGCTCAGGCCAGTGCCTTTCAAAAGGAAACACAGAGAGATGCCGTCATGTGCGTATTACCCTCTCCTGGCAAGAGAGGCTGATTCTTTTCACTCAAGTGTGGGTTTAGTGTCACAGTCAGTTCTTCAAACTTCAGCTCTGGGCTGGCCCTTCAGCTAAACACACAGAAACCAGGCTCGCTAGAGTAGCGCGTTGAAACCAGCAGGTACTCACGGCTGCCATCAATAACAGTTGAAATGGTTGGCAGTGAAATCTCCTGGAACGGCGGGGACACGATGGCAACAGGAGGCTGATTGACCCGAGGC